>NW_023270305.1:7007065-7252375 GCF_011800145.1 Mirounga leonina
CCTTCTTTCTTTCTTTCTTTCTTTCTTTCTTTCTTTCTTTCTTTCTTTCGATTTTATTTATTTATTTGACACAGAGAGAGAGAGAGAGAGTGAGAGAGAGCACAAGCAGGGGGAGTGGAAGACAGGCAGAGGGAGAGAGAGAAGCATACTCCCCGCTGAGCAGGGAGCCCAATGTGGGGCTCGATTCCAGGACCCTGGGATCATGACCTGAGCCAAAGGCAGCCGCTTAACCGACTGAGCCACTCAGGCACCCCTACTCTCTCCTTTCTCCCTGTCTCTTCCTCCCTCCTCCAGCACTGTCTCCTGAATCCTATCTGATTATGCCTTGAAAAGGTACTATTTTCTGGACAGCCTGGGCTTTAGGGAGCCCACTCTGGCCTTCCTTAGCCATATTTCTCACTATGAGGTAAAAAATCATTAAGGCCAAAAGGCCTATGTACTTCCAGAGCCTACACATTAACCCTTTCTGTATTCTACCCCATGCTCCACGTAACTGGGACTCCAGAATTCTCCACCTAAAATGTTCCAAGCATTTTTCCATGACCTCTTTGAGGAGCCTTCCCAGGTCAGTCCTTCAGAGGGTGGACCATGTAGCTGGAGGGCACATCCCTGGAAGATGAAGAGAAGGAACTCTAACTATACTGCTTCTTGTTCTGTAAGTGGTAGGAGTGGGTTTGCCTGTAAGAACCAGGTCAAACACCCCTTCCTTTTCTCCAGGAAGCCATTCCTTATCTTCTCCCTTATTCAGATATACTAAGACCCTGCCCCTGTCCTACTCCTTAGCCTTGTTCCCACCCTCCTGCCCAGGCATTTTATTAGAAACTCTCTCAAACCATTTACTACTTTTATCATAGTCATATCGGTGTTTGTCCTCTTTCCCTTCTCTCTTTCTGTCCTTTCCTCACTACTCCTCTCCTTCCCTGAACTAACTTCTAAGCTTGTTAGAGGCAGAGACTGTGCTTTCACGTCTGTTTATGTTGTGAATGTATAGATACTAAGAAAATATTCATTGAATACAGTCCGAGATTTCTGAATGAAATATGAGGTTTCTAAAACACTGGAAGGAAGCTTAAGATAGTGGAAAGAACATGCCTTGGAGTTGGATGGTCCTGGATTGGGTTACATCATTTGTGCCAGTAAATGGGAAGGGACTTCTTAACTTTTAAAAATCTTATTTTCCTCCTTTGTCTTATGAGGCTAATAGCAACATCTAATAGGGATTACTTAATTGTTCATGATGACAGAAGGACAAAGCACAAGATTAGCATAAACATCTTACTAACCTATTCCAGACCAACACTGTAGCCATGCGTCAGGTTTATCTGAGGACAATTTGAATTTAGAAGCATCTAGGCCCAGCACCAGGATCGGACTCAGTTAACCTAGGGTGAACCCTGTTTATCTGTGTTTTTGTAAATCTCCCTCAGTGACGCTAATATACAACCAAATTTGGGAACTACTGATCTAGACTATCCTCATTGATTTCAGAATCTTTTGTAAGATAATGGGCATTATGGCTCTCAGGTAGTGACTTAGATGTACGTTTTCAAAAATATTTATTTGTTTTATTTTAGAGAGAAAGAGAGAGCAGAGGGGAGGATCAGAGGGAGAGGGAGAGAGAAACTTTAGCAGACTGCCCTGATCTCGAGCCTGATGCAGAGCTCGATCTCAAGACCCTGAGATCAGGGCCCTGAGGTCATGTCTTGAGCTAAAACCAAGTGTCAGATGCTTAACCAATTGCACTGCTCAGGCACCCCGAGATGTATATTTTTTATTACCATAAAACTCTATAATAGATTGCCTTATGAGGTTTATGTTTTATAAAACGTGCTTTAGAATTGCTGTATGAAATATTTTCAGTTTCAATAAACTTATATTTGATCACTTTTTCACATATAACTGGATTGAACAACATAAAATAGGTTGATTCTTTTTTTTTAAGATTTTATTTATTTATTTGAGAGAGAGAGTGCAAGTGGGGGGAGGTACAGAGGGAGAGGGAGAAGCAGACTTCTATCAAGCAGGGAGCCCAACACGGGGCTCAATCCCAGGACTCCGGGATCATGACCTGAGCTGAAGGCAGATGCTTAACCAACTGAGCCACCCAGATGCCCCTAAAATAGGTTGAATCTTTATTGGGAAATGAAACAAATAGAACTACCTTTTACTTATTTTTTTACTATTTATTTTTTTTTTTAAAGAATTCTTTTTTTTTTTTTAAGATTTTTTATTTATTTCTTTGACAGAGAGAGACACAGCGAGAGAGGGAACACAAGCAGGGAGAGTGGGAGAGGAGAAGCAGGCTTCCCGCGGAGCAGGGAGCCCGATGTGGGGCTCAATCCCAGGATCCTGGGATCATGACCTCAGCCGAAGGCAGACACCTAACGACTGAGCCACCCAGGCGCCCCAGAACTACATTTTAAAAGATAGAAAAATCCATAAGTTCTTCATTAATTTCAGTTAAGATGTTCTGTAACTATTTGCACATCAGCCATTTTTTTGGCTAAAATGTGAACTTTATATTTACTTTTTTTAGACTGTATTTCTTGTCTAGTAGATAGAACTGTTTGTATGACTTGCTGACTCCTTAATTTCAACAAAACTCCTTGCCCTGTTTCTGCCCCTCTTTTCCTGATTATTCCCTCCAAAACCAAAACAAAAGGACAACAGTCCTCCAAGGAATAATGATTTCATTTATGCCAGTTACATCCCTCTTGGTGGATTTCTCCAAGACAGAAAACTTTGCTTCAGCCTGGGTTGCTCCTTATTCTTCAACATCCAAGTAAACATCAGGCCCTTATTCCCTTATAAGTTTTCTGTCCCTTTTCCTCCTTTTCCACTGCCACTCACTGGTACCTCTGCCATCCATTTGCATTACTTCTTTGTTATGGACTGAACGGTGTTCCCTGCCCCCCCCCAATTCATATGTTAAAGTCCTAGCCCTCTCTGTGACTGTTTGGAGACAGGGCCTTTAAAGACATAATTAAGATTAGATGAGGTAATAAAGGGTGGGGCCCTAATCTGATAGGACTGGTATTCTTATAAGAAGAGAGAGAGGCACTCTCTGTTTCTCCCCTCACCTGCACAGAGGGAAGGCCAAGGGAGGACACAGGGAGAGGGAGGCCATCCACAAACCGAGGAGAGAACCCTCACCAGAAACCAACCCTGCTGGTGCCTTGATCTTAGACTTCCAACCAGCAGACCTGTGAGAAAATAGATTCCTATTGTTTAAGCCACCCAGTCTGTTGTATTTTGTCATGGTAGCCCAAACTGACTAATACACTATTTGTCACTGTTTGCTTGGAGAGACCAGCTTTTTTCTTTCCAGACCATCTTGCACAGGTATGCACAATGAGCACAGACATTATAATACTGAATTAGTTTTCTATTGCTATGTAATAATTTACCACAAATTTAGTGGCTTAAAACAACACTCACTTTTTATATATTTCCCATAGGTCAGTAGGGTGGATACCTTCTGTGGGATCCTCTGCTCAGAGTCTTAGAAGCTGCAATCAAGATGTTGGCTGGAATGGTAGTTGCATCTGAGGTTAGGAGTGCTCTTTCATGCTCACATGATTTTTGGCAGAATTCATTTCCTCGCAGCTGTAGAACTCGCGGTGGCGCTTTCATTGCTTTTTTTTTTTTATGTTACGTTAATCACCATACATTACATCATTAGTTTTAGAAGATGTGGTATATATATACGGTGGGTCTTTCAAAGGCAGCAGAAGAAATTCTGAACTTTCCAGTCTTGTTTAAAGAGCTAATCTGATTAGATCAGGCCCACCTAGTATAATCTTGATTTTGATTGATTCATAGTCAACTGGTTAAGGTCCTTAATTACAGCTGCAAAACTCCCTTCACCTTTGGAACCCATCAAATGCAAAAGTCCTGCTCAAACTCAAGGGGAAGGAATTATACATGGTGTATATACTACGGGTTAGAATCTTGGAAGACCATCTTAGATTTCTGCTTAGCATAATATGATATGATTCCTTGGTTACTACTCAGCACTAAAGGCTAGGCACAAGGCTTTAATGTGTAGTTTCTGCTGTACTCACACTTAAAACAGTGTGAAAACGAAAAGATGGCAATGCAATAAAAATTAATGCCATAGGAGTGGTGCAGAGAGTCAGGTGTGCCCGGAGTTCTGAGGAGCTGCCTGTGGCCAGACTAAGGCTTCTTGGAGAACATAAAAAGTGGCTGGGCCTTTAAAGATGAGCTGAATTTAAACTGTCAAAGGGAATACTTGTGCTGTCAGTGTATACTAACATTTATTTTACTTCATGCTGTCTACTTTTACTTATATTTTCATTGAATTGAATTAAATGTTCTCAAATATTTATTTACCATAACAATTTTGATGGCTTGCCTATAGCACCCCTGTCCTCTACTGCAGTCTTTTTAACTCATTACTTGTTTTGGAAGATTCTATTTAGAGAATAGGTAGCAAGATGGAGAGAGAAGTATATATAGAATCAGTGACTACCCATTCAGCCTTTAATTCATGGGGCAAACGGACCCTTTCCTCTTTCTAGCTTGAAATGGCTTTATTTTTAATTGAGGGTTTAGGTAGAATAATTTATAAAGTCCTTTCCCTGACTCACTTCCTCACTGAAATTTCTTTGACATCCCCAAATAAGTTAGGCCTCCTTTTTTATACATTTCTATAGCATTTACACCTCTACTTCATAACCTCCATCTCACAATTACTGGTCGAAAGTTCATCCCTGCTAGATTTTAAAGTGTCTATGGTCATGGACTATATCTTGTTTACTACTGTATCCCAGTGCCTGACACAGTGCTTGATGTATAGTAGGTGCTTAATAATTACTTGTTGACCAAGTGTATGATCATTTATGATCCTGCCAAATGAATATACTCTTATTTCTGTATGCCAGTGAATATTTAAAATAATCAGGCAGTGATGAGGCATTTTCAATATTATGTGATTTTAACCAGTTAATAAACCCTGCTTATTAGATTGTAAAAATTTTGATCTTGTTTTCTCCAACGAGCTGGACAAAGCTAATGGTGGCCCAGTCTGTGGCATACACTGGAGCAGGAGATCTTGAGGCCATGTGGACTCTAAGAATGCTCGTTCAAGGTGGCCAGAAGAAATCGTATTAAAAAAAAAAACAATGAATGAATGTAGTGGATCACTACATCAAAAACTAATGATGGGGCGCCTGGGCGGCTCAGTTGGTTAAGCGACTGCCTTCGGCTCAGGTCATGATCCCGGAGTCCCGGGATCGAGTCCTGCATCGGGCTCCCTGCTCGGCAGGGGGTCTGCTTCTCCCTCTGACCCTCTTCCCGCTCGTGCTCTCTGTCTCTCATTCTATCTGTCTCAAATAAATAAATAAAATCTTTAAAAAAAAAAAAACTAATGATGTATTGTATGGTGATATAACATAATAAAATAAAATTAAAAAAAAAAAAGAACAGTGTTGTTGAGAGAAACCAAGGTTGAACTTAGGAAAGTAGCAGTAAGTGACAAATTCAGCAGGTAATGTAAGGATGAAAATGGGCAGCAAGTCTAGGAGACAGAATCTGGAAGGCAGTGTGGAGTCAGTGGCAAGAAATGGATCTGAGGGAACAGTTTTGAATTAAAACAGTGAACAGAAAGAATGTGCAGCTCTTCCTGTTTTATACGTACCCAGTATGCCTGTAGGCAGTGGGGGCATGTGGGATTGGGGACCAAAGGAATTATAGAGATGGGGGGTTTGTATGCCCTAAGTGGATTTATAGGATCCTGTTCTCTGATATTTACAGTACACATAACCAGATAATGGGCCATAATCAGATAATTCACTTTAAATTCTTTTATTTTGAAACTATAACATTTTCCCATGGATTCAATGTTAATGTGAAAGTTGATTAGATTTTCAAGACAATTCAAGAGCACTGTTTAATGTGTATTTTATAAAAATGTTATAGAAATGTTTATATGGCTTGTTTTTTGGGGGGGAATCAAGCATATTTTATCTTTTCAGATTACTTTATAGGAAATAGTTCTGATATGTATTATGGTTACTAGTTTCTTAGTCAGAAATAACTAAAATACTTCTGTAAGTTACCACTGTTTTGCTTGAAATTATTGTTTTTTTTTTTAATTTCTTCATCTTGTGGGAGTAAGTACATTAATTTCCATTTTAATCCTTCATTTGATGTTAAGATTAGAGCAACTTGTTCAGATCCTGTAGTTTTTATCTTGAATAAATATTGCTAAATTTTATTGAACAACTTGACTTAAGTTAGTTTTGGAAAGTCATCAAAATCTTTTCCTTCCTCATTTATTTCCTTCAGATCCAAATTTATTTTCATTTTCTTCCTTGATAAAGTTACTTCACTGACATTTCTTTGCCCAGCTATACAAGTTAAATCTTTTTTTGTGTGATGGTGGCTTGTTTTATTTACTTATTTATTTTTAAGATTTTTCTTTTTAAAAAAGATTTTATTTATTTATTTGAGAGAGACAGAGAGACAGAGAGAGTGAGAGAGATCATGAGCGGGGGGTGAGGCAGAGAGAGGGGGAGAAGCAGACTCCCCACTGAGCAGGGAGTCCACATGGGGCTAGATCCCAGGACCCCAGGATCATGACCTGAGACGAAGGTAGATGCTTAACCAACTAAGACACCTACGTGCCCCTCTTTTTTTTTTTTTTTTAAGATTTTATTTATTTATTTGAAAGAGAAAGAGAGCCAGTGAGCAGGGAAGGGGTAGAGGGAGAGGGAGGGAGAGTATCTCAAGCAGATTTCACCTGAGCATGGAGCCTGACACAGGGCTCAATCTCACACACTGAGATCATGACCTGAGCCAAAAATCCAGGGTCAGATGCTTAACCAACTGAGCTACCCAGGCGCCCTGTGTTGTGGCAGATTTTAAATAGCATACATTGTATGCTTTTATAGTTAGGAACATTGTATACATGTGTGGTATAAATTTATTACCAGCTTCTTTCAGTTTTAGCACTGTGAAGGACCCTTTGAGGTTAATAACCCATCTCAACCTACAAAATGGGAAGAAGGTGTCCAGAAAAGGTGAACAATGTGTCCAACATCATATGACAAGTTTAAGCTGAGACATAACCAGAACTCTGAAGCTTTAATTCCCATTCAACAACTTTTTTGATATACCATGCTACCTTGCCCATAACATTTGTTTTCATTTTAAGTTCTAGGCCAGGATGCTTTCCTATACCCAAAAACATATCTGGGGTGCCTGGGTGGCTCAGTCTGTTAAGCATCTGCCTTCGGCTCAGGTCATGATCCCAGGGTCCTGGGATTGAGCCCCAAATTGGGCTCCCTGCTCAGCGGGGAGCTTGCTTCTCCCTCTCCCACGCCCCCAGCTTGTGCTCTCTCTCTGACAAATGAATAAATAAAATTAAAAAAAAAAACATATCTTATATATAATTTTATGTGTATTTCATGATTTAAAAATAGTCAACCAAATATCCCAAAAGTCTTAGCAGAATCTTTCAATAGAAAGGGGCATATGATCATGTATTTCTTCTCAAACTTTAATCAGATTAATTTGTAGTGATGTTAAGAAGGACTAAATATTGAGCCAAAGGACACTGAGACCATTAGCAACATAAAACTTATTTCTACAGCCTCTCACCCTTCACAAGTAGACAAGGTTCATGACCACATTGTTTAGTTGTTTATACCTCTAGAAGAAAAATAAAAGACAATGAGACATAGCCATGCCAAATTGTAGAACATAATTATGGAGTTTAAGGAACCAGAAAATGGATTGTTGTAAGTCTAGGTGCTTGTACACCTTAAAATTTACTCTGATTTCAATCATTCATTCAAAAAGCATTTGCTGAGCTTTTATGGTCAAACACACAGGGATAAAAGATGTGATCCTGTCCTCCAGACCCTTATAATTTGACATATAAAAGGAAAGGTGACAGAGGGAAGGTTAGAGGAGACAACCTGGAAATAACCAGGCCCTTTCTGGAGAGAGAGGAAAAGTCAGCACCACTGGTGTGATTACTCTCCCTTGTTATGCTTCCACTCATTAGAGATTACTGTCTCTGTGCCATTTTTCCATTTGCTGCCCACTGTCCTTATTGTTCTCTGGTTATTTCAGTCTTTGCCCACCTTGTTGTAGCTGAGAACTATTTATTTTAATTGTTCCTTGGAAGAATTTGAGGTACTGGGAAAAACTTCATGTTTTCTAAGGAAAGTACTGTAAAAATTGCATGTAAACAAGAATTATTGTTTTAGACAAGCTCATGCAAGACAAATCATCCATGCATCCAGTATCTGGCATAGTCCTATCACTAACCATCCATCTCCTTCATATCTGAGGCTGAAGTACTATCCTTACCTCATGCTTTGCCTTCCCTCCTCATTTTTTGACATTCCTAGTTCTTGCCAAATATTTTTTTGGTGAAAGGTTGCATAGGTTTCTACCTGGTCTGTGATGATGTTGTCAAGCAGGCTGAGATTTGTACTGAGTACTGAAGCTCTACGATGGGGTTGTTGGTACTTGTATATTTGTTCGTCTTTTCTTAAAGAGTTCATTGTTAATGCGATGCTACACAGACTCAGAATGACTGGTTAAAGCATTGAGGCCAGTTATTAAACCATGAACAGAGTTTGTCTTTAGTGAAATGTAATTTCTTTATGATGGCAGTGGGGGGATGAGGGAGAAAGGCTGGAGCCCTAGAGGTCAGAGCTAAGTAAGGGGTGCGGTTTCATGTCCTCCCCTTTAGTTCATTGAGAAAGAGGTAAGAACAGTAGCCCACTTTTCTCTATGTACCTGGTACTCTGCTGAGCAGTTTAACATGGAGTATCCCATTTAATCTCCATAGTAAGGCTGTAGATACTGTCTTCCTATTCCACAGGTGAGGAAACCACTGAGGCTTACTGAGTTTAAAGTAAATGCTTTGCCTTGTCACATATCCATGCAGTGTCAGAGTCAAGATTGAACCCAGGTCAGTCTGTTCCCAAGCCTTAAGTTCCTAATCACTGTGTTAAACTTAGGTTTCCTTCATTTCATTGGATCTCACTTTTTCTTTTAATGAGTTTTATGCCTGTCTCCTCTCTCTTCCTCTAAACCACAGGAGATGTAGTATACATTTCAAACCTATACCCAGTAAAAAGGATCATAAGTTATTCACAGGATTGAGCAGCCCATATTAACTTAATTTTAGATGGAACATTAGGCTATGTGACTTACAAAACCTCTTCCACCCCTGATAGCCTGTGATTTCCAGAAAGGGATCTGAGTCTGAGTCACTGCTGTACCACTACTAACTACATAACCTTAGGCAAGAAACTACTTCTTGGAGCCTTAATCTTCTTTTTGTAAAATGAGAGTAAAGGGACCTATCTCAGAATTGACGTGGCATTAGTGAAAACACTTAGCACAATGTCTGGCATTCCCCATCTTTATAGCTAGACTGTTCAGATGGTTACTTTTCTCAGCCATATCTTAATTTTTAAAGATGAAGCTCATTTCTTAAAATTCCACTAATTTGAAAAATCATGATCATTGCAGTTGTGATAAAATATATCTTTTCATGAAGACAAGGCTTTCTCAACCAATGGACAGTTCACAGAATCTCAAAATGATATAATTCATTTAATATAATTCAGTTCCATTATTTTGCAGATCTCAATACTAAAGCCCAAAGAGGGAAATGAATTTCCCCAAATCACACAGCAAATTGGTGGTAAATTCAAGGCCAGAACTTATTTCGCCTGATGCAAGGTCCAGTGTTTTTCCTTCAGAGTTGTAATAAATTCAAGAGGAAGGTTGACGTTAGAGGGAAGAGTATTTTTAACTACATTATAAAAAAGACATTTTATATGCAATTTGTGTTAATAATTGTTTATATACTAAATATGATTGGCAATAAAGAATTGTGTGTGTGTGTTGGGGGGGTACTTAAACTATAGAATCCAACAGACGTGGATTTGAGACCCTGATCTGCTATTTATTAGGTATGTGCCCTTGAATCTTAAACTCTGAAAGTCTCAGTTTCCTTATCAGTAAAATGGTTATAATGGTTTAGTGGTTGGGAGGATTAAATGAGATAATATATGTGAGATACTTAGTGGACTGCCTGACATATAGTCATCACATCATAAATGGTATCTTAATGGTAACAATATTAACATATAGTCAATGGAAACTACCACAACTGCTCCATCCATGGGTGAATTTATCTCAGTGGAACCAAAAATGCCTGATTTCTTGGGGGCACCTGGGTGGCTCAGTTGGTTAAGCATCCGACTCTTGGTTTTGGCTCAGGTCATGATCTCAGGGTCCTGGGACTGAGCCCCATTGGGCTCCACACTCAGTGGGGAGTCTGCTTAAAGATTATCTCCATCAGCCCCTCCCCCCACTCTCTCAGGCTCTCTCTCTCAAATAAATAAATAAATAAATCTTTAAAAAAGCCTGATTTCTAAGGGAAGTCAATAAAAGCCAGCACCAAATAGACACACTGTGTTTTGACTTAGCCAAGATGTCCCTTGTCTATAGCCTGCTCATACCACTGACTGATTCAGGGAACTCTCCTGAATCTCCCAGATGGTGTTTAGCGGTCAACCAGTCCATAGAATGGGCTTTTACTGAATATAAACAAAGAAGAGGTGCTTATTGTCACCAGAAAGCCATTTACATTTCCCTTGCCTTTGGATAAGTAAATAAGAGTAAATACATTGTGTAGTTAGTCTTTAGGCTACGGAGGCTTCACGGAAGAGATTAATGTCAGTAATAGTAATAGTTTAAATGTTTGAATAAACCTGAAGCTAGAGACAGTTCCTGTTTGCCAATTCTCCTACTTAAAGGCCCCTAATGATATCAAGGATAAGAGAATGCATATATATACAAGTGTCCATTGTTGTTTTTAAGAAAGACCGTGGCTGAATAAGCTTGTTTCATAGTGTTAAAACAGCAGAACTTCGACTGAGTAAATCTAATTGGCTTTATGCCTCTTATGAATCTGGCTGTTCACATCCAGAAAGTAGAGGGAAACTGAAAGAATAGTATATTTATTTATTTATTGTTTTTTTAGAGAGACAGAGAAAGCACATGTGTGCCTGTACAAATGGGAGGGGCAGAGAGAGAGAGGGAGAGAGAGAATCTTAGGCAGGCCCCACACCCAGCGCAGAGCCTGATGTGGGGCTCAATCTCAGGACTCTAAGATCATGACCCTGAGATCATGGCCCCAAGAGATCATGCCCTGAGCAGAAATCCAGAGCTGGACACTTAACCAACTGTGCCACCCAGGCACCCCTCAGAAGAAGTCTTAAAAAAATGGAAGTTTTTTATAAGAAGGAGGGTGGGGCAAGAGTTATTAGCAAAAGAAAAGGATTGTTTCAAGCAAGGTCACCTTCCCTTGGGGGGTAGGGGCAGAGGGTCTTATCATGCAGATTACCTCATCAACCTTTGGGGGATGGAGACTGGCCACGTGAGAGATTACTTCATTGGTCCTGACCAGAAAATTCCTGAATGACCAGTTAAGACTACAGTTCTGGAGAAGGTCAAAACTGCATTTAGGTTAGTTACTAAGTCCTGGTTTGGTGATTTGCCCTAGCATAAGTGATTCCATCTTGGGCCTGTGGTTTTCTTTTTAACAATAGAATGGTAAATACCATTAAAAGAAATGCTGTCTTATTTTTTTTATCTTTTATTTGAATAATTAAACACAGTAGTGCATTTTTCTCTCTTATTAAGAATTTCTTGAATCATAGAACAGTGGGAGAAATATTAAGTAATTCATTATTGAATTCAAGGCAAACTATACCTGGCATCCTACAAAACATAGGCTATGCTCTTTCAAAATGAAAAGGTTCTTAAAAATAATAAATTTCATGGCTCATTTTATACCAAAGATAATCCAGTATTTTGGGGGCTAAATTTTATACAAATAACAGCTTTCTGATATCTGTTTACAAATACTCTTTCTGTTTACTTAATATTAACTGTGTTGGTGAGAGATTAGGATTATTATTATAAAATAGTAGTTTGATTATTTTATCCCAGTGATAATGGAATCTAGAAGGAAGGGAGGATGCATTGAAGGGAAACTTGGGTCAGTGCAAATTTTGTAAATTAATTCAATGGGGAATCCTAAAGTCAGTTCCCAGAGTCTAAGTTGATTAGATACTGTAACAATACATTGTTCACATGTTAATAGTGGATATGTAGAAATTTGGCATGTATTTGACCATTAATTTCTTCTATGTTTGACAATATTTTTAAAAAATCCCTGAATATTATGTGCTAATAATACAATTTTTCACCCTGAGTCATTGAAATTACAAGTTCAGGGAAAATGAGACAGAAAGAGAGGGAGGGAGGCAAGGGGAGTAGGAGGAGGAGGAGGAGAAGGAGAGACATAGAGGTAGAGATAGTGAAAGAGAGAG
The DNA here is from genome assembly GCF_011800145.1 of Mirounga leonina. NCBI lineage: Eukaryota > Metazoa > Chordata > Mammalia > Carnivora > Phocidae > Mirounga > Mirounga leonina. The sequence goes on from NW_023270305.1 coordinate 7,019,458, forward strand.
AGAAGAAGAAAGAAGAGGAAGAGGAGGGAGGAGAAAGAAGGGGAGGAAATAAGACAGAAGAGGAGGCACAGGATGATGGGGGAAGGGTGGGAAAGAGAGAGAGGGATTGAGAGATTGAGAGAAATGCATTAAATGATTCTTGGCCAATTTCTAGAGCAGCTATTTCTCATTTTAGCTTTTATCCTATAAACCAAAACTGAGAGCAAATATCCTGTGACTGCTGCATCTCAGAAATAGAAAGAGCTCTGAATCAGTAACTCCTAAAGAAGACGTGCCTATCCTAGAGATGTCCTAGGCCCTTTATAAAGGGTCCATATATCTGTTCATCTGTCAGCACACATTTCTTTTGTCTGTCTTTCTATCCAGAACAATGTTCCTACATGTCTATTGTGTCTTCACTGTTTTCATTGCTGTGTAAATATTTCATGATTTGGAATATTTCCACTTGCAATCATGTCATATTTAAGAAATCTGAACAGAGTACACATTATCTTCAGTCATGATGAGTTGATTCATTACCGGATACTGGTTAGCCAAAGATAGAAACAATTTTTATACTATTAATCATATTTCCCGTAAACTCTATGATAGTTGTCAAAAAGGAAAATTATACAAACATTTCATCCCTTACCATCATCTTAATGTTTAAAGAATGTCTCATGCTTCTTCGAGGAAGGCAGATCATAGTTTAAGAACAGCGCACATCTATTGGTGTGTAGATTTTAAAAAGGAAGTAGATGATACATGTGTGCCCCAAAGGGAGTCATTTGACCTTAGTAAGGAGAGTTATGTTAGATTTGAGTATTTTTGTATTGGAAGGTAATCTCCTTACTTATGTATTTTGTCTTTTATAAATATAAGCATGGAATTGGGGAGAAGAGCCTATGAAGTTGGGGATCTGCAGATTTTGAGCCTGGCCAATGAACCTCACTCTGATTGTCCTTATGTCACTTGCACAGGTTAACGTTCATGATCAAGTGATCACCGTTCATTCAACAGCCATTTATGGGATGTTCACCATGAGTCTCAAACTATGCTAGGCGTTGAGGATATAAAGATAAATGAGTTCACACTCTGCAGAAGCACAGATGATAAATGAAGATAAACAGACTTATAAACATGGTAAAGGCAAAGGGGAGTCCTGGTGCCCAGTCCAGGTTCTACTCCCTGAGTGATGCTGGACAAAGTACTTTGCCTTTCTGAGCCTGATTCCCCAACTAAAAAATGGGATGATAATGGCAAAGCTTCTGAGGAGGTGGTCACTAATACCAAACAAGGATAGAATAGCAATGTCTTTTAAATGGTAAAGGGCTAAATATATGGTAGTTATGTTAGGAAGGAAATACGATGCAATGGAATAAACATGGCTTTGGAGTCACTACACTCAGTTCAAATCTCAACTCTACCATTTAAAACTTTTATGAAATTAAGTTGTCATGAAGGTTAAATTCATTCATTCATTTATTCATTCATTCATTCATCCAGCAAAGTTCTTAAGTACCTACTATATGCCAGGCACTGTTTTAGAACTGAGATTGGAAAACTCTTTCTATAAAGGGTCAGATAGTATTTTAGACTTTGTGGACTATATGGTTTTCATTGCAACTACTCTCCTCAGCTTTTGTAATGTCTCCTGCCCCGGTTTAAAAAGTCTCTGTGTCCCAACCTCTACGTAGGTCACTATGTAAGGAAGAAATATCAAATGGATTAAAATTAATTTTCTAACTATATTTTTCAGAATCTGTTTTTGAGCCCTCTATGAGTTTGAAAAGCTATAGGAAAAAAATGTAACCATGGCGTCTCATATTTTGTAACTGCCACATTTTCAAACTATGGTGGATCTCCTATGACCACATAGTTCAGCCCTTTCCTTATCCTCCCCTTCCTCCTCAGAGGAATATGTGGCATATGGATACACAAGAAAAGCCTAAACTCTCCACCCAACCACCATCCTACAAAATCATATGGACTAAAGAGGACACAAATGCCTTGATTAATCACTGAAATTATAAAATTACTGATTTAAGAGTACTTAGATTTCATTCATCTTAAAACTATTCATTTATGGGTGAGAAACAGTCTCCTGGAGAAGTTGATAATTATATTGGCTTTGGGGTTTGGAAATTGGGAAGTTTTTAAAGTGAAATTAACTTCAATTTGAAAATAAATGACTAAATTCTTTTTAATTTTTATAAAAAATAGTATTTTCAGAATCAAATATACAATCATATGTTATTATAAACATTAACAATACCAAACACGCATGTAATGCCTACTGCAGTCTGGGCACGTTAAACCCTCCCAGTCACCCAGGCAAGTGGGTGCTATTATTTGCATTGTCACTCTACAGATGACACAACTGGAGAGGAAAGATTAGGACACTTGCCTGAGAATACAAAGCTGGGAAGTCGTAGAGCTGGGATTTGAACCCAGATCTTCCCCTTGCAGAGTGAGAGATGTGCTTTGTAATTTCTGTTTCATTTCTCATGACAACACAATGAGACAGAAGTTGAACCCTTAACAGGATGAACATTTGAATACAGAATTGCTTAAATATAAACGTACAATACAAATGTTCATCATTTTCAGCAACAATGAGCAGCAAGATTTTTTTCTAGGAGGTTTCTTTAATGCTGGTCACAGAAAGACTAACTGAGGGGCCCCTGGGGTGGCTTAGTTGGCTAAGCATCTGCTTTCGGCTCAGGTCATGATCCCAGGGTCCTGGGATCCAGTCCCGCATCAGGCTCTCTGCTCAGCGGGAAGTCTGTTTTACTCTCTCCCTCTGCCCCTCCCTGCCTCATTCTCTCTTGCTCTCTTGCTATCATTCTCTCTCAAATAAATAAATAAAATCTTAAAAAAAAAAAAACCCAAAAGACTGATACCTGAAATATACTCCATGGAAGTAAATTTTGAAGGCTATGATTTGACTATTTGCATGAATATGATAATGAGCTCTATTATGTGTGCTACCTGAAAGTATGCCAAGAACTTATCTGTGAGTTCTTAGCTGAGGTTCTCCAGGAGAATCTTGGGTAAAACTGAATGTTTTCTTCTACTTGGTTCATATTGGCACTTTTAAAATTATGAAAACTTTGGGGAGCCTGGGTGGCTCAGGAGGTTGGGTATCTGCCTTCTGTTCAGGTCATGATCCCACATCAGGCTCCCTGCTCAGCGGGGAGTCTGCTTCTCCCTCTCCCTCTGCCCTGCTCGTGCTCAGTCTTTCTGAGTCTTTCTCTCTCTTTCTCAAATGAATAAATAAAGTCTTTAATAAATAAATAAATAAAATAAATAAAAATTATGAAAATCTGAAGGTAAGTATACAATGTCTGGATTCAGGAGGTTCTCCAAATCTACTATGGTATTATTATTATTATTATCATTATTTTAAAAAGTAAAATAATAGAATTGAGTAAATGAAGGACAATTCCAAAGTCCTCACCATGGCCTTTGAAAAGGCTCCTGATCTTGCCTTGACTAGATTTTGACTTCTTTTCTGTCACCGTCCCTGGTCCCCTTCCTCCCACACTCCAGACACACTGACCACTTGCTGTTCCTTCCTGCCCCAGGGCTCTGGCATCCTTCCCTCGACCCCGCAGGGACTGCTGCTGACACACTCCCACACTTCCTTCAGGTCCCTGCTTAATTGTCACCTAAATAGAGCAGCCTTCCCTGACCACCCTCAGTTGGACTGTCCCCACCCGCCCCGAGTCCCTCACTGTGCTTTTCCTGTGCTTCATAATTCTTATTATCATCTGACATTTATTGTGTTTTTATTTGTTTATTGTCTATTTTCACCACTAGAGAGTGAACTTAATGAGAAAGGGAACTTTTTTGGTTCACTGACACATCCCCATGCTAGAACAGTGCCTGGGACCTAATAAATATTTGCCGCATGAATGAATCAGTGATGAAACGAGAGGAAAACAAATGCAGAGCTTTCTCTTCAGACTTGCTGAGGCTTTGCTGAGAACTGTAAGAGTGACCACTGGGTGGCCACAGCTGCCTTCACCATCCACAATGAGCCACACTCCTCGAAGGGGGGCATACTGTGCCAGAGTTTTGTGTTTTGTAAGCTGTTGTTCTTCTGAGGGGAGGGCTTCAGGCTGTTGTTTTAGTTCTGATTTCCCAAGGGAAATAAGCCTTTAAAAGACCTAGGCAGGGGAGGCCTGGGTGGCTCAGTCAGTTAAGTGTCTGCCTTCAGCTCAGGTCATGATCCAGGGTCCTGGGATCCAGCCGTACATCGGGCTCCCTGCTCCATAGGGAGCCTTCTTCTCCCTTTCCCTCTCCTTGCCACTCCCCCTGCTTGTGCTCTCTCTCTGTCAAATTAATAAATAAAATCTTAATAAATAAATAAATGAAAGACCTAGGCAGACTACATTTACTAGGCTGCTTTTCAATATACTCACTCACTCATGGACTTACCAAACATTTATTGAGCACCTATTGTGTGCCAAGTGCTTAAGAGACAAAGATGAGTGCCCTGTGATCCCTGCCTCTGACAAGCTGGCCCAGCTGTATCGGAGGAGTGGGGGAAGAAGTCCCAAAGCTTCCCCATCAGTGCTCTGACACAGGGACAGGAAGTCTGGGAGACGGCAGGAGCGGCACCCAGGGCAGCCTGTAGGGAACAGTGTGAGAAGACAGGCTTCTGGAACAAGATGACAAAGCTGTGAAGGAAACTGAGGCTTATCCAGGTGGAGGTGGGAAAAGTCTTTCTGGGAAGAGGAAGCAAGCGCAAAAACTCCAGGAGCTGAGAGGACTTGACACGTTTGAAACTGAAGTAGATGCTTCTTCCTGGACAGTGAGGTACCAGGTGGGAGAATAGATGAGATAAGGCTAGAGAAAGAGAGCTCAATGTTGCAAGGAAAAATCAAGCTGATTTTATAATGCAAATTCCAGAAATGCTTATCTCTAGACCTCTGGCTGGGTTTTCAAGAGAACTATAGCATTCTGTGACAGTAGCATATCATTGTTTCTATATAGTTCAAGAAACAAAATATACAAAATCTTCAACTGTAGTCATTCCTGCATTCTGCCTTTATCCTACTAACTTTGGTTTGAACACCTGCTCTGTGCCAGGTTCTATGTTAGGTTCCAGTGGTACAGAATTAAAATAAATACTTGATGCTAGGGGAACATAATTAAAATACTGTCTATGACAGTCAATTTACACCCAGGAAAACAGAAATGCAATTAAGATATAAATACATGACAGCCCAGCTTCATGGATATGTGAGCTGTACAGTCACACAGGGCTCCACACTCAGAAGGGCCCCACACTTGGTTTAATGCTCTGCTATAGCTGTCTTGAAATTCTGAATAATGTTTAATCTCCACACACTTTAATTTTGCAATGGGCCCTGCAAATTATGTAACTTACCCTTATGGCTGAGGTGGAATAGAGCAAGGGTATGCAACCAATGGCCCACGGTTAAATCCAGCCTACCTCCTATTTTTGTATGGTGTGTGACTGATGAATAGTTTTTACATTTTAAATAGTTGAAAACAATCAAAAGACTAGTGTTTTGTGAGTGTGAAAGTGACATCAAATTCAAATTTCAGTGTCCATAAAAATATATTTTTGGCACACAGCCTTTTTTTTCCCATGTTGTCTATGGCTGCTTTTGTGGTACTATGGTATAATTGAGTAGTTGCAACAGAAACTGTATGGCCTGTTAAGCCTAAAATATTTAGTATCTGAACCTTTACAGAAAAAGTGTGCTGACCCTTGATCTAGAGGATATTCTACTATTTTAATTATTAGACTCCTTATTTTTATTTACTTTCCATTTGCTATTAGAGATGTAACTTTTTTTTTTTAATTTTTTTTTTTTTTTATTTGAGAGAGAGAGAATGAGAGACTGAGAGCATGAGAGGGAGGAGGGTCAGAGGGAGAAGCAGACTCCCTGCCGAGCAGGGAGCCCGATGCGGGACTCGATCCCGGGACTCCAGGATCATGACCTGAGCCGAAGGCAGTCGCTTAACCAACTGAGCCACCCAGGCGCCCCTAGAGATGTAACTTTATTTTCATTTCCTTTTTGGCTCTAACCAGCGTAAGTGTCAAGCTCACTGTTATAATTCCCAGATCTAGGGTAGTGCCTTATACACACTAGGCCCTCCAAAATACTTAACGAAAGTTGGATGTTGTGGGATGATTGTTATGTATATCTTCTGGTTTCCATTATATTTCATGTCCTCGGGGCAGTGATGGTTTGGGAGAATACTTCATTCCCAAAGGAATCCTGCAGAGTGCTTGTGTATAGAATTTGCTCATGCTCCATAAATGTTTGTGACAATGAAGGAGGGCCCAGTAGCGGCTGTTTAGTTTAGTGTTGTGTTGACTGCTGGACTCCTTTAGAAGTAGAAGGTTTATCAGTGAATAAATTCTTAAAGTATGTTTGGAAGCTTCAACATGGAAGACTAAAGATAAAAAGCAATTTTTAATCCTAAGGCTCAAGGCAAAAACAAATTGCTAAGTACATGGAATGTCTTCTTGAAACAAGTGAAAGAACCTAGTACCTCAAGGATACTGATGCACCTAAAGAGCAGAACCTTGTAACTTCCTGGCTTCTAAACTGCTGTATTCAATTGTTATTTGACATCTCTGCTGGATGCTGAATAGATAATTCAGACTGGACAAATCCAAACTGAACGTTCTGATTTTTCCTTCCAAATCTGTTTCTCTTTGTCTTCCCTGTGCCAATAACACCATCCCAACAGTTACTGAAGGTGAAAAACAGGAAGCAATCTTAATTTTTATCTTTTTTTCTCACCACTCCCTTTCCCATCTAATTCACAACCAAGGCCTTTCATTCCACCTCCAAAATATATCCAACATTTCTTCTCCCCATCTTGCATACTGCCTTTACGAACCCTGTATCTCCATTGTTCCTCTCTTAGACCACTGCCAACACTCCCTGTGGGCTATCGCTTTCACTACTTTCATCCTCACATATTCCCCACATGGCAAGCAGAATTATTTTTTTAAATTATGAAATATTTTGAACATACAAAAATTATGTAGACTAATATAATGGATAATTATGTATCTATCACTCAATTTTAGAGCTGAACAATGAAAGTGAAGGGAAACTTCCTGAATGCCCTGCCCATCATCCCTTTCGCCTTTGCTCTCAAAAGTAAACATTATTTTCACTTTAGTGAATGTCATTTCCATGAATGCATTGATGTTTTTGCTGTAGGCATTGCTAAAGAAGATATAGGATTTTTTTGCATGTTTTTTACTGTATAAACTTTATTGCATTATTTGAATCAAGTAGTTTTTCTCTCAGATTTTTTTTTTAAAGATTTTTTATTTATTTGTCAGAGAGAGAGAGAACAAGCAAGCACAAGCAGGGGGAGTGGCAGGCAGAGGGAGAAACAGGCTTCATGCTGAGTAGGGAACCCCATGCAGGACTCAATCCCAGGACCCCGGGGTCATGACCTGAGCCTAAGGCAGACGTTTAACCGACTGAGCCACCCAGGCATCCCTCAGATTTGTTTTTGAGATTCACCTACTTGGTGAACTATGAGAATAGGGATTTTTGTCTGCTGTGTTCACTTTGTACGTCCAGTACCTAGGATACTGCTTCGTAGCAGGCATTAAAGCAGTTTTGGGATGAAAATCTGAGGTTTCTCCTTCTTTCATTCATTATTTCAGTAAGTATACAATGAAATGATTAGATGTGGGACACATGCTAGGAGTCAGTCCTTTGGCTAAACGGAAGTCTCTTCTAGTAAAACATAATCAGATGAATCTGTATTAGATATTATGACTGCAATATATACATGGGGCTCTGGTTATGAAAGCACAGAAGAAGCACATCTAAACTTTTTGGAGGGGAGAAGGGAAAGAGGAGGTAGTGTGCCAGGAGGTTTTCCTGCTAAGAGTGATGTCTGATCTGAGTATTAAGCAATGATTAAGAGGTAAACCAGTGCAAAATATGGGGAAAAGGATATTCCAAGCTTAGAAACAGCATGGTGAATAAATGGACTCTAGAAATAGTTCAGTATTATTGGGCTGCAAAATGTCAGTCAGTAAATAAAGCTGAAAAAAGGAGCAAAATCTCATTTGTGGAAGGTCTGGCCAACCATGCTAAGGAGCTTATGAGCAATAAGGAGCCACTAAGAGATTTAATCAGGGTATAGCTTGATAAGATATATTTTAAAAGATCACTTCTGGGGATGTACAGATGATGAGTTTGAGGAGTCAAATATTAATGAAGGAGACTTTCAGTTTTGGTTAGGATGCAGAAATTTGCACAAGACAACCACTTTTACCCTAACAATTAGAAAAAAGCCAGGTAAGCCACAAAATCATAGCTATTTTAAAGCCCAGAAAAGAGCTAAGGAGGCAAAGAAACTTAAATGAGCTGAATTCCAGAAAGAGGCAGGCCTTTCCTAGAAAAGAAGAGACTCATGGTGGCTTTCAACCTTGGTGTAACAAGGAGCCATGAGAACACCATATGTAGGAGTAAAGAGAAACAACCTGAAATTTTAATGAACTCCTACTAGCCACATGTGGGGTGGCATGAGGATTTGAATACTGAGGATTCCCACTTACAGAATAAGTCTCCATCCACCAACATTTTCCCATGAGTATTCATGGAGAGCAGATACATAGTAGGCTGAAGACTAAGGGTAGGGCAGAATTGTATAAGATGCCTCTGAGGCACAAAATTCATTCCTCATATGCAAAATTTATGGAAGACAAGGGGTAGAGTAGAACTGTGAGATTCATCCAGAACACACAGAGCTTTCACTTACTGCAAACCAGGGGCTTGCAGAAAAGTATGGGTAGAACAGGAGAGCTGAGGGAAATCTTTTTGTTGTGCAACAGGTTTTCATTGAAGGCACTGTGGAAGCTCAGAATGCAAGAGGGAAGGGAAGCAAGGGAGAGGGGATATGCTGAGGCACCAAAACCCAGAGCAGAAGCCTAGAATGCAAAGATAACTCCTCAGTGACTTAGAAGGCTGGAGGCTGAGGTATAAAATAGGGAGAGATCTCCCTGGTTTAGAAATCTGTAGCCTGGGCTAGTGAGCTTAATGTATCCTCTTGAGTCTTGCCATGCTCAGATCCCAAGTCACTTTGAAGAGAAAGTCCTGATTTGGACTCAGATCATCTCAAAGCCAGTGGTAAACTGTCTAACCAGATCTGTAACAAAATCCAGTTTAGATGGACTCAATCTCATCTCTGTCCCTCCTGACCCCATACTCACACACATAAACAGACTTATGTTAGAGGAAGAGTATACACTTTTCTGGGGTAAATATTATTGACCCCAACTCCTATTGTTTTCTTACACACAATATGTGCCATACAATAAAAAGTTTATACAAAATGCAAACAAACATGGAAAAGGACTCCATAATCAAAAGAAAAATAATCATAGAATTATACACATAAATGAAGATGACCTGGATGGATTGTCATAAAATGTCTTTAGATGAGCTATGATAAATATATTTAGAGATCTAGAGGAAAAAGTGAACATCATGCATGTATATGTGGGGACTTAGTGGAAATTATGGAAATTATAAAAAAACAACAACAAAGGGATATACTAGAAATAACATACCAGAACTGAATAATTTATTCACTGGCCTTAATAATAGACTAAGTTAAGTAGAATAAAAAGAGTAGTAAACTTGAAGACAGACCAAGAGAAGTTATCCAAAATGAAACATGAAGAGAAAAATGATTGAAGAAATGGGTTGTGGTATCTAGAATAGGTGGGATAATAACAAATGACATAAAATAGGTGTGATTAAATTGCCAGAAGAGGAAAATGAGATGGGAAAGGAAAATGGTTGGAGATATAGCAGTTAAGAATTGTCTGAAATTGATGAAAGATATCAACCCACATATCCAAGAAGGTCTTTGAATACCAAACAGAACAAACACAAAAACCATACCTAGGCATATCATAGTCAAACTGTTGAAAATCTAAGGTAAAGAAAAATATATTTTACACATTGTTTTGGGTTTTAGTTAGAGGGATATATACAATTGTCAAAGCTCATCAAACTAAATACTTAAATTTTATACTTGTTATTATATTTTGTTATATGTACATTATACTTCAATAAAATAATAAAAAAGTGAAACAACTGAATGGAGTCAATCAGGCCCCCAAAGAGACTGCTGTGATAACTCAGGCAAAAGCTAATTAGTTCCTGAACCAAGACAATAGATATCAAGAGGGAGAAGATGGAAGTAGGAATTCATTTTGAAGAGGATCTCTCTAGAGTCTGGAGCTTCTCAGACCACAGTCATCTGGGGCATTTGGGTACATGTGATGGAAAACTTATCTCTGAATCTGCTAGGTTCTATTCTGGTTCCTCTGTGGAGATTTAGATGATTGTGTGTGAGGTATTGCTGGATCCTTCCTAAGGTCCATTGAGGTGCTGCATAGATTCAACAATCTGTACTTCAGTCTTTCCTTCAGTGCATGGTTAAGGTACAGTCTTAAGCTCTTTCTTTCTATGTAAAGTGAGGATAACAATAGTGTCCATGTAATAATATTGTTATAATAATTAAATAAGATAATGGAGTAAAGCATTCAGTATAATAATTTGTTATTTGAGTAAGTTATTTACCTGTGTTATACTTGCACTCTCCTTGATGTTTCTGTAATGTTTGGACATTCTTTCATTGCAGTACCTTTTAGCATTTTAAACTGCAGTTTTTTTCTTTCTTTTTTCTTTTATTATGTTATGTTAGTCACCATATAATACCTCATTAGTTTTTGATGTAGTGTCCCATGATTCATTTTTTTTCTATAACACCCAGTGCTCCATGCAGTACGTGCCCTCCTTAATACCCATCATTTTGTAAAAAATGTCTATGTTTTCTCTGAGGGCTGGGATTTCTCCTATTATATGTATGCATCTTTAGAACTTACTGTGTGCTGAGTCAGTATCCTGGGTACAAAGTTTGCTGGTTGTAGGCCTGACTAAAGGAAATGCCCTTGATTGGATGGAAGAGTCACAGACTGAAATCTAATCATCTCCTTGCACAAGTGCTCCTCTCTTCCCAGCTATCATCCATGGGAAGTCAAGGTCACTTTCCTGAGCAGATTTGAGAGAAGTGGAGCCTTTCCTCTTTGTAGGTCTCTAAGCCAGGGGCACCACCACATGCCAGCCCACCAGTTGGCACACCATGTGCCTAAGAGTAAATGTAGGTGATTGTGTGACCTGAGACAGATTAATTCATCACTCAAAGTGAAGAAACATTAGGACCACTCAGGTTCCTTGTTATCTTTAGAGCAATTGAAATAAAAGCATTAATAAATAAATACAGTGATGGCCTGGGGTAAGTGTTCTAAGGAATAGCGATTTAATGGGACTGATACTTCTGAAGTTTTCTTGCTAGCATGGTTGATAGCTGCCCAATTCATCCACATGATTGGCAATAGGCTGCTTGAAGTGAGAATCCTAAGTTTGGTATAGGCCGTGAGTGATGATCAGTATCTTGATGTGCATGTAGGCGGGGCCTGGGTTTCCTAACCAGCTGAGGCTCTCAAAGCACATCAGTGGATGGATCCCAGAAGGGGGTTTCACACCAAGCAAAGAGCAATCTGAATGGGGCAACTGGTATTGGTAATAATAGGGATGAAACCCTAAATAGCATAGGATTTAAGAAATGGTAGAGTGGAGGGGTGAAGATGTTGAATGTGACATGAGTAATGGCCCAGAGCCTGGTAAGTGCAGAAAAAAAAATACTTCTGAAAAACTTCAGAGTGCCCCTCTTCGTTGTATCCTGGGTTCTCTGACAAAAACAACACTGATCATGTAAGATTGGAATGAAGAGTACATACCGATAAAATTCTCAGGGAGGGAGGAAGTAAGGGTTTCTCTGTATAATGTCTGTGCTTTTTGGCAAAACCTTGTCAACATAATATGGAGAAACACTTACCTTCCTTTCTAGTTGAGGATTTTACATGTTACCCCCTTTAATCTTTAGATCAATCTTACATTGTAGTGATTTTATTCTCAGGGTAGAGAAAGAGATACCAAGGCACAGAACATTTACATAAGTTGCCCAAGGTTACACAAGCACATCATCAAGAGATGAGATTTGAGTGCAGTTCTGTATGACTCCAATACTGCTCTGCTTGGCCACTCTGTGGTACCTTCTGCTCATCTGCTTCTTCACATCCAACAACTAATCTACTCTCCATTCCTGACAGGCCTTGTGCTTTCTTTTTCTCCTGATGTCTCGGCGCCAGCTTTCTGGTTGATGACTCACCTGAAGTGGAACTAAGCTCTTTTTTTAGTACTACTCTATTGTTCGCTTGCCACATACCCATGACTTCCTATGATCTTTGGGGAGGAAATTCAGTGTTTAACCTTTTTTGCTCTTTAAATCTTACCTCTAGTTGCATTTTCAGTATTCTTTCCCAATGGACTTCTCATAATCTGTACGACATCAACATCCAACCACATGAAAGTGCCCAAATGCCCCTATGTTTTCTCTGGCCTATGTCCATACTTCCCTGGTGCCTAGCTAATTCCCAGAGGGTGTTTCAAAACCTCTTTTAGGGAGCTATGACCGCAACCTCAGGCTTGGTTTGTGTTATTTCTTTATGTTCCTGTAATAACACATACTTCATTCTGTCAAAGAATGTTTTACTCTCTATTGAAATTTTCCATTTACTCATCTGGCTTTCTGATTAGATTGAGAACATATTGAAGGCAGGAACTATGACCAATTCATTTTGTTGTTCATAGTGCTTAGCATGGGATCTGGTCCATAATAGGCCCATAGTAAATTAATGAAAAGAATAATGAAAGAATGAAAAAATAATTTGACTTTAATTTATTCACTCCTTTAACAAAATTTATAGAATACCAATGATATTCCAGTCTTATGCTAGACATTGAGGATGTTAGATGAAACATATAGTCACTGCTCTTAAGCAGCTCATACACTAGGCAGAGACACAGATGTTTAAGCAAATAATTGTAGCAGTGTGCTATGGGTTAACTTAGATGAATGTGTATTACTATGGGAGCTCAGAGGAAAATGCCTACAAGATCAAGTGAAATTTTGCCTTTGGTAGTACAGAGTATTCTTTTCCAAAGCGCTGAGCACCCCTTTTTTTTTCTTTTGCACTTGGACATCAGTAAGTTATCACATAGTGATTGACAGCATTGAGTCAATCTCCTTGAGGGCAAATCTTGTTATGTGACCTTGGCCAGATTTTTGACACTCCCTTTTGCTTCAGTTTCTTCATTTGTAAAGTATGGGTAATGACTATATTTATCTACCTCATTGGATTGTTGTGAGGGAAAATGTAGTAATCTGTTAGAATGACATCTTACACTCAGTACATGCTAGTTTATCAGTATTTTGATTATAATTATTGTGGTCCTCAGGAAACTAGCCATTTCTACAACTCTGGGATGGACATGCTCAAAGATACTAGCATACAGGAATATTATGCAGCCATCAAAAGGAATGAGATCTTGCCATTTGCAACGACATGGATGGAGCTGGAGGGTGTTATGTTAAGCAAAATAAGTCAATCAGAGAAAGACATGTATCATATGACTTCACTGATAAGAGGAATTCTTAATCTCAGGAAACAAACTGAGGGTTGCTGGAGTGGGGGGTGGGGTGGGAGGGATGGGGTGGCTGGGTGATAGACATTGGGGAGGGTATGTGCTATGGTGAGCGCTGTGAATTGTGTAAGACGGTTGAATCACAGATCTGTACCTCTGAAACAAATAATGCAATATATGTTAAGAAAAAAAAAGAAGAAGATAGCAGGAGGGGAAGAATGAAGGGGGGGAATCGGAGGGGGAGACGAACCATGAGAGATGATGGACTCTGAAATACAAACTGAGAGTTCTAGAGGGGAGGGGGGTGGGGGGATGGGTTAGCCTGGTGATGGGTATTAAAGAGGGCACGTTCTGCATGGAGCACTGGGTGTTATGCACAATGAATCATGGAACACTCCATCAAAAACTAATGATATAATGTATGGTGATTAACATAATAAAAAAATTCTCAAAAAAACAAAAGATACTAGCATACAGACTGGCAGCTCCAGTTCTGCATCTATGTACAGACTTGTGGTTTAGAGATTTGTGATTGGGGCACCAGAAGTGGAAAAGAGATACAGACTTCTCTTTGGATTGTCTGGGAGACTATCCATTTTAGTAAGCTGACAAGTTAGAAGCTAAACAACAAAGATACCCTAGAATCTGTCGCTGAAAATACTGGAGAGACTTCCTGATTTCTAGGAGCTGGAGAGGGGAAAGAAATATTTATTCTCTTCAACCTAAGAGCAAAACTGTCATGCTACAATTCAGCTTTCTCAGGTAGATGAGAAAAACAGACTCAAAAGCTTCCCAATGCCTTGAATGTTTAGTGAAAGATGTGAGTCTGATGGAGTCCCCTGGTCCCAGTTTATAGCCTCATTATGCTTTCTCCTGGAATTTTCCAAATTCCTCTTATGCTCATGGAGATTGGTGAATACAGTTCTGACTCATCACAGCCAACTTTGCCACATGTTCCCTTCTGGGAATTTTCACCAACTCCTGAATAAATGGCACAACTCTTCAGTTGCAATTTCACAACCACTCATGTCATCCCCCCACCATTTTTAAGTCTTGAAATTTGCACTTTTCTGCTCTTCAATCAGTTCCCAAATTTAGAATTACTATATTTTTTGTTTTATATCTGCTGAGTTTGCACAAGTATTTCATTCCAGGGATGGAGCAATCTGACATAACTAACCTATCTTGCCTGGAGAGAGAAGACTCTTGGTAGCAATCTGCCTCTGGGCTATCTTAGTCTTTTTAGTTTATTCTTGATTTAGAATCTGTCACTGTGCATGTTGACCCATTATTCTCAGAAAGAAATTTGATATTCTCAAGCAGCCCCAAACACCTTCACTGGCTGCCTCCCCATTTCTCTTTCCTTGTTCTCACCCGGCAGCCTCCAAGGACTACCTCCACACATTTCCCCTACACTTCTTGGCCTAGCACTTGCTCTACTCCTCTATCCTGGCCTCCTCCTGTCCCCCTTCTGGTGACCTCAGGCTGTAAAATGCTATAGTATCTCTGGCTTGGGTTCCTTATCTGGCCCTAAATTCTTTCCTTCTTCCCTCCACTGAGGAAGAAGGAATGCTCATTTATAATATTTTACTTCTCTTTTTCCTCCAGGCTTTGTTAGATGACATTTTTGCTCCTGCTGCCATAAAATTGAAATGTTCTTTTCTCACTTGCCCTAGGAGATGTGGCATTTCCCCAGAAGTAGTTGGGATCTGATCCTTAGGTTGTTGTAGAGGATGAGAAACAGTTTCACCGAAGTTGGTGACGGGGTGTATATCAAAACAGAGAGAAGTGGGAGGCACCAGCTGCTTTGAAGACAGTATCCTCCTTCCGAAATGGAATTTTTGGCACAGTCTTCAGGTTCTTGAGTTTCCTTTTCTCTTTTATTCCCAGGACTGTAGGAAAGAGTGATTTCATATTATTTGGGCTTCTTACCACCACTTTATTGTCTGCCATGCTTTGTAACATGCTGTAAGTGAAACCTGAATATCACACGGGGCTTCCAGAATCAGGAAATGTGTGCATTGACTATTCTAATTCCTCTGAACCAGATATAAAATTATGTTAATAATTTTCCACTGGGTATCTTCCACTGGGTGTACTTTCATATGTTTCCAGAGCACTTTCACACACATTTTAATTTGACTTCAAAACCTGGCTTACCTACTTTCTGTCCAGGTGCTTGCCTCTGAGTGGCTACAATGTGGTCAGTGGAAGATCCACTGCCACCCATTAAGTAAAAAGTTGAAACCAACAGAGGTAAGGAACTTGGGTATATGATTTTTTTCTAAAATTCAGAGATACTAGTACCTGCTGGAAAAAATGTTTTGGGAATTAGAGCTTCAATCATAGAAATTGCTTTGCACATAGTTGACACTGAATAGATGGTTGTATTATTGTTATCAGAAGACTTTCACATGTGTCCTCATTTGGCATCATTCAACCACACCTTGAGGATCACTGTTGTGTTGTGATAGAAGCTTGGGGTCAGAGAGACATCGGCAGGGGCCTCAAATTTTGCATCCAGGAGACATTGAAATTAGGACTCAAATTTTTCTCTTCCCATCATACCATTCTGCCTCCTATAAGATTTAATTTTTACTTTGTTTATTTAGCTTATAGATATTTATTGAATACCAACTGTGTGCTGAGCAGTGGACTAAGTACTGGGGATATGGATCTAAGTAGACCTAGAAACTTTCTTCAGTGCTTTCTTCAGAATGCTCCAGGCCCACTTCTGATGGGTTTGTGGAAATATGTGTATTTGCAATATTTTGAAACCTGGATTTTAGTAAGATGTATAACACGTTTCTCCCTTTTATAATAACATAAGCCAAGTACTTTATAGGCATTAAAAATATTTTATGAACAGTTTATGAACCCAAATATAAATTTGATCATTCATTTTACAGTAGAGTTCATATATAGGTTGCAAGGAATTAAGAAACTGCTGACAGCCTGAATGTTGGGAAGTGGATATATGCAAAATATATAGATAAATACATATATTTGTATAAATGTCTATAAATACACATATACATGTAGATATATTGCAGAGTTAACATGATAAGTTATCAATTTTGTCTGAATATTTTGCTTTCTTTGTGGACAAATAAATTTTGTTTAGTCTTATAAGTAGCACTTTCTAAATAGGATTCTATTGAAGCAACCCTTGGTTTATTGCAGTGATGAGGAGCCTAGTGATGTTGACTTGGAAAACCGGAGTGTCTACTGTCATCACTTGTCACAAAGACCTTGGTGTAGGAGATGCCTCTTGGGGGGAGGAGGAACTCATAGGGAGAGAGGTTTTTTGTAGTGGAGTCATCCAGATGTTCAGGCAGCTGTTTTAGCAGGGTTGTTTGGACAATTTTACACAATAATATTTTGTGATAAAACTTTGGTATGTGAAATGGCCATTGTTTCTCAAAGTTCTTTTACTTGGAAACAGAACATGAAATCAAGGGGCTCACAGTTTAATTGAGAATATAAAATATACCCTTTTGAGATGTTGTAACAAAACATAAATGGCTTTTCCTCCATCCCAGACATTAATTTGAAGTAAGGCATTCTGCTGGAGAAGAAACCCATAAGGGCTTCTTTAAATGGGATACACTTTGATTGTGATCCAAGGAAGAGCTGATAGTGAGAGATTAAAACATTTTCAGGGTAATTTATAGCTTCCTGCATTTTTTAAAGTTAGTTGATTTTATGCCTTAATGGTCAGGGATAATTTATATGTGCCATGGCAAAAAGAAGCATGACCAGAGGCTTTCTCTGCTGTTCAGACTCTTGGTTGATTTAAGAGAGGAGATGCTATCTCGTGCTGTACCAAATGGAGCCAAGACCTATAGACTTCCTGCAGCAGCCAAGTATGTCCATATATGTTGACAAGTCTTACAGGCAATATATTTCTGAGTTCTTGATCAAGATAATAATGCTAAGAATACTAATGGCAACAACAACAACAATAAGGACTCAAAGAGGAGAAGAGAAAGAAGAGGAGGAGCAAGTGGAAATGCTGCTGCACCAGAAATGCTAAGATTAGCATCAGCAATTAACCCTACAAAGTCCTCTATAATTCTAGTGTGTACATTAACTAGGCTAAACTCAGCAAATGTGTTTTGAGTGTGCACCATGTGCCAAACACTGTGCTAGCCACAGACAGGTTAGAAAGATGAATCAGATTCAGCCCTGCATGGTCTAGTTGGGAGATTCTCCTGTGAGAATTGTTACCACCCAAACCGAACGAACAAAAAAGTATCATTAAATTCGACATAGAGGTACAAAGAAAAGTTCAGTGGGAACAAAACCTAGAGATTATGTTAGATATAGAGATTGGGAAAGACACATGGAAGAAGAGAGATATGGGGGAAAAAAAGGATTTTATTGGAAATGTGAATTTTGGTAAATGGATATGGATAAAGGGATAGTCATTCTAGCAAAATATGCCATGAACAGAAGTGTGGAGATAGAACTATATAGACTCTGATGTTGCTTGACATTGAGTCTGCAATGTCTGCGGAACAAGGAGCAGTCTGAGTAGCTGGAATGCAGGGTGCTTTGTGGGGAGTGTGGCAAGGGAAGGCTGGATCATCATTAAAAGAATGTTTGTTCTGAGGCATCTGGGTGGCTCAGTTGGTTAAGTGTCTGCCTTCAGCTCAGGCCATGATCTCAGGGTCCTGGGATTAAGCCCCACATCGGGCTCCACAGTCAGCAGGGAGTCTGCTTGGCCCTATCCCTCTCCCTCTGTGCTCTCTCTCAAGTAAATAAATAAAATCTTAAAAAAAGAATGTTTGTTCTTGTAAAGCTAGGTTTACTCTAGTGCCACTTGAGAATATGCCATACACTAATAAAACCTGATGTACATAGACACTGCTTTATGTACATAAACACTACCTCCTATTCTGGTCCATCTCTTCAAACTGCCATCCCATGGTACATTTTGGCATGAAGTTATTTTAAACCAGAGTAGATTTTAGGAAAACTGAAGAGACCTCTAGTCAAAAAGAAAGATTCTCTAATGGTGAAAATGTCAAGCAACATGCCAGGCTGGAGAGGGTGCCTAGCTTTTCTTCAGTCCTGTTCCAGAAGAGCCATCCTTGGGCTAAGCTAGTCCTCTCCCTGCCTATATCCTCCAGAGTTCTCATTTCGTTTCTGGACTTAATGCCTCCTTTGTACAACAGAGACTGAAATCATGGACATTAGGGATTGTCCATGATCCTGAGAGGTGCTGCAGGAAAAAGTTGTAGATGGAGACCCTGACTGTGTGTTCTGCTAACTGGCTGCAGAGGAAGCCTGGAATGATACTGTGTTATAATTGTAAATCGGTCATTGTGCTCAGGTACCCATTAGTACAATTGGATTGAGGGTCATTGTCCTGGACTTTTGTTCTGGCTCAACTAAGATCTAGCTTGGGCCAGTTCCTTAACCTATTTGAACTCTAGTTTAAGCATTTGTAAAGTGATCTAGTTCTTCTTGATTGCCAAGTTTCCTTCTAGCTCTCATTTTTGTTGTTGTTCTACAGGAGCATTTTGGTTGTAGTTTTTAAACTACATTAAACTATATTCTTAATGAATATAAAAATGGGTGAAGTTTTGCATTTCATTTTGACTTTTGGATGACGTGTGCTTTCAGCTGATATTATTCAAATTTGATATGAAGTGGCAGACATATCAAACCATTCCTTCCTTGCAAGTACAATTCTAAATAAGTCTTTAATTCTACCAAGGAGAAAAAATGTCAAATATTTTTGTAAACAAACAGTTGTTAGGAATGCTAGGTTTATTTAAGTTTTGGAAATCTGTGCAGAGGAAGTAGTATCCTGTAGTTATTAAATCAAACAATGATATTAGAAATTCTTTACCCAAATCGGTATTTACAGTAAATTTTGTTGTGGAATGTTGGCTGGTTTCTGTATAGTTGTGAGGTTATTTTGCTTCATCTTGAGAAGAGTAGGGCATTAAAAAAGAGTACCCTGAAGCCTAGATGCCTTTTATTTTAGAGAGGAAAAGGTAAAAATTTTGGAATCTAGTAGTATTATGTAGCATAATGTAATATACAAAAGAATGCCTACATGTTTAATGCCCCACAAATGGAACTTCAGAAAAACCACAGTAGCTCTTAAATGGTGCATTGCAAGAATAAAAACATGATCCAATCCTGAAAGCATTCCTGCTGGGTGGCTGGGCCTTACTTTTCTCAGGAGTAAACCAGATCTTGTACAACCTTTTATAGAGTGAGGCCTAGATTATTCCATTATGCTTAGGAAAATATGGAGAAGGAGCTAAGTGTTTCAGCAAGTTTTTAAGCTAATTGAATCAATAAGGCAGAAGCCAAGAGAAGAAGTTCTAATTCCCTCTCTGGGCTTTTGTTTTGGGTGAAGATATTGGAGGCTAATGCATAAAACATGAATTATAAATGCCTGTTGGCTTGTCTGTCTTTTTGACTAAGCTCAGGTCCTTGAAGAAGGGACATTGGCTTATGTGTATTTCTCTCTGTGGTGACCAGGACATGCTTGGGACATAGTGGGCCACTAGTAATTATTTATAAAGTTGAACAAAAGAGACAAAAACAACAAAAAACCAAAACCCCAACTCTTTAGAGTACAGGAAAATAGCATCACCAATAAATTAGTAAGAAAAATAAAAAATGTTCAAGATTAAATAATAGGAAATTTTAGTTTTGTGAAGTTAGGATTCTTAAGTGTTTGTTAGCTTTCATAATGTTTTGTTTAAAACATCCAACTTACTAAGCCCTTGTTTCTGTCTCAGGATGAAGTTTTGTGAAATTGGGGTCTTTGCATTTCAATAAAAGCAGGAGTAGATTTTAGAAATTAAATACATATTTCACAAAGTTTGTTCTTTGAGAAGCTGTGTACTAGATGATGTCTCCTGCTACCAGATGCTGGAATTTGGCCCATGACACAAATACAATTTTTTACTACCCTTTTCCTTACTGCTATGAAGTTGGAATTTTCCTACTGGCTTCCTGGTCATCCATCCTGGGGACAAACAGTTTGATGGAGTATAGGGAGAGACTGCTAGAGCCCTGGAAAGCATTACATTTGCCATTCTGGAGTGGTGGGTAGGTTCATAGATCAGAGTATATATTTGTGTGTGTGTGTGTGTGTGTGTGTTTGTCCTTGCCTGTTTGACTTCCTAAATCCGTAAATACTCAAAGTGAAAAAAAAAAATCAGAAAAAGGTGTTTATTCTCTTCCTGATATTGGTTTGCAACATCAAAGCAAAGTCACAGAGACTGGTGAAATATTTAGCAATTAATTTTCTGTTTCTGCTTTTAAGCATGCTGCTGGTTTATAACTACTGCCTTAAAAAAGGGTGTGTGGTTTAAACACAGACTTTACACTTTAAATTGAGGCCATAATCTCAGTTTTGGAATGGGGAATTCCTAAGATAACTTTGTTTTGTAAAAAATGAGGTCACTCAAATGGTAGACAATTAATCCCAAGCGCTTTAATTGTCATCTAAAAACATAAAGAATAAAGTGTGCCCTTTCCTTTTTATCTTTTTCCCTTGTTTTGTTTTGGAGAAAATAATTTCCTTATCAATTCTGCAGACATAGTGCTAGCTTATATCTTAAGAGGGGATGCTATCAGTTTTAGTACATTCACTGAAGTTAAACTGTCTACATTGAGTAAGAGAGGGGAACTTTCCTGGCATAAAACCCAAACAGAAACTTAGTAAAATTTATAATAAATCTACTTGATCATTGCATTATGTAAATGGTCTTGATCCTACAAATTGTTATTAATGTGGTGTCCTTTTTATATTTTGATACCACAAGCATAGAATGTGACACAATATTGGATGAAAAATGAGATTCATTCATTTGAATGTGTTAGGTTCTTTTTTTTTTTCTCCCCTTAGCTATGCTAGAGATTACAGCTAAGGAAATTTCTCTAATTGTGATATTCTTTATGTACAATACAAATATGTTTCCTTTTGGAGATTGCACAGAAAGACATTGTATTAAATATTTGCTTGTAAAATTAGTCAGGAAATGTTGAAATTATTATTTAAATATGGATAAAGCTACTTTTCAGATCTTAAAATTGGAAATGTCTCTGATTCAAAACAACAACAACAAAACGAAGTAATTCTGAGTCATTCGATACATTTTTAAAATTTCGTTCAGCAGTTAAGTACTGAGTACAGCATGGACTATGCTCTGAGGTACTGACCTTGCAGTCTATTCCTATCTCTTCATTCTTAGGCTAAAATCTTTGGATGCCACTCAGCTGGACTCCCATAGTTTACTGCTTATACCTCCATGCCTGGGTTGATTCTACTGTATTGAATTTGGCTATTTATATGCTCATCTTCTCAACCAGACTCAGATTTTCTTTTCTTTTTTTTTTTTTTTAAGATTTATTTTATTTTATTTTTTTAGAGAGAGAGGGAGAAAGAGAGAGAGAGAGAGCAAGCTGTGGTGTGGGTCCTTCAGAAAGCTCAGATCTGTTTTACCTGCAGTCCGGCCCCACTGGCAAGAACCAGGCCCTAAGACTGCACAACACATCTCTGCACCAAGAAGTAGTTCCTTTCTGAACTACTGAGCGGAAATTCTTTGATCTTAAACCCATCAGCATCATGCCTTAAATTGCCATTTCCCCAGCAAGCGTGAATTTTGGGGAGTAGTTCTCAAAGTCCCCAAGATATACAACCTCCACAAGGATGCCAAAGAACTGTGACATTTAGGAAGGGCTTTGGGCTAAGAAAAACATCTTTCCTAAGAACCTCTAAGTTTTCTCTCTCCCCAAACACATGAATTACTGATCCCCTGTGTGAGTTTCAGAGTCAGCCTATGATGATGTCTGACAAGCTATCTTCGATTTATTTACTCTTGTGTCCAATATGCTTGGAAAATAATATTTTGTTGTTGGCTAATTTGTAATTTAGTCCTACAATTGAATGTCTAAGGTTGCCAAATACCTACTGTTTTCTTCTCTCATATACATATCTAAAATGTCATCTAGAGATCTAACTTCCAGGTCAACACTTTTCCAAGGCATAACATTGAAGTTGCCTTATTTCCATTGAGGATTCCTGTAACTAGTTGTTTCCCTCTGTTCATTTCTGCAATCTTGTGATTATTATAAAGCCCTTTCTAGGCTCTAAAATCTATATTTATATCAGTCTGCAATAGTATGTTATTTCCTTGGTTATATACAAAAATTTTAGTGAACTAAAATATTTAATGAACAAATGAGAACTAGAAATAAGAATAATAGTAGATTCTTTTCCAGAAATAATAAACCATTTTTTCCATGAGCTTCAATTTCCCCATTTTTCCCCTTTAGTCTCATTATTTTTTAACTTTTACATGTGATTGACATTTGTATACCCTGTTAAATTCTCATCCTCTTGGTATTTTATTTATTTTTCCCATCATTATTCTTTTCCAGATTCCTTTTTTTTTTTACATCCCTGTTTTCTTTCCTCTCCCTTTCCCTCCTATTTCTCTCTCTTCTCTTTTTTTCTTCCTTTCTTACTTTTCCATCTCTTCCACAATGAAGAAAAATTAAAGGTGCATCACAAGTTTAAAAGAAGGAAAAGAGAATAAGAAACAAAAAGAGGAGGAGGAGGAGGAAGGGGAAAAGGGAGGGAGGAGGAGGAGAAAGGAAACAAAGAAGCAGAGACATAAGGGGAAGGAAAAAGAAGCACAAAGTGGGAAGATGGAAGAAGGGAACAGGAAAGAGGACATAACCAAGAAATGCAAACCATAATATTAGTGGGAACTATTTTCAGCTTTGAATTTTGGTCTAGTGAACACTAAGAGAAAGTCGGACTATTTGCAAAATGTACACTGTCCCTAACATAAAATCGTATCATTTGCTTAACAAAATAAGAAAATAATAAAGGTTCAGAATTAAGGTAAGGTAAGGACATCTTAATTAAGTAACTGCCCTTAAACTGGCTTTCAACTAACCAAAAACTTAGGTGTATTAATTTCAATTCATTGAGAAAGAATGAGACTGGTTGAGCACTCAGTGCAGATTGCACCCCAAAGCTCTGCCTCAGGGAGGCCCCGTGGTGACAGCACAAGGCCTGGAGTCCCAAGACCAGGGTCAAGTGTTTCTGTCACTTACACCTCATGTGATCGCAGACCAGTCTCCTCCTCTCTTTGCTCTTCAAGGGGATAATGAAGGAAAAAGTTCTTATATATGCGCAAGCATTATTATTAGTTTTTTATTGGTGTCACTCAAAATTATTATGTTACATGTGCATTGTAAGCCTCAGATGACACCATTCTGCAGTCCATGTAACACTGTTAAGAACTTTGATTCTAAATTTAGTTTTTATTTAGTAATTGACATTTTCATGAAAAAGCTTTCAAAAGTTTTTTTTTATGATCAAAGGCTTTTATTTTCTAGTTTTCAGGTCACATTTTTCTGTTGAAACATAAAAAAAAAATGCCTGTGGAGAAACATAAAAAAATAAATAAATGCTACTGCAACAGCTCAATATTCTTTCAGATTACTTTTTCAGAAAAAGAAGAGAGAGAGGGAGAGAACAAAACACTTACAACAACACCTGCTATTCGGCAGAATTTGACCTGACCCCTTTCTCCTTTTTTTGTTATTATAAACATCAAGCTCTTTAAGTGAGAGCTGTTTAAAGGATCCAGGGCTGTGAGTGTTCCTTCCTAGATCCCAGATGCATGGGGAGACGGATGGGCTTTCTGATCTTTATTTTATGAGCGTCTGATAAATTGCCTCTGGCACCTGGCAACTAAAATTTCACTATCTGAAAAGTAACCCTCATGTCAAACAATGTAGCCAGCTTCAGCTTCTCAATGGAGGACCTCTGTAGCTGCGTGGAGGACGCCTTCTACTTCCTGGACGAGTCTCCTACCACGCTCAGGGATTCACATACTTTTAATTTTGGAGGGAAGAAAGGATTATTAAAGGCTTTATATGCTATGCAAAAATGTGTCTTTTGAAGGATTTCATCATAGCTTTTATTTTAGGGTTTTTGGAACAAGTCAAATAAAGGCTTCAGAACATGGCCTAGCCTGAAAAAAATGCTGGTAACAGGATAAAGATTTGCAGCTCCGGGTCAGGAGCCTCGCTGCACTAGGCTGGCTCTGGGTGTTGATACAAGAAGAATGCAGGTGGTCTTTTTCTAGGGACAGAAGAGTTATAAACAAAGCCATCAGTGCAGACTATTATCGCCTTTCCTTTAACGTCTTATCCAGAGGCCCAATGAACTCAACCCCAAGAAAGAGCTATATATTTTTTCTCTATTTATAGAGACTCAAATATATGCAGATTTTTAATTTTTAAGAAGAGAGAAGAAAGAGAATGCTATAAACACTTTTACATCATGTTACTTCCTAAAGGAAAATGAAGTCCAGGAGCAATGATAAACAAAATATGAAACCCTCCAAATCTTCTAAGGAGTGTGTCATGGTCATAGAATGGAGCTCAGGCCCCACCGCCTGAGGCATCTCTGTGGACCACATTGCCATTTGTCACTCTTGTGTCTCTTCTTCTGCCTTTAAACTTGCTGGTTTAGAAATCACTGTTAGCCAGGGAAGGTGGTACTGCTCAGGTTTGTTCTCTTCTCCCAAACTCGGAGGAGATTGTTACTTTTTGAGTTTCCTTCTGGGTTGCTGCTTTATCTGTTTTCTGGGATATCATACAGAGGTCTAATAATTTTGGCTCAGTATATTTGGGTTTCCACAGTCTGACATTTTATTTAAATATATATATATATATTTTTTGCAGCTAATAAGAGATTTCTGTGTTGGGCTTAGCCATCAGAAATATGGTAAATCTGCAGTAAAAACAGAAATGCTCTCAGTCAGTCATTAATTTATCTAGCAGCATCTGTTTATTATTTAGCAAACAATTTATTATGCTTAGCTCTGAGTATATAGAAGTAAACTGGATGTGTATTTGCCTTCAAGGAGCTCATAGTCAAATATATACACAAATAAGTAAATCACAGTTTTTGTTACTGCTTCTTAGAAGTCCATATTTGAAAGAATGAAGCTACACAGGAGGGAAGGGGACATTTAGAGGTGAAATTTGTGCTAAGTCTTGAAAATTGAGTATTCTTCAGGTAGGCAAGGCAGGTAAGGGAATTTGGACAGAGAGAGCAGCCTGAGCAAAGCAGGGAGGGGATGTAATGAGCCACAAATAGGTTGTAATATGTAAAGGGCTTAAAGCAGCATCTAGCACATAATGAATGCCAATAAATGATGATTCTTATTTCTAGCAATTCCCCTGAATATATTTTAACTTACTGAATATCTATATTTTTACAAATATGCATTATCTCATTGATTTGACTTTTTTTTAAAAGATTTTATTTATTTATTTGACAGAGAGAGACACAGCAAGAGAGGGAACAAAGTGGGGGGCAGCGGGAGAGGGAGAAGCAGGCTCCCCGCAGAGCAGGGAGCCCGATGTGGGGCTCAATCCCAGGACCCTGGGATCATGACCTGAGCCGAAGGCAGACGCTTAACGACTGAGCCACCCAGGTGCCCCTCATTGATTTGACTTTTAATCTGAATTCTATCCAGAAGATTTTGAAATTCCTCTGACTCTTATGATGTAAGACCTTTTTTTATGGATCTGCCACCTCTTGGCTGAGAGGTTGGAGACATTATTAAGCTCTCTGAATTTGGTGCAGTAAAATGACTTACCCAAAATCTCCTGGCTAGTCCGTGATAAAGATACGCTAACCTCAAGGTCACCCCACAAAAAGAGGTCTCCCAAAGGAGACCAAGAACAGGGGACTCAAATTTCATGGTTCCTGAGGTTCTGGTGGTGCTCTCACCCAAAACAATTTAAACAAGTTTTCCCTTGTACTGAGTACATTATTTGAACCCGTTTTGTTGGGCATCAACTCTTGGTCATTTCAGTGGAAATTGTTCCTTTTCTTCAAGGTACCTTCAAGATATTGGTGGTTGGGGAGTGAGAGTGGGAGTGAGTGAGGGACAGAAAAGATAGCTATGATACAACGGAACAAAGGGGAAGAAAAAGATGATGTACTTTTAATCCCTTTTCTTCATTTTATTTCTTTCATTTTTTTCTCTGACTTTTGGAACCCTGTCATCTGAGGCATATAGCTATCTGCTTCCAAGGCTTTAGACTTTCCTTGACTTATGACTCAAAGCTGTAGGTTTCATTTTTGCTATTAGATACTGCACTCTGCTCCGTTAGAGCATAGGCTGAAATGTGCTATTCTCTTGTTTATAGACTCTGAGAGGGTGGGAGGAAGGTGGGCCCACTCCAGAGGCTCTAGGGAATTTGCACATGGAGATCCAGAAGGAAATCTCTGAAGCTACTTGGATATTCCTTCAGTGCCCTTAAAAGTCTCCCTGAAGAGGAGAGAACATGCTGTCAACTCCTAGACTTTCATCCTGTGAGATCATAAGACAAAGGCCCCTGGCACATTTTCTGTCCTCTCCTGTGTGGCCAATACACATGCAGATGGGGCCTCTTCTGTGAAGCCTGGGCTCACCTCAGCACTGAAACCAAACCAAACCCATTGCCTCTGAAAATAATTTAAAGTAATTTAGTAAGATCGAGCTATGAAGAATATTTCCTCATCAACAGTTGCTCCTAGTGATCTAAAGCCAGATAGGATTTTAAATTATTTGAGTAAATCAACTTTATTTGTCTATACACAACGATACTTGAGTTATTTTTTCAATGGGGATTAAACAAACTCATGAAAATATATTAATGCATCACTGCATAATGCATACCTGACATGTGTAATACAAATACTTGGCTTTTAAAACTTTGGATCCATAGGATATTTACTGGATCTTTCTGAATATATGATAGATTTTAGAATGATAAGCAATCCACATAACTGTTTGCACTGATATTTAGAGTATTTCCAAGGAATTGTAACTTAACAGCAATGTTTTTCATGTTCACAGAAAAAAAAAATAAAGCTTGGAAAAGTAAGTTTGGGATTAATAGGAAACCAATAGGGTTTAAAAAAAAATGAAATTGCTATACCAGCCCTCTCTTACTTTCTCTTATCTCTGTGGGTCAGAAAAACTGAAGCTTCAGGGAGTAAGGAGACTCCTATTGTGCTGAATGGAAACATCGTGTTGACTTTTTTTATTTTTTATTTTTTTGGTACATCCTCTTTTTGTGGGGTGATAGTTAAACTGGGCCTTGAATCCAGGAGCGCTTCAAAGAATATTTGCTGAATGAATGGACTGTCTGCATAGCTTGCTGATAGGTGGGATCTTTAGGTAGGTGACATAGAAACGAGGTATTGTAGGCTGAATCTGTATAACGCATTATGTAAAAACTTAGCTCCTTGGTGAAGAAATCAGGCAGGGGAACCTAACATCAAAAAGACATAGGCCTGTCACTACAATAAGCTTCATCTCTCCATCAGCCATGGGTAAGGTGGATGGGATCTCTCTCTCTCTCTCTCTCTCTCTCACACACACACACACACACGGCATGTGGTATCTATGTGTGTGAGTGCGTACTTGGTATGGTTGAATAAACACACACGTGTGTAACATGCAGAGAAAGCTTACTAAGAGTAGAAAAGAATTGGGCATGCCACACATTTTTGTATTGCTACTTTTCCTCAGAATCCAGAAGCATGGACATCTGCAGTGTGTCAGGGAACGGAGACATTGGGACACGTCTCGTTGTGATATCATTAAATGACCATGAATTAAAGTAAGGGAGAAGATCAGAGTGTGACTCTACTTTACAGATAAGCTGATACTAGAGTGTGCGATCATACAGTCTCGCCAGGTTAGGACTGAATGATCTGTTACTGATGAGAGGTAGTTGAAAAATAGTTCCACTTTAATTGTTTTATTGTCCACTTTGTATTATCGGGACTCGTGGGAGAGAAGAGTTATAGATAACAAAAGTGACATAACCCATGTGCCTAAGAAGCCTCTGTCAAAAGGCCTGAGATGCTTCTCTGGGAATATCACATTTCGTTTGGCAAGAATCTCTCCTAGCATGTCTGGAAAAATACACAGGAAAGCCCTATATGTCCTGCTAACATGAGGCCTACAGAGAGCAGTTTAATCAATGGGATAGCAAACAAATATTTAGAAAGGAAAAAGCTTGCCAAAGCCCAGCCTTTGCAGTGTCCTCTGAATCTTCCAGAGCCACTGGAGGGACAGGTGTGGTCTTAGCTCTGGAACTCCATTAGGCAGATGACTACCGTGCTCTTCCAGTGACAGATTAATTCATATAGTGTGGTCATTGAGCAATGGACCCAGGCATAAGAGAGGCCTGGGCTCACATTCTGGCTTAATCCCCTCACAGCTGCATGATGAAAATGGATTTCATCACTGTCTGAATTTTAGCTTTCTTACCTGTAAAATGGAACTAATATACCTCTCATATGGGGTTGATGTGAAATTTAAGGAGGTAGTAAAAGCTAGAAGCTTCGTACAATGCCTGGTAAATACCTAGTAATTCCTCAGTTTTATGGTTTTGATCACATGTCACCAAATCTATGATACCAACAATGATAAACTGGTCAATGTATTTAATGCTAACACTTTGGGGGAAAACAGCTTCAGTGTGCTCTTTTAATTAATTTTTAACTGACAACCTTTAGAGTACATTAATCCATATGGTATGTATTACTTTTCGCTTTAGGTTTGGCATCAATATTTGAGGCTAATCCTGCAAATACAGTCTGTAGTGTTTTTTTCTGACTTAGTTTTGGCCATTAGGGATTCCAGAGAACATCACGGTGACACTCTACCTTTCTTCACTCAGGCTTGTTATCTTGACATAGCACCCTTAGGACTGACAGTATAATTTGAGGTTTGTCAAAGAAGACCAGAGTTTCCTTTTTTTCCCCCTTAATTGAATTACCTCTCACTGGAAGTTCAAAACTTCTTTTGAGAGAAGCCAGAATCTTTCTGACAATTTTCTAATGCTTGAAAGACAGTGCCTCGTGTCTGTGAGGATATAGAAGATATTGATAGTCGGTTTGCTTATCTCTCCATTATCATGGCTTGGGCCTTAATTGCTGTTATATCACTGCTGCCTTCTGAGCTTGAAAATCTTTGTTAATTTTGAGAAACTTGCAACTTTTATTGACATTATTTGCATTGCCTGGCATGTGATAAGCAATCTGCTTGTATAAAAAACTTATTCTCAATGTTGCTTTTATAAGACAATCTTGACACATTTTAAGCAGCAATTGATGTTGTAAATCTGAGTTTAAATCTGTGTATGATGTTACCAGTGAAAATTATTAACCAAAGGTGACTATTGATTTACAGATACTCTGTGTGTGAGTCATGTTCACAGATGAGTAAGCAACGACAACCTCATAATTGCCTCTCTGTCCAGTTGATGACAAGTTGCTTTTGGCAGTCAATGTAAGCTGTGTCCCAGTTTTGGAAAACAGCAAACATAAAAAAAAAAAAAAAAAAATTAAAGTGCGTCTTCAAAATTGAAAAGATCAAGGAAAAATGCTTATCTGTGGTTAGCCTACCTTGTTCTAATTCTATACGACATTTCCTCAAATACTTATCATCCATGAGGAAAAAGCACTTGGTTATTTTTTTTTCCCTCTGTGCTTCTGTGGAACTCATGCTACTTGGTTTCTTCTCTGTTAGCACACCCCCTGGAGGCTGATCCATTAACCTATTTGGGAATTTGAGCTTTAGAGATCGTGCATCTCTAAAGAATGGTGTAGACCCAAGAAAGAATAACTCTCGTACAAGCAGATGCCAGCCTTAATGTCAGCCCTTGCAACTCGGTAGCTGCATGGCTTTTGTCAAGTTGGTTATCTCTTTGAGCCTCAGAATCCTCATCTGTAAAATCACTATAGTATACACTAAGTTTATTTCACTGTAATATACACTAAGTTTATATCTGACTTATATGTTCCACTCATCAATTATTTCTCCACGTGCCAGCATAGATCCAGGTATGGTGCCCAAAATATTGCAGCCCAAGAGCATCACCAGAGATTATCACAATGATTGCAGATATGCTTGTTACTTGGTAGTTGACAGAATATTTTCTGAAATACTAGCTTCCTTAAGTTTTATCACAGTCCTGCGAGACAAACAGAGCAGTAATAACTTTCATAATTGAAAGCAGAGAAGGGGCTAACTTCCTCTGCTTTCCTTAGTACAAAATCCACTACCTTCTTGGGTCACCAGAAGCCAGATTTGATATAGTTATCTATTTATGTCACATTCTTTCACTATTAGCGATTTCCGAGGAAATGTAGTTTGCTATTGAACAGGAAGCTACATACATTTGTTGGTGTCATTTATGTCCAAGAAACGTTCAAGGGGCTTCACTTGGAGTGAAGTAGGATGTCAAAGGAAGGCTACCGGGCCAGAACAGGGAGAAGCAGAAGGTTGAAGGGTTGCGGATGGGGTTGTGGAAGAGCTGTGGGGTTGTGGGTGAAAGAAGCATATGCAGAGACAGCTCTGATAGCCACAAGAATGGCACCCCGTGATTTTAAAACCTTCTTTTAAACCTCTGTGAGAGAATGTTGCACCTAGATATTTTTTCCCTGCTGTCTCCTAACCCTAAACTTTTGGAACCCCATGATCCAAGCACGATATCAGGCCTTGAGCCTGGATGAATTTCAGCCCTAGAATCACTCGTTGAGTTTCTGTGTGCCAAGTTCAAGCAGAGTGCAGGGTTTTTGGAATCCAGCTTTGGTGCATCCCATCCTGTAACTATGATATATGATAAAAGGGAAAATTGCAGCCAAACTTGACTATGTTCAAAGCAAGGTGCTAGTGAAAGGATGGGAGGGAAAATAAGTCCTAATGGATTAATGACTCATGATAAATGTTTTATTATAACAGCTTGTGAATGATTAGATAATTCTTACTTCCAAGAGTATAATTTAAATATTTTTGCCTGGACTGTTACCAAAGTAAATAAATCACTCAAGTATTTAGTTAATAGTCAAACCTTTATTTACAAAAATTTAAAAAATAAGGTAAATTTTCTTGTAAATAATCAATATCCAATTTACTAACTGCTTACTTTTGATAATATTTACTGTTGGTTGAACCAAGTTCTAAAAAAAATAAGAACGCTTTTAGTAGACCATGAAAGATATTCTATTTGACATCTATCCATTCAGCAAAATAAAAATAGAGTGGAGTGAAGATTTTTGGGGGCAGCTGTAGTTGTTGGTGGAAACCAAACTTTTAATGAAATATTTTATTCAAGTTTGTAAAAGTCTCCCTAATTATTCCAGGCCAATTCTTCCCTCACTAAAACCCATGCTATTCCCACTGAGTCCCGCACGTGCCTGTCTGAAGGCAGAAATCAAACGTGCTGTCCACTTGAGCTAATTTTCTGTCTCAATGAGCTAAGGTCAAATTATCTTGGACACCCTTATGAATCTGATTTATATCTTTTTAAAGGCCTGGAAGCATATCACCTATTGATTTAAGCTTAGGATAAAAAATAAATATTATCATAATTTAAAGTGTGGTTCACATGCCTCTTCCATCTGGATGAGTGGTTTAGTTTTACTCATTTTTACTTAACTTTTAAAAAATTATCTTCAGACACAACTGTTATAAAGAATGACCATTTTGTTCTGACCCCATTTTTACAGTATTGTTGTTTTCTTCCTAAGACATTTCAGAGCTTTAAAATGATGATGGGAAATCTCTGTGTAGGACTCATCTGGGAACAAAGCATAATCCATCCTCTTTTGTCTTGTGAGTCAACCAAATCAAAATGCCTTTCACTGTACTTGCTCTGAAGACTTTTAATGAACTAGTAGGTTGTGAAAGTCTCTTACAAATTCTAGTGTTTTAAAGATGACAAATGATAGCATTTCTATGTGCTTTCCCATTATTGAAATAATTGATAAGATGGTCTGACGTTACATTGGTTAGCACAGTGCATAGCATATAAGAGGTGCTCATTTTTTTTATTAGACACCTCTTTTTTTTTTAAAGATTTTATTTATTTATTTGAGACAGAGAGAATGAGAGACAGAGAGCATGAGAGGGAGGAGGGTCAGAGGGATAAGCAGGCTCCCTGCCAAGCAGGGAGCCCGATGCGGGACTCAATCCCGGGACTCCAGGATCATGACCTGAGCCGAAGGCAGTCGCTTAACCAACTGAGCCACCCAGGCGCCCCATAGACACCTCTTTTTTTGTTTTGTTCACATCTGCAAAACCCATCTGACAAATAGTTATAGTTTGTGACCATTTTTCTGGGCTAGCAAACCCAAAATTTCATGTTCTTGCTTTCTGTTGACCAGAAATGTGATTTAAAAAAAATAAAAGAGGCTGAATTTGTCTGAAATTCACAACTGTGTTCCAACCTTAAGGCTAAAGCTTCCATAGGAAAGTTCTGTCTTATTCTTGAATGCAAAGATTTGCACAGTTAATTTGTCTTTTATTTAAAAACCAAAATATGCTGTGGAGACTGCATATTTTTATTCTAATTGGGTAACTATGTAAAAGGAAAAACCAACAATATATAGACTTTTCCATTTATTCCAGTCTGCCTTTTGCTTTAAAATTAATTTTATGAAAAAAATTAATTTTATGAAAATAATATGTATTATATACAGTCCTTAACATTAGGACACTATTTTTTTTTTAAGATTATTTATTTATTTATTTATTTGACAGAGAGAGACACAGAGAGAGAGGGAACACAAGCAGGGGGAGTGGGAGAGGGAGAAGCAGGCTCCCCGCAGAGCAGGAAGCCCGATGCAGGGGCTTGATCCCAGGACCCTGGGATCATGACCTGAGCCGAAGGCAGATACTTAACAACTGAGTCACCCAGGCACCCCAACATTAGGACACTGTTTTATTTATAAAGCACATTTTATATTCTTAGAAGAATTGGATATCTAACATCTCTTTGATGTCACCACTCTTGGGTGAGGCAGATAGATGGAGACAGAAATGTGTGTGTGTGTATATATATATATATATATATATATATATATATATATATTTAAAAGATTTTATCCATTTATTCATTTAAAGAGGGGAAGGGCACAGAGAGAGGGAGAGAGAGAATCTCAAGTAGACTCTTCTCTGAGCGTGGAACCCAACGTGGGGCTTAATCTCAGAACCCTGAGATCATGACCCTGAGCCAAAATAGAGTCGGATGCTTAACCAACTGAACCACCAGGGGCCCCAAGACAGAAATGCATATTAATTTAATATTCAGATATAAATTTCTTGGGGTTAAAAGCTGTATCCATAGGAATCAGTTTGCCCTTTTTATGGTCTTCTCTGTAGGGCATTGTGAGAAATTAATAATCGGAAAAAAATATATGGACAATTCTCTATTTCTCTATGAGAGATGAAGGGAGTTGGGTGGGGATCCCTGTTGGTATAATGAGGGCAAGGAGGTAGAGAGGTTGTATCTGGTGGGATTTAAGTAAGTTGTTGAAAGCAAGGATTTGTAAGAGGAGTATGTGGTGCAGAATGAAGTTGGCAAGGTGAACTGGTAGATTAGTAGATGGCCTTGGTTAAGGACTTAATTGTGCTCCTTTTCTATTCTGTCCACAAATCACAATAGAAATTTGTTGGACTGTAAAATTAGTCGGCTCTTTTCTTTGCAAGGGACTGGTTAAAGTGACTTCAGTATGAGAGGATCAGGTGGCAGGGAGCAAATTCATAACATTTTAGAACAAAAATAAAATCAAGTGGGATCAAGTTTATGGATCTGAGTACTCAACAAACGCAAACTAAAAATTTTCATTTTTTCATTGGAGAGCAAGGAACATATCATACTTTCTGCTTTCAGTGGTACTAGCTTGACGAAATTGATACTGAATTGCATGCAGTGCAGGTTTCATGTAAGAGAGAATCTACTATATACTAAACACTGTGCTAGCCACTTTACCAACATTATCTTATTTCAGTCTCACAGTGACCTTGTTTTTATGGGGGCAGTGGGGAGTGCTCAGTTTTTGAAGAAAGGAAACGAGGTTCTAAGAGCTAAGAATATTGCTCAAGGTCACACTGCTGGTGGTTTCCAGATCCATGATTTGAATCGAAGACTGTTAAACTCAGAGTACTAAAAAAAGTAGTGGACATTTGAAATAGAACCTCAGTGCTTCTACTAGGCCTTAAGACTGCTGTCCTTGCTTCTAAAATCTGCTCTTGGCATGGTCACATTTTACCTCGCTTTATATGGGAGTTTTATTAGTACCACTTATAAAAGGTACTATGGTGTGTTTTCTCATTTTGCAACATCAGTACTAAGTGTAGAACATTGATCCAGAAGAGAATTCTTATGGAAGTGGAAAGAAGTGGGGTGGAAATTAGGCGTGTTTATGTGCATACATTTGTTTATGTAAGATTTAATGTTCTCACCAAAATGCACATTGTCTCATTTGGTCCTGTTTTCCTACGGCTTACCCTGGCATGAATGGAGTCTTTCATAGGATTGTGATTGGGAGTGGTATTTACTGCCGCTCAGAGGAGAATCTGGACCACACATCTTGTTTAAAGAAAATTGATTTCTTTAAAATAAATACTTATCACAGATTCTCCACACAGGAAAATGATTGTCCACCACACATGGTAAATTTTGTTTGCTTTCCTGGAAACCTGCTTTCTTATCCAGTGAGTTAATCAACCAAGCATATATAAACAGACTACCGTTGTCTTCACCTCCCTCCTTTTCTCTTATTGTTGTCATATGTGGTTGTAGCTTCCGCATAAAAGCTTGCCCAGCTTTTATTTCTTCTCCAAGATAATCATACATGTGTGTATGTGCACGAACATAGAAAATGATAATCAGTTAAGGTTTCCTTTAGTTTGTAGAATTTTCAGCTCCATCATCCTTACTTAAATGTCTTCCGAAGTTCATAAATTGAAAAATCTACCTTATTTTTAACTTCACCAAGTAAAGGATACTGCAAATGACTTGTAAGTTAATGCATCTCTAGTGGCTTGTATAATGCCTGACTTTTTCTTCTGGGTAAGATAATCTCAATTTAAATTGATATTCTCTATGGTCCTTTCTCGGGTCTAAAGTTCTTTGATGTGTTGATTCAATGATTTCACATATATTTGGGTAGTATTACATGAATCATACTATTTTAGGCAATGGAGTGTAGTAGTGAACAACAAATGTCCTCCCTCATTAAGCTTGCATACTAGTAAGGGGAGATGGATAAGAAGCATACAAACAAATAAACAGATAATAGAAATACTAGGCCAGATAGTGAGATGAGTGCTGCAGAGAGAACAAAAATATAGTATGGGGCATCGAGAGTTGGGAGTTCTTTTTTAGATAGGATAGTCAGAAAAATGTTTTCTGATAAGATGCCATTTCACATCTGAACATTCCAGTTGAATGTCCAATAAAGTGGATGGAGGAAGTGAAGTATTAAGCTATGCATATATTCAGGAGATGAACACTGTTGGCAGAGAAGAGGCAAAGATATGAGGGTGATTATTGAATTTAAGAAGCAGCAAAGCATGCAGTGTGTGAAGCAGAGCAAGGAGTGGAGAGCAGTAGTTGGTGTTCAGACTGCATAGGGCTTTTAAGGCCACAGCAAGGACTTCAGGAAGCCATTGGAGGGTTTTGATCACAGGCATATCAGGGTCATGATACTGTACACCAAAGAATCAATTTTACTCTATGGTAATTTAAAAGATAAATTTTAAATATATCTTTCAAAGGATCTCTTTGACCACTTCGTGCAAAATATATGTTTGGAGACAAAGTGGAAGCAAGGAATTCTGCTAGGAGTCTTTGGCAATAACCTGGATGCATGATGATAGTAGCTGGAATTAGAATGGTTACAAATAATTAGATACTAGAAATAAAATAATTTTCTGACAGATTGGACATAAGGCACCAAAAAAAGGGAGGAGTCAGGATGACTTTAATTTTATGAGGGACAGGGCATACAGTGAGCTGGAATACCTTGGAGAATGGAATTTTCATTCACTAAGATGGTGAAGACTTCAGGAGGAACTGGGCTGTATGGAATGGACAGGTCAAGCTTGATATTTCTGTTGGACATCCAGTGAGGGTATTGGGGAAGCCGTTGGGATCTGGAGTTCAATGGAGAAGTCCTCAGTGGAGATACACTTTGGAAATCATCCACACATAAGTAGAATTGAATCTTGTGTGTCTGGACAGAACTATCTAGTAAGAGAATAAATGAAAAGAGATGAGGTCTTAAGACTGAACTTTCAGATGCTTTGGTATTTAGAAATTGGGGACGTGGGGATGGACAAACAAAGGAGACTGAAGAAAGACTCAGCCAGTGAGCAAGTAAGGAGTTTTTTTGGTGACATTAAAAATAGCTGTTTTTGTTGATTGTGGGGACAGCAGCCTGACTGGAGTGACTCAAGGGAAGATTGGAGGAGAAGAAATGGAGACACAGATTACAACTATTTTTTTCCTAAGGGTTTTGCTATAAAGAGAAGGGCAGAAATATGGCAGTAGCTGGAGGAGGACATGGGGCAAAGGATGTGTTTGGTTCTTTTTTAAATTTACTTTATTTTTAAATAAAGATTTTTAAAGATTTATTTATTTATTTTAGAGAGAGAGAGAGAGAGTGCACAAGTGAGCAGTGGGAGAGGTAGAGGAAGAGGGAGAGAAATCTTCAAGCAGATTCCCTGCTGAGCGAGGAGCCCTATATAGGGCTCCATCCCATGACCCTGAGATCATGACCTGAGCCAAAGTGAAGAGTAGGATGCTTAACCTACTGAGCCACCCAGCTGCCCCCAGTTTTTTTTAAATTTTAATATGGGAGATGCTTTTTATGTCATATGGTGATTGGAAGGGTTCAGGAGAGTGTGGCAGCAGGTAGAGATTTATAATTGTGCTTTTTGATAAAACATTCCTGTTGAATGTCCAATAAAACAGATGTATTTTGGCATTTGAGTGCCTCTTGGTCCATGGGTGGATGGGAATTCCCTTTACAGTTTGTAACAGAGTCAGCACCATGACAGAAGCTCACCCATCACTCCATTTGCTAAACTAATAAAGAGGCAATCAAAGGCCTGTGTGTTCACAAGTTAGGTTAGTATGATCAGAAAAGGAGATTTATGTACCACAGTGAGCCACAATATTAAAAGGTCACAAATAACATTCCCCTGTTGTGTCTACTTTCTACATATCCTAAGGCCCTCAATTTCTGGCTTCTTTTAGGGAATTCATTTATAAGCAGTAGTGGCAAAGCATCCTAACCCATGGGGTGGTGGATTCTGGGTATATGGATTGAAGGAGGGTGGTAAGAGGTTCACAAGGAGAACTAGCTTAGAACTAGCTTCCTGAGTCTTTCTGAGCAAGGCTGAGCAGGAATCCCTGCCAAACTAGCAGGAGAGTGCCCCTTTTGTGCTGGAATGTTCTAAGACTTCCTTCTAGCACTGTGTTTTTGTGATTACAGGATAGATTTTCAACAACAGTGAGAAATCAGTCTTCCCTTCCACCCCTTGCTAATAAACAGAGCTATGTCTTCTTCTACTTTGGGTATACTGTGACTATCAAATTGTTCCTCAGGAAATTTAGCCACATTTGACTTTCATCTTCTTTCAATATCTCCTTTGCTTCACTTATCATACCCAAAAGAATGTTTAAGTGCCTTCAGTCACGTGGTGTTCTGCTGATTAAAGGGATTTGTAATGCTATTATCAATAGAGGCTAAACTAAACTTTACTTTTACCCAATCTATATCAGAAAACAGGTGTTGTGTGCGTGTTTCTGTGTGTGTGTGTGTTGGGGGAATGTTGAAGGTGTGTTTGGATTGATAAAAATTGTCCTTGCAAATATTAGAAGCACCTGTTTTTGTAGAAATAGCCATTTTATCATTACAGTAGGCTGAGCAGGGACTCTATGGGGTATTGTTACGATAGGTAAGGGATTCATATACACAGTAAGTTTAAAACTGCATTTCCTTACATTCTTAATTCATTTCTGCACTTCATATTGCTAAGAATGGCCATGAAAAATGGTTTCAAGTGAGTCAGTGGTCGGTAGCACTAGAAGAGTTTCTGGACAATTGAGGCTGTCAGGTGGACATAGCAATCAGACAGAGATGGTCTCTTCCCGGTTTGTCAAAAACAACAAAAAAATAATAATTCATTTTCTTACCTTAAAAACTAAAATAACAAGGGACTATTTTTATTATCAGTTAGGAAGCACTAAGCTGTAAAGCCTAATCATGGAGATATTTAGGGAACTAGGGTTCTCCCTAAAAGTGGCCTTTTGCAGCATTCGGGCTAATCCCAGTGTTTTCTTTTGATTACTTTGGGTACCATTTAGTCCACTTACTGTATCATCTTGTAATTGCTCTGAACAGTTTTTCATCATGATAGTAGTTATGTTCTCTCATTGTTTGACACAAAGTGTAAAGAAAAAAGTATTTAAAATGTCAGGCTACTTTGGTATGTTCTACCACAAAGGAGGGAGCAGATGTTTTTAAATAAACATCAGCCCTGGTTGTGCATTAAGACACTGAGAGAGCCTTTTTCAGAAGCACGGGAAGCTTATGAATTTAGAGGAGGCTTAAATACTGTACTTTCACATAAAACCATAAAAAGCTGGTAGAAGTATCAGGGGCCAATGAATAGGCATAGAGCTGGACATGTTATAACTCAGATTACCAATAAAAATGTCAGCCCCAAATCTGAAGTGAATAGTTTTGTAATTCAGAACTGAAAGCATTTTTTAATTGCTTTCAAATGGAAAAACTTCATATAATTTAAGAAAATTTATCTACTTTATTATCAAGAAGGCTATTACTGCAGTAAAGGGAAATGGAGGATTTAAATGTCATTCCTAGCATCTAATTTCCCAGCTCTTTTATTGGGATGTTATTAAAACAAAACCAAATGGATTTTGCTATATCCATAAAAGCCAGCCAAGCAAAAGAGTTAATCTGAGCACTGTAGAATCATTAAATGTGGCCCGTGGCTGTAGCCTGGCTGGTGTGGGGTGAGAGGTGCCCTGGGAAGCAGGTGTGATGTGTCAGGAGCAGTGTTTTGGCATCCTATAGCTTGTGGAGCCTGAAGAGCAGCTGGATTCAGGGAGAGGCATGCCAGGGACAGTGACTCTCTTTGTACCCAAGGGATCAATTTCATCCTTTAACATACATTGTGAATCAACTAAAGACTTTGAAATAAATGGTAGTAAGGATGGGCTGATAGGGGAGGTCTTTCCCTCCACTAGAAAGCAGTTCTGCTAGCTTGCCAAGTGGGTCCCTGGGTTTGATGTTCTTTCTATGAAACTATGGAGAGAGATTCTAGGATTGGCAGGATCAGAACAACCTGTAGATGATGGAACTGTTTATATAAAGTGCAATACAAAGGAGATAAAGAAGTATCAAGTTATCTGTGGTTGTGAGGAGGGAGCTGTACTTACTGGGAAGGCATGGAAAAGGAGAGAAACATTTTCTGAGCATGTTTAATGTGCTGGGTATTGCTTTATTTGCTTTAATAGTAGCTGTAGTCTAGTTTGCTGAGAACTTATCCAATAGCCATGCTAAATACTTTGCATACATTATTTCACTTACAATAATCTTCTGAGGTAGTCTTCCCACTTCACAGATGATTCTAAAACACAAGTTTGTTCTGTTCTTTCTTTTTACTAAAAATTGTATCTATTCAAGTTGTACAACATGCTGGTTTAATATACATGTACATAGTGAAATGATTACTACAGTCATGCTAATGAACACATCTTCTCATACAGTTAGAATAATGTGTGTGTGTGTGTGTGTGTGTATTCGATGAGAGCACCTGAAATTGATTCTCTTAGCAAATTTCCAGTATTGAATATGGTATTATTACCTATAGTCATCATACTGTACTTTAGATCTCTAGATTTATCCTGCATCACTGTGGCTCCATACCCTTTAAACAACATTTCCCTATTTCAACCACCTCCTGCCCCTGGAAACCACTCTTCTGCTTTCTGCTTCTATGTATTTGACTTTTTTTTTTTTTTTAATTCTGCATATATGTGGATCATGCAGTTTTTCTGGTCTGTGTCTGGCTTATTTCATTTAGCATACTGTCCTCCATATTCATTCATGTTGTTGCAAATGGCAGGATCTCCTTTTATAAAGCTGAATAATATTCCAGTGGATATAGAAGCTACAATTTCTTCTTGCATCCATTGATGGACACCCAGGTTGTTTCCATATCCTGGCTGTTGTGAATAATTTTACAATGAACATGGGAGCTGCCTCTTCAAGATATTGATTTCATTTCCTTCGAGTATATACACAGAAGAAATATTTTTAGATCATATGGTGGTTCTATTAATTTCTTGAGAAGCATCCATACTGTTTTCCATATTGGCTGTACCAATTTACATTCCCAGCGACAGTGTACAAGGGTTCTCTTTTCTCCACGTCCTTGCCAGCATTTGTCATCTCTTCTCTTCTTGATAATAGTCACCCTAACAGTGTGAGATGATATCCATTGTGGTTTTGATTTGCGTTTCCCTGTGATTAGTGGTGTTGATTACCTTTTCAAGTAACTACTGGCCATTTGTATGTCTTCTTTGAAAAAATGTCTTTTCAGGTCCCTTGCCCATTTTTAAATTGTTTTGTTGTTGTTGCTATTGAGTTGTAGGGGTTTCTTATGAATTT
This sequence comes from Mirounga leonina, assembly GCF_011800145.1. Lineage (NCBI taxonomy): Eukaryota > Metazoa > Chordata > Mammalia > Carnivora > Phocidae > Mirounga > Mirounga leonina. The sequence goes on from NW_023270305.1 coordinate 7,060,585, forward strand.
TGAATATTAACTCCTTATCAGGTACATAGTTTACAAATACATTTTCCCAGTCTGTAGGCTTATTTTTCATTTTGTTGATTGTTTCCTTTGCGATACGGTATTCTATTCTATTTCTTGTTCCACACTCTCTGTCATGGTGTCATAGGTATCATGGGGCATGTAATGCTAACTGGATTTCCTATGAAGAGAAACATTACTCCCAGTTTCAAAATATTATGACCATATATTTCATATATAACCTACAATTGTGTATGCAAGTTGCTCTTCTGGGCACAGAAATTCGGTAATGAGTTCAAAGGTGAAAGTCACATCCTTGTCTATAATGGAGCTCATCATATATACCAACCCAAGCCCTGACCTGAGAATTATGCCACCCTCTTCTGGGTGTTCTGCATGTGTTCTGTGTTACACATTTCACCTGAAAAAGAGAAGACAGATGCCATTGTAAGTGAATCTGTCAGGTCCTTGGAAACCACATTATGGAATTACTGAAAGGAACTTCAGAAATCATTAATCTAGTCCCCTCATTTACTGAAAAGGAAACTGAGGCTCAGAAAGGAGCTGTAACTAGATCGTGAGCTCTTTAAAGACAGAGGCTATCCCTTAGTCTTCTTTGCAGCCCTAGCAGGCATGTAGTGCCTGACATAAAGTGCCTACTCAGGTACATGCATCTTGGAGTGATACATGCCTGGTATTTAAGGAAAGTGTTAAGATGAATATGTATTCATAAACCCCACACAAAATATATTTCCAATTCTCCAGCAGGGCTTACTCCCCTGTGGAATCCTACAAAAGGCACCTAACATTCCAGTTGGGTTATAAATGCTTAGAAATGCTCAGAACCTCTGGCTGGTACCCTTTTAATAAGCCCACAGAGCGTACTGGGGAAATTTAATCACACAGACATCTACCCCTGGCACCCGAAGTCTTATGGAATTTTCTAACAAAGTTCTACTTAGCATACAGATACGGATTTGTGTGTTTATTTTAATGAATCTCCATAAAAGACAATATCTTGGGAAAGACCTTCTATCCTAAGTACAGTATTTGTTGCTTTTTCTTGTGAGACATCTGGAATATAGCTGGAAATTTTGGACCCCTACAATCTTAGGGCTTTTTTTTTTTTTCCTTTGTGGTGAAAGCCAAATTATGACAATTTGGGATTTCTGGAAATAATAATATTATTTTACGGTGGGAGTTTTGTGCCCATTTCAGACTGTAATTTCAAATTCTTTTTTCACACTCAAGGGTACAGTGATGAATGGTACCAGCTGTGTAATTGTACTTATGGAGTTCCTCAGTAGACAGCAGTGTAATAATATGAAGCCTCAGTGCTAATGGTAGCCTTGGCATCGTTCATCACTATATCGCAGCACCCCTGAGCTACATGCATATTCCCGATTTCAAATCAGAAGGTAGGTGAATTTCCTACCTATGTGACCCGAACATCTAGGCTGGGAGGTTCAGGCAGTTTAAGGAATTGCCTAGACTTTACCACTGTGGACAGAGATTGACCTGACTTTATTTCAGCCTGGGGGAACCTTTCCTTCCTCACCCAGTTGATCCTTTCCTGCCCCCTTCAGAGCACAACACATTTAATAGTGATTTAACTTGAGGAGAAGAGCTACCCTAATTGATGATCTTTCAGATAAGTTGTGTCAAGGTCCTATTCAGGAAGATGGCCCCGGGGAGTCACCTTCTACAGGACAAGAATTAGCATACAGGCTGTTGGGCACACTCCTGCAGAGTGGAAACCACAAGGGTCACGGCAAGGGGGCGGCGCCTCAGAGATGTGCAGGTCCTCATTCAGATCCCCCTGCGGAAGGGGCAGACTGGCAGGCTGCGGCTGGACCTGGCCTCAGAGTGTTTAGCTTGGCCACAGCACAGGCCACACAGCGTTCTACATTTACATTATTTAATGACAAAAATGCGGGGGGAAGTTCACATAAATGTAAAAATTTCCAAACTCCCTTGAAAAACACTTGGGCAGCAGTGTTGCCTGACCTCCCACCACCCCATAGAAAGGCTATAAAACAGCAGTTTTTGCCCTCTTTTCGAGAAGCCCAGTGACCTCCAGTTTTCCATAATCCCTTGAACTCCCTGTTTTTCCCCAAACAGAAGCCTTATCACCTGTTCCTGGACAACACTGGCATCCATTTAAGTCCCTGTAAACACTTGAGTTCGTTGAGCAGGACTGTACTTCTGACCCATTTTGTAGGGACTTGGGCTGAAGAGGTGTTCCTAAGGGAATGGCGGCAAGGTGGTCTTTTTTTTCTAGATCCAGATGACTTTGGGAGTCACCTGATTAAATATCACAGACAGAACTTTCACTCCGTGAAGAGCATTGTGTTGTTTGAATTTTTAAGCAACTTTATAGGCTGTCAGGTAAAATAATGAAGACAAAGTCTCTTTTATACTTGGTTAATGCATTCATTAATTCACTCAACAAATATTCATTGCATGTAATGTCAATAAAGGTTTTCCAAAATCCTAGTCAAGAAGCAGAGTGTTCCCAGCCACTGCAGAAATCTTTCCTATTTCTGTCCCTATCTCAACTCCCTCCCCTGTACCCCTAAACAAAGTAAGTATTCATCTGATTTTTAGGATAATCCCTTTTTTTGTATTACTTTATAGTTTAAAACTCACACACACGTATTTCTAGATATTCTTGTTTAGTCTTTTTCTTTAAAACATTTTTTTTAATATAGCTTGTAAGTGTTTTAGTCTACAAGGTCTCTCTCCAGCCCTTTCTTTTCCCACAGTCTGTCATGTGACATTTATACTCTTTTTTTTTTTTTTTTTTTTTTTTTTTTTGCAATTGCACTGACATGGTGTAATTCAACAGGTTCCTCTGTCCTCTGTTTTCCTGCAAATTGATTCCTGAATCCAGGGGCTTAATCAGACCTTTTTTGATCTCTGTGTTTTTTGTGAGATTCTTTTGTGTCTTATTTTCTACATATTTTGATTTTATCTTCTTTCATCAGGAGACACATGTCTGATCTCTTGTTGCTGGGGATATTATCAGCTACTGATGCTTGTATTCACCTCTATTGCTGTATAACAAATTATGACAGATTTAGTAATTTAAGACAACACCCATCTATTAAGTCACAGCTCTGTAGGTCAGAAGTCTAGCACACTGTGGTTTCTCAGCTCAGAAATTCACAAAACAAATTAGGAGACCTGCTGGGTTGAGCTCTCATCTGGGAACTCTGGGGAAGAATCCACTTCCACACTCATTCAGTTACTGGTAGAATTCAGCATCTTGTGTTTGTCTTCTTGCCAGCCATTGCCTCGGGATTGCTAGTAATTCCTAGAGTTCTCTAGCACTCTGAGGTCCTTCCAAGTGGCCACCAACCTTCTCAGCATCAGAGAACCTCCCTTGTATTGAATTCCTCTTATGCTTCTGTCTCACTGACAGCCTCTTCTGAGGACACCAGCGGAAGAAAATTCTTTGCTTTTAAAGAGCTCATTTGATTAGGTTAGGCCACTCACATAATCCTCCTATTTTATGGCCGATTGATTAGTGAGCTTAATTGCATCTGCATCTTTTGCCAGGTAAAATAATAAAATTAGACTTCTGCTTTTTGGTTCCACATGTAAGGAGTTTGGAAGTTGTCACTTCATCTTAACAACATACGAAGCTGAACAAACTGAAAAATCAACAACTCTTCTTGGATCCACAGAGAGGGGAAGACACAGGGCAAACTCCTGCCCGCAGGATTGGAGAGACAGGCAAATATAGCAAGTCAAGCTTATCAGAGCAGACAATCCCAAGAGAACCAGGGCAGGGTTAGGAAAAACTGAATGATGACTGATGCATTGCTGGAGGCTCAGTGTGGACAACTCTGAAAGTTAAAAACTCCAGGGGGATCCAGGTGTAGGGGGTTCCCACAATATTGTGAGATATATCTCCAGCAGCAAAACCAGATTCCTCTAGTAAATATCAGAGGAAAATTCCTTCAGGATCCCAGCAGGGGGAGAGGAAAAGGAACCATTTTGAATTAGGCCAGAGCACTCAATTCTTCTTAACAAAACCTGCCCTCAGAAAGACTAGCTAATGAGAACCTGACCTTCTGGTGTATCATCAGAGCCTAACTGACCCAAGGAACTGGAATACCCAACTCCAGTCAACTCTCCCCTCCCACCTGGGAGGAAGGAAGTGCCCAACTCAGCCCAGTCTAGGCATCCTGTCCCACCTAAGCAAGGGGTGGGGGGAGGAAAAACTGAAAAATATTTGTGAGGTTTACAGCCCAGAGGCACAGGATCACTGAAAGACAGACCTAATCACAGGACTACAGAATGCCCCCCCCCCACCACCACAGCACTAAAGGCCTAGTTACAGCAGTTTCTTTAACCCAGTATATCATGTCTAGCTGTCAAGGAAAAGTTATAACATACCAAATACAAAAACAAAACAAAACAAAACAAAACCAAAACCCACAATTTGAAGAGACAGGGTGACTATCAGAATGATACCTGGCAGGGATTTTGCATTTATCAGACCTGGAATTTAAAATAACTATAATTTTTTAAAAATTGAAGTGTAGTTGACATACGATGTTATATTCATTTCAGGTATACAACATAATGATTTGACAACTCTACCCATTATGCTATGTTCACCCCAGTGTAGCTACCATTGTCACCATGCAATGTTATTACAATACCATTAACTATTTCCCCTGTGCTGTCCTTTCATCCCCGTGGCTTACTCATTCCATAACTGGAAGCCTGTATTTCCCACTCAGCCCTTTTTTTCCTGTCCCTCACCCCCTTCCCTCTGGCATCTACCAGTTTGTCCTCTGTATTTATGGGTCTGTTTCTGCGTTTTCTATTCATTTGTTTTGTTTTGTTTTGTTTTTTAGATTCCACATATAAGTGAAATCATATGGTATTTGTCTTTCTCTGACTGACTTATTTCACTTAGTATAATACCCCCTAGGTCCATCCATGTTGTTGTAAATGGCAAGATATTATTCTTTTTTATGGCTGAATAATATTCCTCTGTGTGTGTGTGTGTGTGTGCGTGTGTACCACATCCTCTTTATCCATTTACCTAGTGATGAACACTTAGGTTGCCTCTATAATTTGTCTATTGTAAATAATGCCACATAAACATGGGGGGCATATATCTTTTCATATTACTCTTTTTGGCTTCTTTGGGTAAATATCCAGTATGGAATTAATAAATTGTATGATATTTCTATTTTTCACTTTTTGAGGAACCTCCATACTGTTTTCCACTGTGGCTGCACAAATTTACATTCCCACCAATAGTATGACTAAGGGTTGCTTTATCTCCATATCATTGCCAATGCTTTTTATTTCTTGTCTTTTTGGTACTACTCATTCTGATAGGCATAAGGTGTTATCTAATTATGATTTGATTTGCAGTTTCTTGATGATTAGTGATGTTGAGCATCTTTTCATGTGTCTGTTGGCCATCTGCATGTCTTTTTAGGAAAAAATGTCTATTCAGGTTCTCTGACCATTTTTAATCAGATTATTTGTGGGTCGGTGAGTGTGTGTGTGTGTTGAGTCATATAAGTTCTTTTTATATTTTGGTTATTAATCACTTACAGATATATCATTTGCAAATATCCTCTCCCATTCAGTAGATTGCCTTCTCATTTTGTTGATGGTTTCCTTTGCTGTGAAAAAGCCTTTTATTTTGGTATAGTCCCAATAGTTTATTTTTGCTTTTGTTTCCCTTGCCTGAGGAGACCAATCTAAAAAAATATTGTTAAGGCCAATGTCAAAGAGATTAATGCCTATGTTTTCTCCTGTGAGTTTTATGGTTTCAGGTTTCACATTAAATCCATTTTTAGTTTATTTTTGTGTATGGTGTAAGAATGTGGTCCAGTTTCATTCTTTTGCATGTAGCTGTCCAGTTTTCCCAGAACCATTTATTGAAGAGACTGTGTTTTCCCCCATTGTATGTTTTTGCCTTCTTTGTGGTATATTAAATGACAATAAGCATGGACTTATTTCTGGGCTCTCTATTCTGTTCTATTGATCTATATGTCTATTTTTTTGTCAGTACCATACTGTTTTGATTATGAAAGCTTTAAAATAGGTATGATTAATATGCTAGGGGCTTTAATGGATAAAATAGACAGCATGTAAGAACAGATGGGCAATGTAAACAGAGAGATGGCAACCCTGAGATACGACCAAAAAGAAATGTTAGAGATAAAACAAAACAAAACAAAAACAAAAACATTGAAACAAATGAGGAATGCCTTTGATGAGCTTATTAGTAGACTGCACATGGCTGAGGAAAGAATCTCTAAGCAAGAAGATTTATTAATAGAATCTCAAAAACTGAATAACAAAGAAAACCAAGACTGAAATTAAAAAAAAAAAACTAAAACAGAATATTCAAATATTTATATTTATAAGATTTAATTTATATGTGTCTTTATATCTAAAATGGGTCTCCTGGCAAAAAAACAAAACAAAACAAAACTTTCTCAATTTTTTCTTTGTTTAACAAAGTATTTATCTCTCCTTCACTTTGAAGGATAATTTTTCTGGGTACAGAATTCTAGATTGATGATTTTTTCACTCAATGCTTTAAATATTTCACTTCACTCTCTTCTTGTTTGTATGGTTTCTGAAGAGAAGCTGTATGTCATTCTTATTTTTGCTCTTTTATAGGTAAGGGACCCCCTAAACCCTAGCTTCAGGTTTTTTTTTTTTCTTTTTCTTTGATTTTCTGTACTTTGGAAATTATATACCTAGATATAGGGATTTTGTTTTTTGTCTGCATTTATCATGCTTGGTGTTCTCTGATCTTCCTGGATCTATGGTTTGGTATCTGACATTAATTTGGAAGAAATTCCCAGTCATTATTATTTCAAATATTTCTTCTATTCCTTTATCTCTTTTTCTCCTTCTGGTATTCCCATTATGTGTATTTTATATCTTTGGTAGTAAACCCTTCCCATTTTAGATATAAAGACATATATAAATTAAAAATAAATGGATGGAGAAAAATACACCATGCTAATACTAAATAAAAGATTAAAAGAAGGCAGGAGTACCTATATTTATACCTATGTTAATTTCAAAAAGAAAAGACTTTGAAGTAAGGAAAGTTATCATGTATAACAATGGGCACTACATAATGATAAATGCATCAGTTCTCCAAGATGACTTACTAGTTCTTAATGTGTATATGCCTAACAACAGTGCATCAAAGTGTGTGAGGAAAAAACTGATAAAATTGTAAGGAAAAATATATGAATCGACTATCATAGTTGGAGACTTCAACACCCCCTCACAAAATTGGACAGATCTAGCAGGCAGAAAATCTGTAAGCATATAGTCAGACTAAACAATACCATTAATCAATAGGATCTAATTGACATCTATTGACTACTTTATCTAATAAAAACAGAATGCCATTTTTTTCTCAATCTCACATGGAATATTCATGAAGATAGACCACATTATGGGCCATAAAATCCCCAACACATTTAAAATAATAGAAATCACAAATGTTTGCTTTTAGACCACAATGGAATTAGACTAGAAATCAAGAAGAGAGAAATAACTAGAAAATATGTGGAGATTAAATAACACATGTATCAAAGAAGAGAAATTTTAAAGTATTTTGAAAAACTGAATAAAAACGAAAACACAGCTTATCAAAATTTGTGCTCTACAGCAAAAGCAGTGCTTATAGGGAAATTTATAGCATCAAATGTGTAGATTAGAAAATGAGAAAGATCTAAAATCAACAATCTAAGTTTTTACCTTGGGAAACTAGAAAATGAAGAGCAAATTAAATCCAAAGTGAGCAGATGAAAAGAAATAATTAGAATCAAAGTAGAAATCAATAAAATTGAAAATAAGAAATCACTAGAGAAAATCAACAAAACCAAAAGCTGCTTTATTGAAAAGATCAATAAAATTGAGAGGACACAAATTACTAATATCAGAAATGAAAGATGGCAATGCACATCACTAAAGCCCATGAAAATTAAAATTATGAGAAAGGAATACTACTGAACAACCCTATGCCCACAGATTTGGTAACCTAGATGTAATACACCAATTCCTTGAAAGATACAATCTGCCAAAAGTCACACAAGAAGAAATAGATGATCTAAATAAGCCTATATCTATTAGAGAAATTGAAACAATAATTAATACACTTCAAAAACAGAAAGCACCAGGCCCATATGGGTTCATTGGTGAATTCTACCAAACATTTAAGGAAGAAATTACATCAACTCTCTACAATCTCTTTCAGAAGATAGAAGCAGAAGGAATATTTCCTAACTCATTCTATGAGCCCAGCATTACTCTAATACCAAAACCAGACAAAGATATTACAAGAAAACCACAGACCAATATCCCTTATGAATATAGATGCAAAGATTCTCAACAAAATATTAGCAAATTGAATCCAAAAAAGTATGAAAAGAATTATAAACCATGACTAAGGGGAATTTATCCAGGTATGCAAGGCTGGTTCATTTGAAAATCAATTATTGTAATCCATTATATCAAGAGGCTAAAAAAGAATAACCATATAACCATTTCAATAAATGTAGAAGAAGAATTTGGTGAAACCCAACACCCATTCATAATATAAACTCTCAGTAAATTAAGAATACAGGGAAAATCCTTAACTTGATAAGGAATATCTATAAAATACCCTCAACTAACATCATACTCAATGGTGAGAAACTCCAAGCTTCTCCACTAATAACATCTATGAAACAAGGATGTCCCCTCTCACTACTCCTTTTTAACATTGTACTAGCAGTACTTGTAAGGCAAGAAAAAGAAACAAAATCACAGGAGAGTAACACTGGAGGCAGAGAGCATGGGGGCCATATTAGAATACTGCCTATCACCAAGCTCAATTCCTAGATCTACCTATTTATTGGGGATTACAAAATGATGATATCCTAATTCTATAATTTTTCTTTCATGTGTTATTTGAGATACACTTAAAAATATATATTTCCCCTCAATTAATTGGTTACTCAGTTATACTATTAATACAGGAAAGGTGGAATAAATGCTTGATTCTTTCTCTATATTTACCAGGTTTTAAGATAATAAATCAACTTCCTAAAATCCTCTGAAGGTGAACAATTAGTTTTTAAAATATTATTATGAACTCGTGGATTAAGCATATTTGATGGGTTTCAATTAAGTATTGTTATCCTCTTTGAAGCTTAAATTCTTTCATCATTGGCCCAATGGGATCTTCTTCAAGTTGGCTCCTAAGTACTACTGATCTTGTAGTCTTTAATGCTTCCTTGCTGTGTGTTATGACATGATGTTCAATGCTTAACTTGTTTTATTTTCTCTAAGAAATATGTGAAGTTATTTTTAATATCAAAGTATTTTGCAGACTTATATTTAAGAGCACTTACACTTTTAGTTGATTGCACTACATGCTGATAAAAAAAAATCTTGCTGTGAAGCTGGTAATCATTTAAAATGGATCTGTAGTTTATTAAACACAATTACATCTGCATATTTTGAAAAAAATAATTTTTCATGTATGTCCAATCCATATTATTTATTCAGTCAATAGACAGTGGTTGATGCATATTTGTATTTGCAGTCTGTGGGTTACGAATACTGAGCTACAAAGAGACCATCTACCAAATTGTTTTATTCCTACACCACTGACTGAAATATAAATGAAGGAAACAGAAATTCAGGAAACAGTGGCTCACTGCTATTATTTAAATTTACTTTTCAAGGATAGTCCTAATAGAGTATCATATAGATGTACTATTCTTCTACTATTGGACATTAAGGCTGAGTCCACTTGACTGGCTATCTTAAGTAACACTGCAATGAACATGTTTGAGAATAATGTTTTGTCTAAGTCTCTGATTGTTTCCTTAGAATAGAATCCCATATGTAAATGTATGGATCTGCGGTATGAAAAAGTTCATTGTTCTTTATACAAATTGCCTTTTAGAAGGTTTATTCTAACAATAAATTGTATTCCCACCAATGATGTATGAATATGAAATATAGAAATGCCTTCATATTTTGCTAATATTTATTGCATGTTTTTACATTTATAGAATGCCTTCTCATATCGTATCTCATTTAGTCCTCCATGAAATCAGTGAAGTTTAATATCATCTCCATTTTACATAAAAGGAATCTAAGGAACCAGGAAATTAAATTAAATGATTTTCCCAAGACTTCTACTAATAGGTATTATGGCAGAGACTGGCTTTGAAGACCGCCATTTTCCCTTAAACTGCACCACTAAAGAGATCTGGTTAGAGATCTGGGTCTCTCTCTCTCTCTCTCATTTAACTCTGTCTCCTATGGATTTATTGATTCTTTTTTCTATACCATGACTGATAACTCTACCAACTGAATTGTATCATAAATGACTCTGTGTATGCATGTGTGTGTGTTTAGTTTAGAAGGTTAGCTCTAAGACTAAATCTTAAAATTCAAACTATGTTTGTTTTAAAGCATTACTGATCCAGAATCATTAGGGTGTTTCCTTCTAGTTGCCATTAGCTTGATTATTTATTCAGACTTTTCCAAAAATTGAGTCATGTACACCCTTCTCTCTCCTTCCTCATTACCCGCTCCCTCCCACCCCCCACACATACTTCTCACCAGTCCTTCCTAAGGGATAAATCACATTATCTTTTGGCAATTTTTTTTTAAGGGAGAATTTAGCACAACATTGAGATTTATTCTGGTTAAAATGGGCTGGTCCTAATTCTCTTTATTTGGTTGCTCCAAATGGCTATGTTAACTCACCTAGACATTGCCAGAAATACCTGTGCAAGCTTTGATGAAGCTGGGGAAAATGACCAGGGCAAGGAAAACCCAGTTTCATTATGCTTGGTGCTTTGTTATTTGATCGAGCAAACTAGTTTCTCTTTGTATAAAAAACACCCACAAACATATGTAAATGGTTTTATCTTCTCTTATAATCCGGTAAACATGCCTAAGCAGGAGCAAAAAGCAGAGGAAAGACCCTGAGATGTTCATTTCCTGAAATGGAATACTGTGTAGATTTGGCCCCTTAGCCCAGGGGGTAATTGGGATGTGTATTATTTTTGGATGCAAAGGCCAAAAAGAAAGAATTCCGAGACCTCAAAATGGAAAGATTGGGTGTTGCTCAGCCTCTGATGATTGTCTTCAAAGTCAACAAATTCAAACAGCTAGAGTTGAGAGACGTTATATTTGTGGTAGGGAAAAGATCAGGCTTGGTCTTGTCTGCCCCCTTGGTTTTTACTTTAGCTGCTTTATTTTAACTTTCTTATTACAAATATGACTTATTTTAATGAGTCTGAGCATTAAAGCATCTGCAAATGCCTCTTTGAGGTTCTCTTTTTTGGTGGGAGTGGGAGTGGGTGGGGTGGGCTGAGAATCTTGTCTCTTCCTAGTCTCTTCTTAGCAAACATTTGGATTGCATTTTATTTTTGGACCCTAAATTCCTAATTTGAGAGACTATCTTCTCTTTGGTATGTGCTTTTGATTGCAAAAAAGTAGATTAGTCCAATATTTCCCACCCTAAATCAAGTTTTTGAGAACCATAAATAGGCCATTAAAAACTTTATACTTTTCCAGTGAGATTAGGAGGGGAATGTTCCAGTGAGTTCACACCATTGTTTTAATGTCTCTGAGTGATCACAAGAATAAGCCAAAAATCACACAATCAACCTCTAAGATGAATAAGACCTAGAATAAGAAATAAAACAGTTTAAAACTGATATACAATTCTTTTATAAATAACTGAATTATCTTTCCCAGGAGTACCATGTATAGGGTAATATTTCTTATAAATATGAAATTATTATTTTTCATGCTTTTTTTCCATAGTTATTATTGATCTTTCTTACCTCTACCTCAACCTTGAAACATGTAGGTTATTCCCTCATGTAACCATCAGTCCTTCTGGTCTATACATTTTGGTTATTCTAAGGGCTACAGATAATAAATTTTAGCATTGAGGAACCATTAGAAAAGTAAAGCAGCTACTTGGTATAATGAGGATAGTTATATTAAGTATAGCTCAAAGATGATTATTTAATTAATAATTATTTGTCAGATATGATGAAACTAGAATTATAGTAAAAGCAATTTTCCCCCCAGGATAAATTTATATGGGAGAGGAAAAAACTCATTCTGAATGTGTAAATGTCATTTAATCTTGGTAATAGATATTTGTATTAAAAAAGTGAAGAGTGGTATAGATCATTTTGTAATCCATATCAGCAATAAGGAAGGGTAAGTAAGGGGGAAAATATTTAGGAATTCACATGGAAGAGAATCTTAGATTAGAAAATCAGAAATGACACCATATAGTCCTATTTTCCCGGTAAATTACAAAGCTCATTTCCCCGTTTAATCTTTAATATGGTAAAGAGATGTTACTGAGATTGCTAAAGTTCATGTCTGGCAAAATATCTTGATATTCTGAAACAGAAAATGTCACTGAGCATCAGAGGGCTAGAAATCAAAGTGAGATACACATGGCTTAGGAAGGTATGTGTGTGGTTATATGTGTCTCTTTGTGTATTTCTGGTTAGAGAAGATTAGGCTAAATGGATGGGTCATGTTCTATGGTAAACTGTCAACCCAGGGGATTTTTAATTTTTAAGCCTGGAATAGAAACAGCCTTGGCTGACATATACTAGAAGAGGGATGATTAATGGAACTGGAACTAATTTTAAGGACATGTCTATCTTTTAAAACAAAAACAAAGTCGGCATGTGGTATTATTGGCAAATTGTTTGCATGATGATTCTTAACAGAGTTCTTTCCACATGGGTTACCTGAATGAATGAAGCAATAAGCAGAACTAGCTTGTACTGAGCAACTATTATATATGATAATATATTCTAGAAAAGAAAAAATATACATTACTAGTGGAAGAATGGATCATTTGATTAGAGTATGAATTCTAGAAATATAATTAACTTGGTATATGTCAAACTAAACTCAAAACAAGGAGAACATAGTGATTATTCATTAATTGGTGCTCTGATAAGAAAACAATTTGGAAAATGAAAAGTTATATTAAGGATTTCCAGGTTGAAGATCAAGGATTGAGCGTCTTTACCTCCACTCTTCTTTGAAACCTCACTAAAATGGCACTAAAAGATTTTCTAAGTATACGTATACAAAAGCACAGAGAAAAACTGAGAAATGGCAATAGCAACAAGGTGGGTGCTAAACCACTTAGCTGACTTGAAAAACAAAAACAAAAACAAAAACTGAATCCTAAGTCAGCAGTAGAGAAAGCTGAACAGCTACTCAATCTACACCACAAATCTCCCAAGAGGCTCAGAAATTGTCAGCACCAGGTACCTCTGCAAGCAGGGAGGATGAAGTGTATGAAGAAGTTGTTGAAAACAGGAGGATGGATTAAATTCTGCTTCAAGATGCAGTTAAACCACCAGTTTTACTCCCTCCTCTGCTCAGCTGGAAAACTACTCCTCTCCCTCCTTGGCAGAAGACTGGAGGTTTATTCTCTGGAGGGGTAAAGCTGCATGTCTCTGGACTGGGAATACTAGGTATAGTTGGAGGAAGGGAAATCTTACTATAAATTGAGAGATTTCATCAGTTTGTACACTGAATGTGAGGTGTCCCATATCACTCTTTTCCTACTTTGCTCTTAGAACACTAGGACCCTGGTTTGTACTTTCTTGGTTTGTGCTTCTTTAAGAGCCTGGGTGATGCTTTTTCTGTGCAGAATTTGAGTGGTCAACAAGAAAAGACCTGAAGATACACATCAATGCTGGTTTCAATGAAATAGACTGGGTCACATCACTCCTTAAAATGAAGCCCACAGTTGACAAGCATACAGAATGTTCAGTGGTTTCCATTAGCCTTTAGAGATCCACTCACAAATATGGACAGACAGCCAAAGATCCCCAGGTATTTGAGCAAAGTGCCCAACTGAAAAGATAGAGACTAAAATAAATAAATAGAAAGCAACAACATGAACAGAACAGATTATGCAGGGAGATAATATTAAAAGTATCTCTGTATTTCAAATAGTTGAAGACACTATATCAATGAAACAAGAATAGTATGCCACAAAAAGGGGTACTATGACTCTAAGAAAAAGGTCTTGAAAATTAAAACTATAAAATATGATAAAGTGATTAGAAGTTTTAGAAGCTAATGGTGAGGAATTCTCTCAGAAAGTAAAACAAATAGAGATTGAAAATAGGAAAGAAAAAATAAGAATATTAGAAGATCATCTCAGGAGGATCAATATCCAGAATTATAGTTTTAAATAGAAAAAAAAATGGAAGAGAAAATCACCAAGAAATAATTCAAGTGTCTCCCAGAATTGGGGAAGATGTGTTACATAATAAAATATATAGCAAATACCCAGCAAAATGGATCAAAATGGAACCACATCATGTCATTTCAGAATGTCAGTGGCCAAAAGAAGATCTTGAGGCTCCAGGAAAAAAAAAAAAAAAAAAATCAGATATACCAAAGATTATGAATAAAATGACTTTAAACTCTATAGAAACAGAGCAATACCTTTGAAACTTTTATGGAAAAGCCTTCCAAATTTTTGAGAAAATGTTTTCCAACTTAGAATTCTGTACTCAGTCAAAACAGCCATTAAATATGAGAGTAGAATAAAGATATCTTAAGACAGCCAATATCACTAAAAATATACCTCCTACTCACTCTTTCTCAAAAAGCTACTTTAGCATGTACTCTACCAACCAGGAAAGTAAAATTAAGAGAAGAAAAGAGGATCTGGGAAACAAGATCTCAGTCAAGCAAGTGGCAAAAGGAATACCCTTGATGATAATTAGCAAGCGATTTCTAGTAGTCAGTAAAAATCTCTTTTCTCGTCCTTTGGGGACATAGTTTGACTGTATCTACCAAATCCTTAGCATTTAAATGTGGCCTCAGGACTGAGTGCTATAGATAAACTGTTTTCAAGAAGTGAAAGAAGTGCCTCTTCTAACTCCCCTTGAGGCAACCTTGAGGATTCAAGGTCTCAGTAAATGGTAAATTTACAAGATGAAAAACAAACAAACAAAAAAACCCTGAATAACCCTGGATCTCAACCTCACCACGTGGAGAAGACACTCACTAACCGTGGGCCGCCATCTTGGATTGTTACATGAACAAGAAATAAGTTTCTGTTCTGGGAATCTGTTATTGCAGCCTACCCTAACTACTAGGGATGCTGAAAAGAAGCATGCTAGGATAAAAGATGCATAACAGGCCCAGAGAGTAAGTAGTCCAGATTGGAGCAAGTCAGAGGCTCTGGAATAAAAGTTTTCCAAGAAGATGAAATTGATAGAAAACTGGATGTATTTGAACACTGGGGAAATGTTTGGGGGTGAATTAGTCATAATAACACAGGCAACGAAGAAAACAAAAGTAAATAAAACATCCATTGAATCCAAAGGGAGCAAAGTTTATGCAAGATAGGAAAAGTAATTAAAGCTTGCTGCATGGTTCAGTTATAAATAACATTTAGGTAATCTTAATGGATTGATCTGAGCAACATAAAAATATCTTTATTGGGGGGATGGAAGTCTGAAGGTGTGTGTGTGTGTGCATAGTAATGTAGGCTGGGAAAAGAGAATTAAGCCCATATCTCCTATCTTGAGAAGTTAGTATCTATGCCTAAAACTAAAAAAATAAAAAATTAACAATATAAGTACTCTGTATATATGTATAAACATGCTTATACATATCTCTGGAAATATGGAAAGTAGAAAGCACTGAGGAAGGGGAATATTGATGGTGTAGCAGTAAGGAATCTGTATTTTATGATAAGCCTCTCAGTTATATTTTACTGTTTAAATTATATGTATGCATAAACTATACAAAAACAAAAGAAACTTTCTAAAAAATTATATTCGCATTTCTTATAGAAATATTCCATTTGATTGAAAACAGAGCTATATTATTAAAGTTCAGTTGGAGTGAAACAGAAAATGGTCCTGATAATAGTAGAGTGAGGGGAAAACTTCCTCTGCTTTGAGGCTACAGAAGGAACTAAAGAGGAAAATAACTGTGTAATAAAGAAATAAAACTAAAGAGACACAAATATAAAAAATACTTCATCAATTATGAAAAAGGTTAATTTTTATCATAAAGTATCTCATTCAATATATAAGAAAAACTATCAAGACCTTAATAGATGGATGAAAAAAATATATATGATAGGAAATGGAATTAGCTAATTATTGAAAAGATCCAATTTGCTGTTGAGTAAGTAAATAAATAAAGTTACCTTTATACTTAAAAATGGTAACTCTTGGAATTAGTGATAAGCTTGTGTTGTATTTGCAAACACATCTAGTCTCAATGCAAATTTTTATATTTTACTTGAGAATATGATAATTAGTAGCACTAATGATGTGGAATCTTCAAACTCTTTGACAAGGGCTCATAGACCTAAAAATTCATCTTAAGTCGATGAATGATTAAAGAAAATCATGCAGAGTAGAATGATGAAATAAATTATAATTCCCCACACCATAGGATAGCAACATAATTATGAAAACTATGCCATGACTTGACCAGATTATTATATAATAAATATATAAATGCAGAATATGATACTGTAATTCTGATTGATATGTAAAATTCAAATGCCCATAGACCAAATCTTAACCATTTACAAAATTTGGATCAATTACTATAGGCTGCTGGGATAATCTATTTTTATATTTAAAAATTTCTTTAATGTTACAAATGAGATTTGAAGTTCAAGTATTATCTGCAACACTTGCTGGTTGATTAATTTAGACAAGGCACAGATATTATTTCCATCTGAGGATAATATAAATAATATCTGCTCACCTACCTCAGAGCATTTTCATGAGAATCCAATGCTATAATATATATGAAAACACTTGGTAAATATAAAGCACTTTAACAATATGTGGAGTTATTGTTATTATTATTATCAGTGCTATTGAGAACACTGCTTTGGCAGAATTATTCTTTCTCAACCACAGACAGAGCTTTATCTCCCTGCCTCCATATGTGACACATTAGAAGTTACTTGAGCTCAAGGTCAGTTTTTAACTTTGGCTTCTCAGAGAAGCAATGGAATAAACCAGAAATCAATGTGAATTTTTTCCAAGAATATCATCCAAAAGGAATACCCAGGGAGTGATGGAAAGCAATCCAAGGACCCCACAGGAAGAACAAGTCTTTGTCTTAGAGCTCTGGACTGCTCTAACAACTTTCTTAGCCATTGTTCCTTTCCTCATTGGAAAAGACTGGCTCTTTGGGCAAGTCCTATTACATTTCAGTGTCTGTTAGAGGCTCAGTGTCTTTGAGGGGTGCAATCAGAGGGGCTTAAGCATATGACTTCAACTTAAAAAGATGGTGATATTTAAGCTCAAATATTACAGATGCATTCAAGATAAAATCTGAATTTTTTTCACATAATTAAAAATATATAATGGTAATTTTTCAACCTGGGAAGCTCCTTGAGCCCACCAATTAAAGTTTAAGGATAATCATTTGGGAATATTTCTATGGACATTCTAGTTTGGTTTTTGACTATTGAAGTGAACATGGAAAGGTCAAAAGGGACCTCAGTTGCTCTTTTCATGTTTTGTTGTGTTGGAAACATGAAAAGTAATATAGATATGAAAATATGTACTGAAGTTGCTTAGTTATTATTTCTGAAGAATAATACTGTAAAATAACTTTTGCTAATGGATTTTTCATTTGCCATCTCTAGGTCTCCTTCAGTAAAACATTCATTCATGTCTTTTGCCCATTTCATAGTTGGATTGTTACTTTTCTGTTCAGTATATATATATATAATACATATATTATATATATATATCACTAGTTCTTTGTCAGATTTATGATTTGCATATTTTCTCTAGTCTATAGCTTTTCTTTTCCTCCTAACAGGGTCTTTCAAAGAGCAAACTTTTTTAATTTTGTTTAGATCCCATTGGTCAACATTTCCTTTGTGTATCATGTTTTTGGTATTGCGCTATTGGGCTATGATTAGCCCTTTGTCCTGAAGATTTTCTCTTACATATTTTTTTCTAAAACTTGTATGGATTTACACTTTATATTTAAGTCCATGATCCATTTTGAAGGAAATTCTCTATCAAGTGTGAGGGAGTTTTGGTTTTGTTTTATTTTGTTTTTTTGTTTTTGTGTGTGTATGTTTTTTTCACTTGGATATCCAATTGTTCCAACCTTATTTCTTGAAATGGCCATCCATCCTGCATTGAATTGCTTTTGCAATATATCAGAAATCAATTGGACATATTTATATGGGTCTATTGATCTATGTTCCATTGATCTGTGTGTTTATTCCTCTAATACCACACTGTCTTCAATATTCTAGCTGTATAGTAACTTAGTATTGAATATAGAGTGATTAATCTCACATTCTTCTTTTTTTGGATTGTTTTAGGTATTATAGTCATTGTGCTTTCAAATAAATTTTAGAATAAGCTTTTATATGTCTACAAAGTACCTTGAAGGGATTTTGGTAGGAATTATATTAGATCTTTAGCTAAATTTAGGAGAATTGACATCTTTACTATTCTGAGTCTACCTATAAATGAGCACAGTATACATTTCCATTTATTTAGGCCTTTAAAAAATTTCTTTCATCAGCATTTTGTAATTTTCAGCAGATAGGTCCTATACGTGTTTTGTTAAATTTATACCTAAGTATTTCATTTTCTTTAGAGGATGGTAAATTGTATTGTGTTTTTAAAATTTGTTTCCACAAAGTCACTGTTAATATAGAGAGATATATCATAAACTTGTTTTCTGTAACCTTGATAAACTCACTAATCTGTTCTAAGATTTTTTTAAATTTCTTGTGACTTTCTAAGTGGACAATCATGTCATCAGCAAATAGGGACAGTTTTGTTTGTTCTTTCCATTCTGTATGCCTTTTATTACTTTTCTTGGTCTCATTGCAGTGACTAGGCTTTCTAGTACTTTTGTTAAATAAGAGTCGTGATGACAGACATCCTTGCCTTGTTCTTGTACATAGGAGGAAAACATCATCTTTTTCCATTAAATATGATGGTAGCTATAAGATTTTTTTGCATATGACTTTTTAAAAAATCAAGTAAAGTAGTTCCCTTTCATTTTTAACTTGCTGAGAGTTTTTTTTTATCATGAATGGGTGTTGGATTTTGTCTAATTTTTTTTGCATCAATTGACATGATTACATAATTTGACTTTTCTTTAGATTGTTGATGTGGTGGATTACATTGCCTGACTTTTTAATATTGAACCATCCTTTCACAACTGGAATAGATATCATTTGGCTATGGTGTACAATTCTTTTGATTCATTACTGGATTTGATTTGTTGATATTTTGTTGAAGATTTTTATTTTTAAATTCATAAGAGATATGGTCATATTTTCTCATGAATTAATTTATGTCTTAACTTCTCTGCTTAACCATTATTGTACTATTACTATAATGTTCCATATCATTTCAGTTTAAACATCATTCATGTTATTGTAAATTCTACAGAATTATTACTGTTCATGGTTGCTCATTTTAGAGTTGTGCCATGATTGATTCTCTTATTGTTATACCTTTAACTTGTTTTCCTGATTCTAGGTTTTTTTTCTATTATAATATTGATGTAATATTTTAGTATATACAATTATTTTTATGTTTTGCTTTACATACATAGAGTCCTAGAAGAGGATAAACAGAAGAGATAAAGTTACAAAGAAGCATAGGCTTTGGTGTCAGAAAGACAATGATTCTGTCCCTAACTCTGTTGCTTTTTTTTTTTTTTTAAAGATTTTATTTATTTATTTGAGACAGAGAGAATGAGAGACAGAGAGCATGAGAGGGAGGAGGGTCAGAGGGAGAAGCAGACTCCCTGCTGAGCAGGGAGCCGGATGCGGGACTCAATCCCGGGACTCCAGGATCATGACCTGAGCCGAAGGCAGTCGCTTAACCAACTGAGCCACCCAGGCGCCCCACTCTGTTGCTTTCTAGATGGTCACTTAATCTTCTTGAGCCTCCATTCTCTTCTCCTTAACATGGGAACTAACCAAAATATTATATGTAAAACGCTTAGTCCATGCTGGCTACTCACACATCTTACGTAGCTGTTCTTTTCCCTCTTCTGCTTCCTCTATTCCTCTGTCTTACTCTCTTCCTGAATATAATTATGATGAGTTAGCTAGCATGCTCTTTAAGGAAGATTTTTAAAATATCAGATTTTAAAATAAAAATTGATACTATTATTTTAAACAATCTTCATTTTACCTCTGTAAAATTATCATTTTTTAGTAAAACTAAACTAATTGGGAGTGGGATAAAGAGATTGTAGAATTTATTGTGTATGAATGTGAATGTGGGTGAAACAGAGAGAGAGATTTTGTGAGATACAAGGTTAAATAAAAAGAAAACAATAAGGAAACCATATTAGTAAACATTAAACAAACAGCACAACATGGCATGGCAATCATGTGCCTCATAATTTCCAAAAGTCTCTTTATCCCTTAACAATCATATTTGAATTTCTCACAGGTGGTGATTTCACTATAAAGAGACCCAGAGGATTTCCACCTGCTGTTTATTATTGATGATGATGATAATGATGATGAAGGAGAAATAGGCAGAGGAAAGGAAGAAAAAGGGAAAGGAAGTGATGCTGGGGAAGATTAGTTAATATAAATCATTTGTTGAGTACCTATTGTTGGACATTTCTTTTTATTTCTGATGATGAATCTAGGGTCGTTTCTGCCTTCCCCTTTTTAGTATCTTGTATTTACTTTCATCTTATTTGTGCATACTGAGAGGGTGTACCAGCAATATAAATGGTCCATTTCTCTTTGATTCCATTCATTTGATCACATTGTCTACTCTTCTTTTTAAATTGTTCACTAACTTTTATAAGGGTGATAGCCATATTGTTAACTTATTAGTCTCTCTTTGTTAGTGAGCTGTGCTTCTTTATTTTATAAGTTATGATTGGAATAAATCAGAATTGAGGATCAAATTATGGTGGATAGAGAATGCTTTCCTCATTTTTAATATTTTATTCATTTCATTTGGTATTTATCAGAGTTGTGTATAGTTTACAGGGTGATAAATTTTTATCTGTGTTTGTTATTTTTTTTTATTCAAACAAGAACTTTGAGATGCTGGGTCATGCACTTTTGGTTTTGGGACCCAGATGGTTTTATTTTGAGAAGTCATGTGGGCTCAACAGTTTTGGGTCTAACTATCTATGCACAAAGCCCTGCCTTGGCTTCACCTTTGAACCTGGGTTCCTCGAAGACCCAATTTACTATTCATTTCAGCTCATGATCCCCAGTGGGAGAGTAAGGCACTGTTCAGCCAAGTAGGCTTAGCCTGGAAGAGCCTGTCTTTCTCCAAACAAAAGCTAATCATGAGTTTCCTGGAAGAGAGAGATAGTTTGACTGTTTGATCAGGAAAATGCCATGGTGAGGTAAACTTGCCTGACTCTACTTGGTCTTTAAGGCCTAATCTTTTTATATGGGAAGCATTACAGAGAAGGTTCCACATCATGGACTCTAATGGGAACCAACTAGGTTCTTGGGGAAAGGGAGATTGGTTGGAAGGGATGCTTTTAGAATACATAGCATAATAGGTGGCATAATTTAACATAATGTAATATTTCTGTCATTTCTGTAATAGTCATTCTACATCTGAATATACTCTTCATTAAATGCATCAGCTTAAGAACTATGATCATAGTTGAATAATATGTCACCTCACATATAAAAATATTTTATTTATTTATTTTGAGAGAGAGAGCACAAGCAGAGGGAAGGGGCAGAGGGAGAGGGTGAGGGAGAAGCAGACTCCCTGCTGATCATGACCTGAACTGAAGGCATGACCCTGGGATCATGACCTGAACCGAAGGCAAAAGCTTAACCGACTGAGACATCCAGGTGTCTGTCACTTCACATATAATCATGATAATCTTGAGATAACCAACCAGGAAGTGCCACTTTTATGATGTTTTTGCTAGCAGATTCCTACTTAGAAATGTGAATCTTTGGCAGATATATTCATATTTAACTAAAAGTAGCCAGAGTCTCACTTGATAGTCCTCGAATCTTTAAATTCTCTCATACATCAAATAAGGATTTTTTTTCAAGCAAGGATTTTTTTTCAAGCAAGGATTTTGAAGAGCCCTATGCCACATCCTTTGTTAGTCATGGGAGTTAAAAAAAAATACATGAAAAAGACATTCATTTGTTCACTCATTCATTTAGAAATAATTCGAGAATACATGTCCCAAGCATCATCCTAGTTTCTGTGAGATGATCTAAAAATGGGTATAGTAAATCCATCCATTCGTTCATTCATTCAATCAGGCAATCAGTCAATAAACATTATTGAGACAAGTTAATAAAATATGGTTTCCATTTTGGAAAAACTCACAGTGTAGTGCAGGAATCCCACCTAATAAAATTATTGGGATCTTTTGGGTTAATTATGAAATGAATGTAAGAGATCATAGATGCAAATGATGAAACTTTATGCTTGAGGGCATTTGTTCAACATGAAACTAGTCAGCCTTTATGTTCTCCTGACCATACAGAGTACTGTGAACACATACTAATTTAGCTCAATTGACTAAAAATTCATCATATAACTATGGAGTTCCATGTCCTAGGCCAGGCACTGGGAATAACCAGATGAAAGAAGCATGCTTGTCTTTGAAGAATTTACTAGTAACAGAGATAAGGATTCTCAGGAATGGTGTAATGGTGAGGTAAACTTATCATCATCATCACTAATGAGTGATGTTGAGCACTGAGGAAGGAGCAGTGAAGTTTCCTGATGGTAGTGATGCATGGACTGAGTTTCCAAACACTGAAGCAGATGGGACATCAGTGTTGCAGCCACAAGTGAAAAGGATCAGAGGTCTGAGAGAGCTTGCTTTGTTGGAGGGATTACATGTCATGTGTTATTACTGGAGCATGAAGTCAATGGGGGAGCACTGGGAGAGGCCCTGGATGCTGGGAGAAAGCATTTGGAGATTATTCTGAAAGGGATGGTGAGTCAGAGATCTACTTTCCATCTGACCTGCCAGGATTTCATTGGCACATTTTTCCTCCTGCACATCCGATGCATTTGTTGTATTTTACTTAAAATAATAGTAGTATTGTTTGAGCTCCTCAGTGGCAGAAAACAAAGAACAATCGTGAGGACAGCTCCAGTGTCAAGACATGTTCCTTGCTGATGCTACCTCTCATGTGAGTTATATGAAGCACTTTCACTTGTATTTATCTCCTCTGGTCCTCCTCACAGACTTATGGGTTAAAGTGGAATTTCTTTTGTTTGCTAGGTGAGAAAATGGAAGCCCTAAGATATAAATTGGCTTTTCCCAAGCCACACAGGGAACCAGTGGCTGGACCAGAATCCAGATCCAGAGCCCAGGCCTCCTGGTCTTAGTACAGTGTTCCTGCCATGAGCCATGTTCTGCTTTGATCCCGGTGGGCACTGACCAATCCTCAAAGTGTACAATTTCGAATGTGAAGCAGATGGATCCCTTACCATCTCATGTTTTTAGACAGCATTCAGTCATTTATTAATCACTCACTGTGTGCATTTTCATGCCCAGGAGTGTATAGGAAGTCAGACCTGGGATTTGAATTCCACCTCTGATTCTACGTATTTCTTAATTTTGAGCAAGTTGCTCAAATTCTGTTTTTTTTATTTGCTCATATATAAAAATGTGCACAGTGATAGTACCTAAAACACAAGATGATATGTCCTTAGCAGAGGGCCTGGCATATGTTAACCCCTCAAAACCATTATACAGTAGCTGAAGTGATTAATAAGATCCTGGCCCTGCATTCTCCATGCTTTAGCCCAGTGAGAACACCAAAATTCAGAAGACAGATTTAACAAGTTTCAATAGGACAAAAAGGCAGAAAATTCTGGGCATTTCAGACTCTTTTTAGCACAATGGATTAAAGCATTTTTGGCTATTTACCCTCTTTCTGTGGCTTCTGACAGTTCTGGCCAAAATGCATGGTAGCTAAAGAAAAATGCCTACTGGTGAGGGAAGTGGATTGACTTAATCTTAGGAACCACATCATCTTCTTTCCCTCTACTCCCTCCTGTACCACTAACTGCTCTTAAAGTTCATCTGTCCTCTCCTCTAGATGTTTTTCTTGGCCTGTGAGACTTTTTTTTCTGATTGGGTATCTCATGGAATTGGGAGTTACTCCATTAGTTATGGCAGTACCCATAGGCCTGTCACAGACAGACATGGAGCCATGGATAAGTATGAGTTAGGTTCTGACTGCACACACCCACACATTCAGACATACCACACACACACACACACACACACACACATCCCACATACACGTGCATACCACACATGCACAAACACAGACAGAACATGCCTGTTTCCATTTAGTTTGGCTTCTTGGATGAAATAATTTATATAAGTAAGACCATAGGTTAAGTATGCCCATGTTGAAAGATCTGGCAAATGCGTCTGGCCTAAGAGGCATTTTTTATATCACAGGGCTTAAACAGCATCATTTTCAGGGGTCAAGCCCTGCTGGGCCTGGCTTGGGCTTCTTTGCCAGTTTTGAGGGTGTGGTATGGAGAATCTGATGTTTACTTTAATGACTGTGAGAAGTCTCTTAAACAGATTGACTGCCTAGAAAAACATTTCAGATGCTTCTCAGTCTTGAACTTTGGCTTCTTCAGCCATGACCAAAGGAATATTAGTGTAAGTTTAAAAGCATCTCTGATCATTCCATAAAAAATTGTGTTTTCCTTCTCTATCAGATTAGCTAATCTCATTTAACCATGACCACTGCTTATATATAATCAAACTGTAGGCATAAAATTACAACTTGTTTTACCAGAACCTAAACTGAAGCTCACATACTGATGAGTGTAGCCCTCATAGGGCTTAGATTGATGTAGTACAAGCTTCTTGACAGCAGGTGCCTTATTTTGTTTTCTGGTATGTCCCCAGCTCCTGGAACAGAGACTTCATTTATACCAACAAGGTGTGAATTCTTTCAGGGAGTTTTATTGATTCTTTTGTCTTGGTGGATGTCTGGCACATAGCAGACTTTTCAATAAGTATTTGGGTTATTGAATACTGACCCCTGCAGTTCTGTCTTCTGACCTTCATTAGTGTAGGTTCAGACTTTGGTTCTTATTAAGATGACTACTTTTTGGAGAGGTGACTCACAAAGTTGGATTTCATGCCTGCTGCCCATGTATGAATAAAGGATGGGGAAGTGAGAGAGACCATGATGTGGTAGGAGTAAGTTGAAACCATGGGGCAGGTTAGGAATAGATAAGACTTTTTCCTCCTTCACTTCTCAACGGCAGCCGGCCAGCAACCAGCCCTATCTCTACCCCTAGCCCATTTTCCTCAGGACTCTCTCATGCTGCCTGTAGCCTGAAACCCAGGGAGTATAACTACTACCATCTCCTTAGGAATAACATGCTGAACAATGAAGGTCCATGGATGAGTATTTTGCCATTTTTCAAAGATCCAGTGAATCCTACACATGGATTTTTTTTCTCAAATATACATTTTTATATGACTATAGAAGCAAAATATACTCATTTGAAGAAAATCAGGGCTACCCATAAGATATAAATAAACAGAATAAAATTACTCATTAACATTTAGTATATGTCATTCCAGTTATTTCTTACATCGATTTTTTTCTTTTGCACTATTCAGATCATATTGTATGAAAAATAAATTATCTTGACTTTCACCTAATATAATTAGTATAAGCACCTTGCCATATCATTAAATGACATTGCAAATGCTATTTCAAAAAACCACAAACTTTTGGGGCGCCTGGGTGGCTCGGTCAGTTAGGCGTCTGCCTTTGGCTCAGGTCATGATCCTGGGGTCCTGGGATCGAGCCCCGTGTCGGGCTCCCTGCTCAGTGGGAAGCCTGCTTCTCCCTCTCCCTCGGCACCTTTGCTCCTGCTCTCTCTCTCTCTCTCTCTCTCAAATAAATCTTAAAAAAAAACCACACAAACTTTTTTATTATGCAGGTATAACATAATTTACCTAGAATTTCCTCCATTATTTGGCAGAAATTAATAAATAGCAGAATAAGGAGTCTTTCCAAGCATGGAGGTCAGTGTTAGGTCATGCTTGGGACTGTGCAAGCCAGGCTTCTGATCTTCCTGGCTTGAGATAGTCATTTCATGTTTTCTAGATCTAGTCTTTATTCACTACCATTTGATTAACATAGATGCTTCACTGGATATGCATACAATAAGATATCCGTAGAAATAATAATTTCCCCATTTTGTGCCTTCTGACTTTTATAATTTTGAAAAGATAGAAATGAGCAGGTCTGTCATTTTTGAATACAGTAAAACTGTGATAAACTTTATATTGAAGCTGTATTTTAATATGCCCGCTTTGAATCCTTACATGAAAATGTTCTGGGGGTTGTTATAAACACATCCCAAAGAAGCAATATTTAATAAAACTAGGTTTAAAAAAAAACAACAACAAAAAAAGAAAAGATAGAAATGACCCCCAGTCTGATGGATGACTATAGGCAAACAAGTCACAAATACCAACACAGATTTTTAACATTTAAGCCTTACCAAATAGTTCAAAAGAACATAGATAGTACATTTCAACCTTAATTTGGATGAGTAATGGTTTGGTTTGATAAAATTAAATGAACACTGAGTAAGCCTCAATCAATGCCAGGTATAATTCAGAAGGCTCTGGAAGAATATAAAGGGACCACATTAGAAAACCACTTTAGAAAACAGTATGGCAGCTCCAAACAAACAAACTCAAAAAAAAAAAAAAATGCAAAATGCAATTACTATATGATCCAATCTCACTTCTTTGTATATACCCAAAATAATTCAAATCAGTGACAAACAGATATTTGTATACCCATGTTTATGGCAGCCTTATTCAAAATTGCCAAACATAATTGTCCATTGATGAATGACTGAATGAACAAAATGTGGTATATACATTTTGTAGAATGTTTTTCAACCTTAAAAAGGAAGGAAATTCTGATACATGCTACAGTTTGGATGAACCTTGACATTATGCTAGGTGAAATAAGTCAGAAACAAAAAGACAAATACTTTATGATTCCACTTAAATGAGACACCTAGAGTAGTCAAATTCATAGAAACAGAAAGTAGAATGGTGGTTGTCAAGGGCTAATAGGGAGAGGGATGAGGAGTTGTTATTTAGTGGATTTTTCAAGATAAAAGGAGTTCTGGAAAAGGATTGTGGTCATGTTTTCACAATATTAATGTACTTAATATCACTGAACTGTACACTTAAAAATAGTTATGATAGTAAATTTTATGAATATTTTACAACTTTTTTAAGGGTTCTGGAAAAACAAAATATGTAAGAAATACTTTATCTTAGGGAAATCTCAGGGGCATGTGATATATCAATGGGAAGAGGTTGAGGGGGAAAAGACTAGTTAATAAATTATACCACAGGGATGGAGAGAAATGGGCATTAAATTTACAAAAGACTAAAAATGTAAAGTAAGACTGTATATATGGGGGCACATATTGGCAAGTGAGCCTGAAAATCAAGGAAAGCTTCATGAAGAAAGCGACCAGGATTTCCACAGAAGGATATGGGGGGACAGATGGGGTCATCTGCATGGAGAGAAGAAAGGAAACTAGGAGGAAAAGTATGGAAATTAAAAGTTCAATATGCTAAGATTATAATAATAAATACCAACACTAAAAAAACAAAAAAGATCACAAATAAACAACTTAACTTTATAACTCAAGGAACTAGAAAAATAAGAATAAACTAAATTGGAAGTTAGCAGAAGAAAGGAAATAATAAAGTAAGGTCAAAGCAGAAATAAATCAAATGGAGAAGAGAAACACAAAGGAAAAAAATCAACAAAAATTAGAGTTTTGTTTTGTTTTGTTTTGTTTTTTTAATTTTTTTTAAATTTTATTTATTTATTTGAGACAGAGAGAATGAGAGACAGAGAGCATGAGAGGGAGGAGGGTCAGAGGGAGAAGCAGACTCCCTGCCGAGCAGGGAGCCCGATGCGGGACTCAATCCCGGGACTCCAGGATCATGACCTGAGCCGAAGGCAGTCGCTTAACCAACTGAGCCACCCAGGCGCCCCTGTTTTGTTTTTTAAATAAGACTGGCAAACCCTTAGCCAGACTAAGAAAAAAAAAAAAAGAGAAGACTTAAATATCTGAAATCATAAACAAAAGAGACATTACAACAGATACCTCAGAAATGAAAAGGATCATAAGAGACTACCGTAAGTAATTGTATGTGGACAAATTGGATAACCTAGACAAAATAAAATCCTGGAAGCATACAGCCTACCAGGCCTGAATCAAGTAGAAATAGAAAGGCTGAACAAATCAATAGCAAATGAAAAGATTGAAGTAGTAATCAAAAATCTCCCAATAAAGAAAATCCTAGGACTAGATGACTTCACAGCTGAATTCTACCAAATATTCAAAGAGGAATTAATAACAACCCTTTTCAAACTTCCAAGAAATAGAAGTAGAGGGAATACTTTCAAACTCATTTTGTGAAGCCAGCATCACCATGATACCAAAACCAAAGATGACACAAGAAAAAACCACAAGCAAATATCTCTGATGAATATAGATGCAAAAATCCTCAATTAAATAATAGCAATCTGAATTCAACAACACATAAAAAAGAGTAAACACCATGATCAAGTGGGATTTATCCCTGGGATGTAAGTTTGGATTAACATAGACAAATAAGTCAATGTGAGATACCACATTAACAGAATGAATGATAAAAACACATAATCATCTCCATGTCAGAAAAATATTTGACAAATTTCAACATCCATTCATGATAAAAACTCTCAATAAAATAGGTATAAAAGGAAATTTCCTCAAAACAATAAAGACTATTTATGAAAAGCAGCCCACAATTAACATCATAATCAATGGGGAAAAACTGAAAGCTTTTCCTCTAAGATCCAGGACAAGGTATGAATGCCCACACTTACTGCTTCTATTCAACATAGTACTGGAAATGATAAGACAAGAAAAATAAATAAAAGGCATCCAAATCAGGAAGGAAAAAATTAAAATTATCTCTTTGCAGATGACATGATCCTAGTTGTAGAAAACCCTAAAACTTCACAGAAAAAAAAAAGAAAGAAAACCAGAACTAAGAAAGGAATTCAGTAAAGTTGCAGGATACAAAACCAACATAAAAAAATCAGTTGCATTTCTTTACACCAAAAATTATTTATCCAAAAAGGAAATCAAGAAAACAATCCTATTTATAAGAACAGCAAAAAGGATGAAGTACTTAGGAATAAATGTAACCAGAAAGTAAAAGATCTGTACACTGAAAACTATAAAACAGTGATGAAAGAAAATGAAGAAGACATACATAAATGGAAAGATATGTTCATGGATTGGAGGAACTAAATATTGTTAAAATGCCCATACTACCCAAAGTGATTTACAAATTCATTGCAATCCCTATCAAAATTCCAATGTCATTTTCACATAAAAAGATAAAAAATAATTCTAACATTTGTATGAAATCACAAATATCCTGAATAGCCAAAATAATCTTGAGAGAGAAGAGTTGGAACCATCACACTTCTTTATTTCAAATTATGTTACAAAACTATATTAATCAAACAGTATGGTACTGGCATATAGACACATGGACCAATGGAACAGAATTGAGAGCCCAGAAAGAAACCTGTGCATATACGGCCAACTAATTTTCTTTTCCTCTTCTTTTTTTTTTTTTTTAGATTTTATTTATTTATTTGGGAGAGAAAGAGCTTGAGTGGGGGGAGGGGCAGAGGCAGAGGGCAAGAACCTCAAGCAGACTCCACACCCAGGGTGGAGCCCGATGCCAGGCTTTATCTCACAACTCTGAGATCATTATGACCTGAATGGAAATCAAGAGTCTGACGCTATACTGACTGAAAAGAAAAGAAAACCATGCAAGCACCAGGGGTCAACTAATTTTCTACAAGGAAACCAGGAACCAGGAATGGGGAAAGAGTAGCCACTTTATTAAATGATGCCAGGAAAACTGGATAGCCACATGCAATGAATGAAATTTGACCCTTATCTTATACTATACATAAAAATAAATTCAAAATGTATTAAAGATTTAAACATAAGTTCTGAAACCATAAAATTCCCAGAAAAAAATACGGAAAAGCTCCTTTTTGGGGTATGACAGAAAAATTCAGTCAACAAAAGCAAAAATAAATAATAGGGACCTCGTCAATCTAAAAAACTTTTTCATGGTAAAGGAAACCATTAGGAAAATGAAAAGACAACATAACAGATAAGGAGAAAATATTTGCAAACTGTATATCTGATAAGGAGTTAGTCTCCAAAGTATATTAGGAACTCACACAACTCAAGAGCAACAATAACAACAAAATTTAAAAGTGGGAAAAGGACCCAAATGGACATTTTTCCAAAGAAGACATACAAATGGCTAATAGGTACATGAAAAAGTGCTCAACATCACTAATCATCAGGGAAAGACAAATCAAAACCTTAATGAGATATCACCTCATATCTGTTAGAACGGCTATTACAAAAAAAAAAAATAACAAGTGTTGGTGAGGAGAAGAGGGAACCCTTATACACTGTTGGTGGGAATATAAATTGGTGCAGCTCTTATGGAAGAGGGTATGGAAGTACCTCAAAAAGCTAAAAATAGAACTGCCATATGATCCAGCCATCCCTCTGCTGAGTATATAATTAAAGGAAATTAAATCAGTATCTTGAAGAGCTATCTGTGCTTCCATTTTCATTGTGGAATTATTTATAATAGCCACCATGTGGAAGCAACCTAAGTATCCATCAATGAATGAATGGATAAAGAAACTGTTGTATATAATGGAGTATTATTCAGCCTTTAAAAAGGAGATCTTGCCATTTGCAACAACATGGATGAACCTAGAGGATATGCTCTGTGAAATAAGCCAGATAAAGAAAGAAAAACATTTCATGATCTCACTTACATGTGGAATCTAAAAAAGTTGAATACACGGAGTAGAATGGTGGTTACCAGCAGTGAGTAGGTGAGAGAAATGGGAACAAAGTTACAATTATGTAGAATGAATAAATCTAGAGATTTAATGTACAGGATGATGACTATAGTTAATAGTACCATATTGAATACTGGAAATTTGCTAAGAGAGTAGATCTCAGGTGCTCTCCTAATACACACACACACATGCACACATGCATGCACACACAAAATTGTAACTATGTGAGTAGATGTGTTAACTGGCTTGATTGTAATAATTATTTCACTGTGTGATTTGATCAGATTTCAAATCACCATGTTTCACATGTTAAACATATAAAATTTTAATTTAAAAAATAAAAGATAAAAAAAGAATGGCAATTAGCTAAGGGCAAGTTTGGGGCATAAGGAAACAAAGTGACATGGAATATGAAGCCCAGGATCTTCTCTTGAGT
The DNA here is from genome assembly GCF_011800145.1 of Mirounga leonina. Classification (NCBI taxonomy): domain Eukaryota; kingdom Metazoa; phylum Chordata; class Mammalia; order Carnivora; family Phocidae; genus Mirounga; species Mirounga leonina. Next base: position 7,092,048 of record NW_023270305.1, read on the forward strand.
TGTGTCATCACCTGGGCCAGCAAGTTCTATACTAATGGTTTGATGTAGGACTCAGGGTGTCCGAGTCTTACAGCTGTCTGTCTAGGAAGTGCCTGTCTAGGAAGAGACAGAGCTGGAGGTTTGGAAGCATTTAATTCAAAGTGAAACCAGGTCTGTTTTGTTGGAGATTCAATATATCTGGAAATGAAATCTCGCAAATTGTTTGTCAAATTGGATTTGTGGGAACAGACTGAATTAGATATTATTCAGTTGAAGATATAAGTTAGAGATACACTGATATATTTGAGAAGCATCAGTGCCATTTTTTAAGTTTCCTGAAGTATCTTTTGAAATTTTAGCATACATAGTGCCTCCTGAATGAATAAGACTATGTTAGAAGAGTGGTAAGAAGGAAGAAGAGGAAAATTTATACCAAATTAGATATAGTTTCTCACTCAATGGAAACTGATTCAACAGGGAATACAGACATCATGTGGTTAATATAAGGTGGAGTAGGTGGGGCCTAACAATGCTAAATGGGACTAAAGACAGACATAACCAACTTCAGGACACCAGTTTAGAATTTTGATGTCAAGGAGACAGTGAAGCCCCATAAAATCCTGCCTCTTAGCCTAGTGTTGGCAGAGAGTTCTTTAGGGTCTAGTGAGAGAATAGATTGAGATAGGTAGGGTGACTTAAATATTGAATCTAGGGGGTGTAGAAGCAAAGATAAGTTTTTACCTGGCAGGATTTTTTGAACTGTAGGTTGTTACCAGCATTTAAAAAAAAAAAAACAACAACATAAAATAGGCCAGAATTGGTTGGTATACAAAAGATCAGAGTGATATCACAGACAGCAAAGAGATGTACGATTTCATAAAACTTCGGTTTCAGTTTTGAGGGCAGAGTAAAGTATAAAGTACATTTCTTACCCTGAGTCCAGGTCCAAAAATGTTGAAAACAATGCTGGAAACAAACTAGGGAGGCATTTGAATTTTTTACATTAATAGGACAATGAAAGATTTCATTATATTTCATCTTTTGATGAAATATATTTCATCATTTTATAAAAGCTTTAATTAAACTTGTTTCAGTATTAAAAAATTGAATCTTGCCCTAGGTAATTTTTTAAAAATATCTCAAGGAATAAAGAGTTAAAACAAACAAATAAACACTACTTGGGCTAAACACTAGACAAAGAAGAAAGCAGCTATAATGTGCTTTATTTGTGATTGTGAATTTATATGTATGTGTGAATGTGTTTGTATCTATTTATAAAATATGCAAATTAGATTATTCTTTACAAATAACAACCTGGCACTGAATGTAGTGATAGAGCAAATTAAATGGTCTTATTATTTGGTTTCATGGCTCTGTGGGACTCATTGGATATTTTTTAGGACTGATAAGCTGCATAGGATCTTCTTGCTATAGTCAAGCTATATTTTCTTCAGAAAATTGAAAAATAAATATTTTTTAAGAGAGAAAAATCTCGGGACACCTGGGTGGCTCAGTCGTTAAGTGTCTGCCTTCGGCTCAGGTCATGATCTCAGGGTCCTGGGATCGAGTCCCACATCGGGCTCCTTGCTCAGTTGAGGAGCCTGCTTCTCCCTCTCCCTCTGCTGCTCCCCCTGCTTGTGCTCTCTCTCTCTCTGACAAATAAAAAAAAATTAAAAAAAAATAAGAGAGAAAAATCTCTATCTTTTAGAGAAGTTGGTGTCAGATACATGGCTTTCTTTGTTAAGCTTACAAAGGCTATTACTATCACTGGGAAAAATTAATTACTATATTAAAATATGCAAACCTATGATTGTTGCTACCAACAATGTTAAGGGTTTTGTTGTAAGACCAAAGCAAATAGATTGAGGTGTTTTAATGGGAAAAAAATAATAGTTCCTAAGTGAAGGTGGGTCATATCTGGAAAGGAGTTTTGGCAATTAGCAAAATGATGCTGATTGTTTTGAAGTCTTGTCTACCCAGTAGATTTCATGAGCATGTTATCATGTCTACCATTCTCAATGCTGTTTTTTTAAAAAAAAAAATATTCCATTTGTGTAAGCGTGTGTGCTGCCAGCTGGGTAGAATTCCTTTTACAAAGACCCAACTGAATGGATTGGAAAGGACTCTTTATTTATCTATGATTTCAACTCCACCTGTTTACCATTTTCTTGTTAAAAGGAATTAGTGAGTGTTGGGTATGTGGCTATGAAGCAATTGAACAAATCTCCACTGCAACTATAATACAAATCCATCTTCAATCCCAGAGCAAATTGTTCTCATTTTGGGAGGGGAAAAGGTATTTTCTCAGCTAAAAACAAAAATTAACAAATATTTTGCAGAAGGTGAACTCTAGGGTCCCAACAAAATCCTGAACAAATTAGAGTGAAGCAGAAACAGCTGTTGGGTAACTGCACATCCTAAGAGTAGGTTCTGGGCTGTCAGGGCAGATTGCTTGAGCCAGCCCGTCCCAGCTTTACCATTTCTCAGCACCTTGGCAAAGAGAAGGAAATGTGGAAAGAGGAGCATATGTTCATGAAAAACAATGGGAGCTCCAGGTTCTTTGCTTTGGCACCTACAGGATTTCAAGGTGGTTCCTCACCCCTTGTGTTCCTCTGGGAAGCAGCCCATGAAAATGAAGACTTGCTTCTGTGACAGGAGGATGAATGAAGCTGTGACTGACGATGTGAAAAAGCAGCAAGCTTCTCAAAAGAATTGTTAATTTGCAAGCACTCTCCCCAAACAGGGTTTAGTGTGATAATCCTGCAGCCTTCACCCTAGAAGGTTATCCTTCGTGTAAAAATGCATGAAACATTTTCTACATTTATCCAATCATAATTTGAGAGATATGGAATGAAAAAAAAAGATTGAAATATAATCTTGATCATTTTTCAAATTCCAAATTTGCTTTTACTCCACCTAAAATTGTTATGTTTAAGTCCAGGAAAGGTGTCAAATGGTTCCAAGCATCCTATTTTAGATGTGCTAAGCAATTGCAAAATGATTTAATGCTGCCCCTCTCTTTCAACTTTATACTTATTTTTCTTGTTAAATTTGTTGGAGTGTGCCTAGGAACCCAGAGGAAAAGCACACTTCTTTCCTTTCACGTTCTGAACCAATTAGAAATAAGGACAAAAAGAGTGAAAATTTCAAGGCCAAAATATAACCTTTATAATGGATAAGGCAGCTATGGTTCAATATGACTTCTTTATTGGGGCATATGGGCTTTTTAACACTGGGCTAGAATTAGAAAGACTTATGAGCCTCTTTCACATATCACAGGCTTTCTCCAGGGGAAACTTGTTTGCCATGTGGCTAAGAGCAATCAAGAACATATGCTTTCAGTGGAATATAACCCCTCCAACATAATTATAGTATAATTTATCTTTTTATATATGGCTTAGTTTCTATTTGTAATACATACATATGATGAAAACAAATGAGAAAGATATCAAATGGGTAGATAAAATCTTTCCCCCATTTATCTACCATTCTTCCCATCCTGTACTCCAATGGCAACCAATTTTAATAGTTTCCATTTTACTTTCCTTGGCTGTTACAATTTTAAATGACATACTTCTATTTCTACTTCTAAAATTATCTTTATACAGTATCTATTGATGTTCTTCCATAAAAGATGAGGAACTTTGCACACCCATACTACTTCCTACCTCCTCTTTTCTCTTCACCTTCCTACTTTTTTATTGGGCATTTTCTTGTTTTTAGCGTTATTTGTGGGAGGGAGGAACCTACTGTGGGAGGAACCTACTTAAGAGTAAGCTCCCAGAGTTCAAACTGCATTTCATCACTTATTTACTTACTAGCTATGTAATCTTGAAAAAGATACTTTTTCTGTCAAAACTTCAAATTCCACATGCATAATTGGGGTAATAATGGTACCTCTTTCATAAGTAACTATGAGGACTAAATTGTTCAATCTATATAAAGTGCTTAACACTGTGCCTAACAGTCAGAAAACACTAAACAAATGTTACATGTGGTTCTGTGACAATAATACACTTTGTCAAGAGGTTGATTCTAAAATCTGAAATCTAACAAACAGAATCTACAATATTATGATTACTTAAATATTCTTAATGGTAGAATCAAATAGCATGATTGGACTCCTAGAAAAAGAGATGTAAATTTTTGTCACTAAAACTTTGTCCTTTAAAAAAGATGCTTCCAAATGTCAATATTCAATAGATGTTCTTAATTTCTTCCAGGTTTCCTTATTTCTTCTGGTCATACTAATTTTTTTTTATATCTTTTATTTGAGGAGATATGCAATATTGGTATTCAGCTTACAGGTTCTGTGGTTTATGTGACCTTATGCAAGTAACTTAGAATTTCTGTATCTTATTTGGGTAATAAGATACAGATATTATTACCCCTTATGGGGTAATAATAATATCTTATTCATAGTGTTATTATAAACTGTATGAACAGCACATAGTAGGGCACCACTTTGCTGTTTTTCCCCTTTTTCTAATTTTCGAAGAGTACTTTATTCATTTATTTATTCTTACAAAATGTTGAGGCACTTAATGCTCTATGTACAAAATACATTTTTATTTTCCTCTCCTCTCATAAGTAAGTGCTTGTAAGATTTTAAATTCAAAGGTGGAATTTGGAGTTCTGTTTCCAATTAATGATGCAGTAGCTTATTGCAGACCAACATTCCCACCAGGAACATCTAGACAAGCTGGAAAAAAAAAAAATCCATATAGGCACTGGAGAGCAAGTATGGCAGCCAGGACTTACCAGCTGGGACAGAACCCAGAAAGAAATTAAGGGCATTGAAGTGAACCCAAAATTTTGCATTGCTTTCTACTCAAGATATGTGCTATTCTTTGCATGGGGCCAATAGCCTAAAAAGTTGAGCAGAGAGTGGCAGCTAATTGAGCAAAGCATTGGAGATAAAAATTGGATTCAATGTATCAAGGAAATGGGCCCATGGTAAAAGCCTCATACTTCCAGTTAGAACCCCTGAAGGGAGTACACACTAGGAGTAAAAGCAAACTGGAAATAGATCATTACACACACACACTCACACACACAAAGGAATTGAGCTTTGTCAATGCCAGACTGGATTATGGTGATTTGTACCTATTCTAAATGCCTACTAGAGAATAAAACTCTGTCCTCATTTTTGGAGGAAGATTAAGTCCCAAATCTCAAATTATTTCTACATTTTTTTTCATTCACAACATCTGTCATTAAATAAAAATAACCAAGAACACCAAGAAATAGGACCAAATGACCAAAACCAAGAAGAAATACAGACAATAGAATCAGATCAACAGGTGATCCATTTATTATTTGACATTTACTTTTATGTTACAATGATTACTGTGTTAAAAAAAAAAATGTCAAGAGTAAGAATTTCCCTAGGGAACTAGGATATATAAAGTAATGGAAATTCTAGAACTGAAAAGTACATAAAAGAAAATTAAGAACTGAAAATACAGATTTAATAGATTCATCATAGAAGAAGAAAGGATAAATGAATTAAAAGATAGATTATTATCAAATATCTAGACTCATGCAAAGAAAAAAGATGGAAGATAGCTAAAAATGCAGGCACCTGGGTGGCTCAGTCAGTTAAACATCTGCCTTCCACTCAGGTCATGATCCCAGGGTCCTGGGATGGAGCCCCACATCGGGAGTCCCTGCTCGGCAGGGAGCCTGCGTATCCTCTCCCTCTGCCTACCACTCTGCCTACTTGTGCTCTCTCTCAGTCAAATAAATAAATAAAATCTTAAAAAAAAAGATTACTAAAAATTCATTAAAGACATATGGGATATGGTGAAAAAAATCTGACATGTACATCTGAAGTCCTAGAAGAAGAGGGAAAAAGGATTATGAGAGAAGAAAATTTGAAGAGATATTGGTCAACAATTACCCCAAACTGATTAAAACCATCCAGACACAAAATTCAAGAAAAATTGCAAGCCCTAAATTGTATAAATAAATTTAAAAAATATGTATAACATGGTAAAACTACTGGAAACAAAAAGATAATCTTAAAAGCAGTGAGAACAAAAAGATATTTTACCTTCAAATGAACAACAATAAGACTAACATTTAAATTCTTATCAGAAATAATAATGGAAGTGAGAAGATGATGGATTAACATCTTGAAAGTGCTTAAAGAAAATAACTGATAACCTAAAGTTTTGTATCCAAGTAAATACACTCCAAAAGTGAAGCAAAATAAGGAATAAGAAAATCAAAAAGAGAATGTTGTCAACAGATCCGTGCCAAAAGAAATAATCAGAACACAAATTGTCAGATTATTGATGTAGACTCAAATATATAAGAAATTACTACACTGTAGTTCCCTGAGTTCCCCTTTCAATGCATAAAGGATGTGCAGCATGAATGAGAAATTATCTGTTGTTGTTTTAAGTTTGTGATATATGAGCATTTTTAGTACAGAATTACCTGACTATACAGACTGACCAATTGATTCAAGTTTTTTTTTCTCATTCCATTATTTTTCTATTATTAGTAAATGATCCTCTATGTTGGTGTTTTTAGTGGTTACTCCAATTAGCTTTTTAAAAATAATTCATAATTAACAAATTCTAAATACTTCAAGTAGCTTCTCAAATTTTAATATATATTCAGATCACCTGAGGATCTTGTTAAAATGCAGGCAGCCTGAGTTGGGGCGTGGGATTCTGCATTCCTAACAAAACTCCTGGGTGATACCAATACTACAGGTACTTGGACCGTGCTTTGAGTAGCAAAGTCTTTAAATACTTACCTTGGCTTGCTCATCTTCAAACTTATATTTTACTATTGTTTCATTTTTTGGTTTTATTCCCCACAAATTAAACATTATTATTTTTACATAGTATTTATTTAGATTAACTCACAGTTTCTTTGCTTACTATTTCTACTACTTCTCTATTTCATTTCTTTTAGGATTTCTTCAGTGAACACATGTGGATAATAACCTCCATGTTTCATTATACAAAAACTGTCTTTATTTTCTCCTCTTTGTTGAAAAACAATTTTACTGGGCAAAGCATTCCAAGATATTGCATTGTCTTCTGATCTCCATACATACTATTATGAAATGAGACATCTCTCTAATTTAGATATTCAGGTGATCTATGCTTTCTCTGTACTTAAGGACTAATTTTCTTTGATGTTCATTGTTTCACTGTGAGATATCTTTGTGTGAAGTTATTTTTTATTTATTCTTTTTGGAATATACTAGTCTTCTTGGATATGGGAATTGGTGTTCTTCAATGGGTCTGGACAATTTTCAAACATAATGTCATTAAATATTGGCTTATTCTCATTCTTGTTTCCTTTATAATTGCAACTGGACATTTGTTGGCTTTCTGCACTCTATGCTCTGGCTCCTAATTTCTCTTTCATATTTTCTATCTTTCTGTCTTTCTGAAGAGTTGAATTTTTAACATTTTAAAATCTGTATTCTAGGTCACTAATTCTTTTATTTTTTAATTGTAAGTATAGTTTTTCATTTCTAATATTTTATTTGCATCTTTTAAAATATTGTTACATTTTAAAATATCAATTATTATTTGTATTTTCATGCTTCTCTTTTATTTCTTCAAACAAAGTAATATGGTTGTTATATATATATTCTCTGGGAATTACAATATCTGATATAGTAAGAAATGGATTCTCTAGAATTTAATTCAAGGTGTCTTGTTTTTTTGTGTTTTTCTTTTTTTCCAGTGAGTTGTTCATTTTCTTAGGAACTTTATCTGTGGGAATTCTTTGAGGCCTGTGTTGAATTAGTATTCCTCCAGAAATGATGTGTGTTTGCTTCTGCCAGTTTCCTGGGGGCACCATTGACCTAGGACCACTTTAAATTAAATTGTCCATTTGAGATTTTTCAGATCTCACAGATGGCATAAATTTGGATGGCAAACTTGTGAAAGGTCTGTTGTGGTTATAAAATTTGTGTTCCCCCCACACACACACTGGTGCCAATGCAGAGATTGGAAAATTTTCTTGATCTTCTATTTTTGGCAGTGAATTTGTTTCTCATTCAACCTTTTACAAAGCGTATAGCCCATTGGGACTCTAGCCCATTGGGACTCTAGCTTTATGCAGGGGTCTCCTAACAGACTAACCACCTGGAAGCAGCCCCTCACCATTTTATCCTACCCTTTCAACCCTGTGTGCTTTTTATGATGGCATCTGAACATATCTAGGGTAAAAGAACTCTTTGTATTCTAGAAGTTGAGTAAGTTTGTCTTCCTTCCTCTTTCCTTCAGTGCCTTCTGCAGCCAATGTGTGCAGGTGAGGGAGGTCAGTTATATGTTGAAAGCACTTAGATACTTTCTACCCATTGCACAATCATATAATACTACTTTGTACTTCTGTCTCAAGATCATCAGGGGAAGACTACAACATAGTCTCTTTCAGTCTGTTCTTAATTAAATTGAAACTGCCAGTAAAATGGGGTGTTATCTTAAGTTTGTTTTGTCACAACCTTCCTGCATAGTTCATACCTTCTTTTTTGCACATAGCAGCTTCTCATTGAATGTCCAATGAGGTATTCAACTAATAACATTAATACTAACATTATGACTAATCTGTCTGTGAAAATAAATCAACAGAAATCTTGAATTTAGCTAATGATCGGTAAGTCCTAGCTTGATTATTTCTATATTTGGGTGCCTTCAATTAATTCTAAAGAAATCAAATTCAGTTTCATGATTATGCTTTTGAAAATGTTATTCTTCCCAGAATCAAACCTCCCTCTGATTTTCTAGCCTCAACCATCTACATGGACAGTGGATGGAATCAAAAGTAGATAATCAAGTGGAAGAGATTTAAGATGTGTGTTTTGAGACTGTTCCCAGACCCGTCCTTGTGGTTGAGACCACAGATATTGTTCATACCCAAATCATAATGGGGGAATGATGGAGGCCCTCCTCAGGGCATGAGATGAAGCCCAGTGAAGGGGCTGTGGTCAGTTCCAGTGTGATTCTTCACCATTCCAAGTCAGACCTGTCAGGCTCTCCATAAGTCATGAGTTAGTCATGCACTTGGGACCTAGGCAGCACTCCAGCCTCCCTCTCTGAGAAGCCCTCTGGCTCAGGCCATCTGTCACTTTTCTCCAGCAGACAATCAATGGGTCTGCTAACTCTTCTCAAGCTTGATTTCAAGCCCCAATGGATGCCTTGAACCCTGTATTGACCCACCATATTTCCTGAACCTCTCCCCCATCCTCTATCCTGATGTCTTTTACAACTCCCAAATTTCTCAGGGTTAGCCCTAAAATAAAAATTCTAGATTTAAAGAAACAACATTTTGGAATAATTGTAGATAATGTCTGTAGGGTTACTCACAATTCATGTTATTTCAGAAGGAAGGGAGGGAACAAGCACTCAAAGACTACTTCTACAATGTTTCTTTTTATTGGCTGCCATCTCTAAAATCTCTGATTTATTCATGGTCAATCCACTAATCTATTTAGTATCCTCAGGGATGATGCTGTTCTCTTCTTTCCAGCCTTCCTGGGAGATGAATCTCTTCTTTTTTTTCCCCCTAATTTTTATTTCTTGTTGAATCTGGGAAACTTCTTCTTCACTCAGTCCAAACCACTGTACCCCATTCTTTTTCACTGCATACTAGTAAAATGAGAAAAGTGTTTCTTCTGGCCAGTGAAGTGTTCCAATGGTTCCTTGGATGATAGGCCCCAGTACGGAAATCAATTCCTGGCAGTTTATTTTGAAGGCCTAGTCTCTTTGTCACGCTTCCTGACACCCACATTTTATTCAAACGCAGCATGATTAAATGGAATTCATTAGCCTAGGTTTGGGAGCCTGTGATCTAGGTTTGATTTCCTATTCTGCCATTAATTCAGCAGTGTGGCCTCGCTCAGCTATTTATTTATTAATTTTGTTAGTTTTCTTATGTGTAAAGTGTGTAAATCTGTACCTACCTTGTATAGTGGTTGTAAGCATTAAGACTAATTGTCTAGGGGCGCCTGGGTGGCTCAGTTGGTTAAGCGACTGCCTTCGGCTCAGGTCACGATCCTGGAGTCCCAGGATCGAGCCCCACATCGGGCTCCCTGCTCGGCAGGGAGTCTGCTTCTCCCTCTGACCCTGCCCCCTCTCATGTTCTCTCTCTCATTCTCTCTCTCTCTCTCTCAAATAAATAAAATCTTTAAAAAAAAAAAAAAAAAGACTAATTGTCTAAACAAGACCAGTGCCTTACATATAGGAAGGACCCGATAAATTTTAGCTGTTATTATTGTTGTCATTTGTTTATTCACTCAATAAATGTGAATTGTATGATTGCAATTGTGGCAATGGTAATACCTCATGATTATAGTAACTTGGGGCTGCCCCAGAGCCCTGGCTAAAGCACTCATTGCTCTGAAGGGAGGGTGCGTTTCTAATGGAGTCAAATGCCTTGAAGTTCAGAGCTAAGTGACCATGAAGCTTCTCTTGTTTAAAATACCATGACCCCCCCCAACCCTCAGACCCAGTAAGGAATTCCTGCGTAGTTAGTCTCCCTCATGCATGGCTTCTGAGGCTCTTAGGCCAGTGTGTCTGGGAAAGTTTCAGGCTGGAAGCATCAAGGAGTATTAATGTGCAGATGTAGGATCTGTCAAGAATACGAGCTGTGGTGCAACAAAAACCACCTGCGTGGCTTGTGATGTTTTTGAAATAGAGGGCCGGAAAGAAGGGGCCCAGGGCCAAGAAAGGAAGACGGAGCTGTGGATTTGTGTGCAGCTTGGAGCACAGGCCTTTGAGCAAGAGGAGCAGGAATGCTGCTGCTGTGCTGCCCCCCACCCCCCGCCCCCTGCCGCCCCACAGCCCTGATGCTGGTGTCGCGTTTTTATGACTGACCAGCCATGTCAGACTGAGGCATGCTGGATTTACTTCTGTGCATGCAGAGAAGGTAATAGAAAAGGTCAGTGTCTCTCTTAATATTAGGTAATGGGTTATCCCAAGGAGGGACTCCCTCATACCCCTTACAGCAGAACACAATAGGAAGTTTCCAAATAGTAACACAAAACCATCCCATGATTTGCCAGGACCTAGGCTATGTGCCCCTCAGGCCTTGGGAGCAGTAAATCTGGAAAGAAAGCAGTTAGCCTCCCAATTAGAACGCTAGCGTCAGCAATCTCCCACTCCTCTTCTGAGCTTGCCAAAAACACAGCAAGGACGCTGCCCTACATCGGGAGCAGAGCCACTGCCAACAGGCAGCCATGTGCCTACCAGTGGCTTTGCTTCTGTGGGCTCGAAAACGCACAGCTGATTGATTGGCTGGGCTCTCCTCTTTCCCCGACTGAGAAGCAGCCTTTGCCAAAGCGGGCCTCACGGCTCTACTGATTGTTTTCCAGAGCCATGAGTTAAAACTGGATTTTCTGTTCCTAATTTATGCCATGAGAGCCTTGACTACAACTTAATTGGGAGCTCCAGAATGGTGGAGAAATAGCTACTGAGGTACGCAGTGCTGGCAGAAAGCTGGAGTCAGAAACTGCAATCCAAAAGGCTTCAGAAAAGTGATTTGCTGAATGAAGGGGGATCCGAAGAAAATCGTTTCACACCAAGTGGCATAGAAAGAAGTCCAGCAATGTCAGGAGCACGGAAATATTGTGGACATTATCCAGGCTGAGAGGAAACAATTCCCAGACCAGCTTTCCCACCTACAGTGCTATCAACATGCACTCACCCGGCACTCCCCCACTTCCTTCACATCTCTTCCTGCTCCTGCAAGGCTCTAGTAGCCCCCGGTGTTCTGTCCACAGCAAGGGCAACCCCACCTGACTCCGGCATTGGCTGATGAAAACCCATATGGGTGGGAGAGAAAGAGCAGGGTCAGGAACAGAGACAACACCTGGATGAGAAGAGAAAACTCCAAAGCCTGTGATCTGAGTGAGGAGCTGAAGTTAGCCTGGGAGTAGGAACACTGATGGAGAAAAACATGAAAAATGTGGGTTTTTTTTCCACCATCTGAGATGAGCAGTTAACAAATGTAGAACTCCTAAAAGAATATAAAATACTGCTATGAAGAAAAATTATTTGTTGGCTTAAGTGGAATATTTGCTTTTATTGAAAGAGGGAGAACTAAACCTAGGATTTTTTTTCCCTGGAATGTAATAATTTTAAATGATATTGATCATAAAAAATATATTCATATCTTACAACAATTCTGTAAGGTAAGCAGAATTGATGTTATGTCCATTTTTCAGAGGGAGGAATTGGAATACCCAAGACCAAACATGTAGGATCAGCAGAGCTGGGTTCTCACCCCAATTTTCTGATTTCAAATCTTGTGTTCTTTCCTGTTGAGCTTACTTTTATTTTTATTTACCTAGGTACCTAAGTCCAAGGTTTTCCTAAGATAAAATATAATAAAATGCTTATTTTATTTTATTTTACTATTTTTTAAAATAATCATGGCGCCCAATGTGGGGCTTGCACTCTGGACCCCAAAATCAAGGGTTAGACGCTCTATCAACTAAGCCAGCCAGGTGCCCCTAAAATGCTTATTTACACAGAAAATATTGTCTGTGTGTATATACGTGTCTGTGTGAGTATGTGCTTGTGTGTTTAGGATACATTTAACATGACTTGGCCTTTAGTCAACTTACATATAATCAGGAAGACCTCTAGCATCATTTCTGGGTAAAAAGGCACTTAAATAGATTTGTAAATATCTAATCTGCTTGAAAGAAAATAGAATTAAAAAGAGTATCTGACAGTTGTGACGTGATATCTCATTATAGTTTTGATTTGCATTTCCCTGATAATCCATGATGTTGAGCATCTTTTCATGTGTCTGTTGGCCATCTATATATCTTCTTTGGAAAAACACGTCTATTCATGTATTCTACCCACTTTTTAATTGGATTATTTGTTTTTGGGGATGTTGAGTTGTATATGTTATTTTTATATTTTGGATACTAAACCCTTATCAGATATGTCATTTGCAAATACCTTCTCCCATTCCATAGGTTGCCTTTTAGTTTTGTTGATTGTTTTCCTTCACTGTAGAAGCTCTTTATTTTGACAAAGGGCCAAATCAACAACACAAACAAATAACAGGTGTTGGTGAGGATGTGAAGAAAGAGCAACCCTCTTGAACTGTTGGTGGGAATGCAAATTGGTGCAGCCACTCTGGAAAATGGTATGGAGGTTCCTCAAAAAAATAGTTAAAAATAGAACTACCCTATGATCCAGCAATTACACTAGTAGGTATTTACCCAAAGAATACAAAAATACTAATTCAAAGGGGTACATGCACCCTGATGTTTATAGCAGCATTATCTACATTATCTACAATAGCCAAATTATGGAAATAGCCCAAGTGTCCATTGACTGATGAGTGGATAAAGAAGAAGTGGTGTATATTTATATAAAACCAAAGCAAATGTTAGTTCAATAGGCATTTATTGAAAATCTTCTGGATATGTTTCAAACAGCATATATATATATGTGTGTGTATATATATATATACACATATATACATATATATACATATATATAATGGAATATTACACAGCCACAAAAAGAATGAAATCTTGCTATTTGCAATGACATGGATAGAGCTAGAGAGTATTATGCTAAGTGAAATAAGTCAGCAGGAAAAAGACAAATACCGTATGATTTCACTCATATGTGGAATTTAACAAACAAAGGGGAAAAAAAGAGAGAGAGGGGCAAACCATGAAATAGACTCTTAACTATAGAGAACAAACTGATGGTTACCAGAGGGGAGGTGGGTGGGGGGATGGGTTAAATACATGATAGGATTTAAGGAGTGCACTTGGGATGAACACCAGGTGTTGTATCAAGTGTTGAATCACTATATTATACACCTGAAACTAATATTATACTGTATGTTAACTAGCTGGTATTTAAATAAAAACAAACAAACAATAATATCTGATTTCCAAACAACATTCCTTTCAGGTATGTTTCTATTATTTCAGGAGATGTAGATTAAAAGTTAAAGTAAGAATGATCTCAGAGATCTCAAATTAATGTTATTGGGTACTGTTGAGAATAGTGTGTTCAGTACCAACTATTGTATTAAAATGGGGGTCCTTGTTTCACACTGACTAGCTATCTGACCAAAGCAAATATTAGTTCAATAGGCATTTATTGAAAATCTTCTGGGTATGTTTCAAACAGCATGTTAAGCCCTGGAGTTTTGGAGGTATTTACTTATCCCTTTCTCTGGTTGGTTTCCATCTGGGTTCATTCCATCCAGATGTGTTTATATGCTATCAACTTCTATTAGGATAGCTTCAGTTATAGTGAGCTAACAAACAACCCCCATGTCTCAATAGCTTATCACAAGGAAGTTGTTTTGTCATCATACAAAGTTCACTAAAGGTCCAGATGATTCTACAAAAGCTGCCTTCTATATGGTAACTCCGTGATCCAGAATATTCTAATCTTTATCATATTAATTTGTGACTTCGACATTTGGAAGCTGGGAAACAAATCCATTGATATGTCAGGTTTTATCTTTTACAAGCAACATACATCAATTCTCACAGCATCTTGGCCACTGTCACATGGTTCCACTTAAATGTGAAGGCATCTAGGAAGTAAAGCCTACCTTCTATCCAGAAGCAAGAAGAAAAATGATATCTAGTAAAGTCTACAACATTATATCTATATTTGAGAGCCTGAGCAAGAGGCTGTAGGCAATCACAAACAATACCATATAGTAAGAACCTTTGTAGACTTAGGTGGCCTGAGGTGGTCAGGGAGGCAGAGCTAAGCTGAGTCTCAAGACTTGAACTAGAGAGAGAAAGGGGAGCTCGTAATAGGAGGGAGGCACAGAGTGGTTCTCCGAGAGAGGAATAAAGCAGGTGAGCTATACTCAATCCCATTCCAAGTGAGTGACTCAGCATGCACTGTGTTTTGAATAGTGCTAAATTATGCAAGCAAAAAAAAACCTAAATCATGCAAGCAAATTAAGTTGAAAAATGAAAGTAAGCCAGATAGTAGCAAAAATCCTATCTGGAAATGGATCTGTGTAAGATTTTAGTGTACATGGTTTTTCCTGGGGATATCTTGATGCACCATCTCTAGGGCATTGATGCCTTCTTGAAAAATGCTCCCAGGGAGCCAGGAAGGATGCCAGGTGCTACATCCATCAAGCTGTTTGGCTCACACTTAGAGAATCTCAGCTTCTTTTCTTTATTTTTTTTAAAGATTTTATTTATTTATTTGACAGAGAAAGAGACAGCAAGAGCAGGAACACAAGCAGGGGGAGTGGGAGAGGGAGAAGAAGGCTCACTAAGCAGGGAGACCGATGCGGGGCTCGATCCCAGAACCCTGGGATCGTGACCTGAGCCAAAGGCAGATTAATGACTGACCCACCCAGGCGCCCCTCAGCTTCTTTTCTTTAAAAAGTTTTAAGTCAGATTTATTGAAGTATGAGCCATATCCAATAAAATTAACCCTTTTTCTGATAGAGTCCTATAATTTTTAATATATGTATATAATCATGTAACCATCAGCACAATGAAGACAATAAATAATTACATCACCTGAAAAAGTTACCCCTTGCTTTTCTGCAATCTATATACTTTCTCTATACCCAGCCCCTACCAGTGCTCTGTTGTATATCCTTATAGTTTTGCCTTTTCTAAAATATCATATAAATGGAACCATACAGTGTGCAGCCTTTTTGAATATGGCTTTTTTCATTTAGCATAGTGCATTTGTGATTCATACACATTGTTACATCCATCAGTAATTCATTTTGTTTTATTGCTGAATACTATTCCACTCCATGGATGTTCCAGTTTGTTTATCCATTCACCAGTTGAAGGATACTTGGGTTGTTTCCAATTTTTGGCAATTATGAATAAAACTACAATAAACTTTCCCATCTAGATTTTTATGTGAACATATATTTTCATTTCTCTTGGGTAAATACCTACGAGTGGGATCACTAGGTCAAGGGGAATTGTGTACGTTTAACTTTATAAGAAATGGCCAAATTGTTTTCCAAAGTATCTCAACCCCCCTTTTAATTCCAGCTGCTGCTTGCTCTCATGATGCACTAGGAAAGTTTTTAAAGGTTATAATGAGATTTAATCCTCAGGTATTCACAAATTCCTCAATTTACAAAGCACTTTCCACCCATTGTTTTATGTGTTCCTTGTAGCATTCTGAGTAGGAATGATGCCAAATTTAGAGTCACATGACCTGAACTAGGCTATTCTAAACTTAGATAAATTCTTTAACTTTCAGGACCTCAATTCCTTTATTTGAATAATAAGAATGATCATGGGATATGGTGGGCGTAACTGTGATTAAGATCATGGATTTTAATGTCAGTCTTGTTTTCTAGCTCTGCTTCTTACTCTTGTTATCAGAAAGTCATTGACCAGGTGATGGATATTAAGGAGGGCACATACTGTGATGAGCACTGGGTGTTAAACGCAACTAATGAATCGTTGAACATTACATCAAAAACTAATGATGTGCTATATGTTGGCTAATTGTACATAATAATAAAAAAGAGGATATATCTTAAATCTTTTCAACACACACACACATATATACACAATAGTAACCATGTAAAAGTGATGGATATGTTAACTAGCTGGATTTTGGTGATGACCTCACAATGTATATGTTTATCAGAACTTCAATTTGTATACCTTAAATATGTACATTTTTTATATGCCAGTGATAATAAACCTCTTTTAAAAGTTAAGAAAAAAAGAAAGTTATTTAACTCACATGAGCTTCATGTAAAATTGGAATAATATAAACTATTTCATGAAGCTATCTGAATGATTACATTAGATATATGCCAATCACTTAATGGAGTGCTCACTGCAGATGAAGTGCTTCATAAATAACAGTTATTGTTACTATTGACAGTATGATTACTATGGAGAAAGTATGCCTGAAATTTGCAAATTGCAAAGCATTGTGTGAAAGTGAGCCATTTAGTAATGAATAAAATTAGGATTCAAGATATTCAATATTAGTGACACTCTCGGTCACAACACTTCTAACGTGCTTGAACTTGAAGCCGGGAACTCTATCTAGCTTACCATGTGTCCTCTAAGTTTTTTCAAGGAATTGTTAAAATAATTTCTTCTGTGAATGGGGCCTGCAAAGCTATATCACCATCCCTTGTTTGTCTTTGCTCTCCATGGTCTCAGAATGCATTCATTAACGTAAAGTCTGATAACCATGGAGAAAGAGAACTCACTCTTAAGTCTGTGAGGAAGCTGTCTAGGGATCACCTGGCTTAAGGCATTTTGGGGGTTCATTATTAGAGCCCTGCACTTCAAGATGTATGGGATGCTTTTGATGTTACCAAGGCCCTGCAGGGACTGTTATCAGTTATCAGTTATCAAGGTCATCTGGGGCATCCTTTAAAAAATACCTCACAACTCTAATATTATGCAGCCATCAAAAGGAATGAGATCTTGCCATTTGCAATGACGTGGATGGAACTGGAGGGTATTATGCTGAGCGAAATAAGTCAAACAGAGAAAGACATGTATCATATGACCTCACTGATATGAGGAATTCTTAATCTCAGGAAACAAACTGAGGGTTGCTGCAGTGGGGGGTGGGGTGGGAGGGATGGGGTGACTGGGTGATAGACACTGGGGAGGGTATGGAGGGTATGTGCTCTGGTAAATGCTGTGAATTGTGCAAGACTGTTGAATCTCAGATCTGTACCTCTGAAACAAATAATGCAATATATGTTAAGAAAAAAAAAGAAGAAGAAGAAGAAGATAGCAGGAGGGGAAGAATGAAGGGGGGGAAATCGGAGGGGTAGACGAACCATGAGAGACGATGGACTCTGAAAAACAAACTGAGGGTTCTAGAGGGGAGGAGGTGGGAGGATGGGTTAGCCTGGTGATGGGTATTGAGGAGGGCACGTTCTGCATGGAGCACTGGGTGTTATGCACAAACAATGAAACATGGAATACTACATCTAAAAATAATGATGTAATGTATGGGGATTAACATAACAATAAAAAATTAAAAAAAAAAAAGTAATCCATACGTGATGCCTCCAGGCTCCAAAGTCCTGTCCTGCTTGGTTAGATCCTGGGACAGCTGTGTTCAGGGTCTGTATTTTTGAGCCCTACCGAAACCCTCTTCCCTGAGTTACCTCTGAAATTCATGACCTCTACTTATTTAGGACGTTTTTTGTAAATAATCACCACAGAGAAGACATTTTTGTCTGTTGTATAAAATTTTCAGGATAGATATTACCCTGGTAGCCAAGGTGGGCAGAATAACATAATGACTAGGAACAACGGATCAGAGTTGTGATGACCGTTCATGGTCATGTACACATTGACCAGCACTGAATGAACTTGAGACAAGGCACATAACCTCTCTAAGCTTCAGTGTCTTTTTCATTACACGATGGTAATCAGAATTACCTCTGTTATTGTGAAGACCAAGTGAAAATAAGGTATGATACTATGTATGGCCAGAGTGAGTTAAAAATAAATTTTTATTATGCTTTTGTTCAGTGCCAATGTACATTATCTTTCTAGTCACTATTTACTGGCAGATAATAAAGTAAAATTAAAAAAAAAAATCTCACAACCCTGAGATCAAGACCTGAATTGGGATCAAGAGTCAGATACTTAATGGACCGAACCACCCAGGCACCCCTGGGGGAATCCTTTTGAAATTGAATTGAGGTAGGTCTTATGATGTACACAGATATTTTTATATGTTTTCCTAGAAGTGGCTCTCAGACACTTTTGGCTGGTTGCTACATGGTTAATTAAAATAACTGGGACAAGTTACACACGTTATTACTTGGACATACATCTTGGATGGCTCTGTTTATTTTTCACTTTTCATTTTGAAATAACTTCATGCTAAAAATAGTAGTAAAAACTTCTGTATACCATTTACCAAGATTCACCAATTTTTTAAAGACTTATTTATTTATTTTAGAGAGAGAGAGAGAGAGCAGGGGGGAGGGGCAGAGAGAGAGGGAAAGAGAGAGTCCCAAGCAGACTCTGCACTGAGCACGGAGCCCAACACGGGGCTTGATCTGAAGACCCTGAGATCACAACTGAGCCCAAACCAAGAGTTGGACACTTCACTGACTGCACCCAGATGCCCCCACCAATTTTTAACATTTTGCCATATTGTTTTTATCACAATCTTCACTCTATATGTGTGTGTATGCATATTTTGTAATTGTTCTTTATTTTTAAGATTTTATTTTTAAATAATCTGTATACCCAACATGGGGCTGGAATTCAAGACCCCAAGATCAAGAGTCACATTGCTCTACTGACTGAGCTAGCCAGGAGCCCTGTATTTTGTAATTTTTCTGACCCATTTGAGAATAGTTTACATACATCATGCTCCTTTTCCCCATAAGACTTTTGTATATATTTTCTAAGAAAAATGGTATTCCCTATATAACCAGTGTACAGTTACCAAATTCAAGAAGTGTATCATTGATATAAAATTTTTATTGACCCTGCGTTGCATATTCCCATCATGTTGTCCCATCATGCCTTAATAACATTTTCCCCTCCATTTACAGGATAAATGCAGGGTTGCAGAGTACATTCGGTTGTCATGTCTCTTTAGTATTCTTTAATCTGTAACAGTTCCTCAGCCTTGCTAAGACTTTCATGTGATTGACATTTTTGAAGACTACAGTATAATTATTTTATAAAATGTTTTCCATAATCAGGATTTGTCTCATCTTTCCTCATGATTACATTCTGGTTATACATCCCTGATGGGAATAATACAAAACTGAGTTTGTGTCCTTCTTAGGATAGCACATCCCTAAGCCATGATGTTTATCTGCTCATTTGCCTGGGAGAAATGTTTGTTGTTCTGTTTCTCTCCTTACAGTTATGATGTCCCCCTGCAATTAATAAGCTTTCTCTTTTAGATTTAGCACCCATTAGTGATCCTTGCCCAAATCAATATTTACTATGATGATTATACCACTTCATTCACATTTAGCAATTGGCATTTTATTATAAGGAAAAATTTTATTTTCTATCTATCTATCTATCTATCTATCTATCTATCTATCTATCTATGGTCTATCTATCTATCTATCTATCTATCTATCATCTATTTTAGTCAGTAGGTTATAATGCATTCCTCTTCTTATTTTGATGCCAGTGAAAGCCTCTTCAAGCTGGCTCCTGTGTCTTTTTGACATTCTCCCAGGATTCTTTTCAGAAGTTCTTTGCTGTCTGGCACACTAAGGTATTCAGGGTTCATCTGGTACTTTTATTGTTCCAGGCCTAGAATCTGCCATTTCTTCTAGGAAGGGATATTGGACACCAAGATCTGGATGGTAGGTGTGCCCCTTGTTACTGGGGTATCACTGCTTCTAAACACTTTCACCAGACAGAGCTAGGGAGAAAACATTATATGTACATATTTCTTTAGAAATCACTAATTTACACCAGTACTTCCAAATTCCAATCCAACTCCACATGATTCTTCCTTGCCTTCCCCCTTTGTGTGTTTATACCTTCCTTCTTCCGCAGTGAGGTCATTGATTTCCAATTACATCAACACGTTTACTCAATTCTACAGTGCATAAAAATTAGTTTTAGAATTGCTAGACCCAAAATACTATGGAAAAAAAAAAAAAACCCTGCTCAGAAGAGTTCAAGGTTTGCTTGCAGTTTCATTTCCTCCAGACTGAAGTTCTGTATTGATAGCACTGTGTTCTACGGTCACAACTAATAGCTTTAATTCTATTTTTTTTCTTCAATGATTACTTTATTCGTTTTAGATACAATGGATTTGTTTGTTTCTTTTGGCATTTAGTTTGCAGTTTTTTCCACTGTCTTTGTGAATTTTATTTTTGAATATATGGAACATCTACTGTGCTTCCGAAATTTAACTCTACAAAGTTATGTAGTCAGAGGAGTATTGCTACCCCTTCATTCCTGTTGCTCCCATGGCAGGTAAATGATTTTATTGTTTATGTTAATCACTCCATGTTTCCTTATGCAAAAATAATCATATTTTTATATATTTTCTTATTTCTCTTTTTTTGTTTTACACAAAAGATACCATGATATATACTCTTTTCACTAATTTTTTTTTTTTTTTTTTTACAAAACTCACTAGAACAATAGATCAAATCCCACTCTTTCTGCCTTGTTCTTGCTGTGGATTTATAACATTTCCTATGGTGGCTAAGTAGAGCAAAGACTATCCCTCTGAAGTACCTGAAGGCTTAGCATAGACTTGGAAGCCTATGAATATTGTTCGATAGATATATAATTGACCTGATTATTGAAGGGGGTGAGGTGAAATATAACAGTGCATACTGGACTGTTTAACAACTTTTCTGTGGTTCCTGTCCCCTTCAGACTGATGTCTAAACTTCACAGCTTGACATATCAGGCCTTTAGAATGTATCCCCAATTCCTTCTTCTTTTACTTATCCACAGAGTTCTTACACAGCTGCCATCCTGAAGTCCCCAGTCCTCATTCTAATACACTCTTTCAGACTTTGAAGAGTTTAAAATTCCATTTGAGTTGCTCAGAATCCATTCTCTTTCTGCTTTGTATGCTTTGTCAACAGTTAATCATCTCTCCTTATCTACTTTACTTGTTACCTTCTCAAAGAAACCCTCATTAAACTACTCTGGCAAACTTATTATTTCTATCACAGCACTTGGTACACATATAGAATATAGTACTTGTTGACCTGTATTGTTTTACTTGGTTTACTTATAGTCTTCCTTATGAGATTTTGAGTTTCCTGAGACTTAGGACCATTGTTTATCTCCCATGATTAGCACAGTACCTACTGAAAATATTTTTAACTAATTCACTAAAGTGACAAGATCCTTTTGTTGCCTGGATCTCAATCTATTTTGCATGTCTGATGAAGGATCTACATGAAACTGTCTCTAAGGAATCCATATGACCCTAACAATTTGAGATGCTAAAAGTCAATGTGATTCTTTTTTGTCAATTCATCATTGACAGGAAGGGGGCGCCATTTAACAGCTTGTGGAGAAAAAGGTTTTGTAACGTTCTTTTATAGAAAGAGATGGTATTACAATTCTAGATGAAATTGAAATATATTTCATCTTCCTCTTGAGATGTCAATTTACTTAACCTTTGACATTTGAATTGAGACTGAAGCCAAGGATACCTTATCTAAGCTCCATTGTAAATGTATGCATAATATTAATTATTCTTATAAGTTCTAGGTGGATTTATGTAAGATAAGAATGTTGATAAGGAAAAGGAACAATGGTTGATAACCCCTATGTTATTAAAATGTATTAACATATATTATGTATGTGAACAACAATGTGCATACCACATTCAAATTCCAGTACAACATCTGGAATTGGGAGAGGGATTTCTTTGAATAAAAACTGACACCAAAGTGTATGTTAAAATGCCTGTTTCTATCAGGATCAGCAGCAACAGCAGAAAAAGCATTTCTGTCTGTTTCTTGTGTCCCTAACAGTAGATGCTTTGTATTAAGGTTGTGCCCACATTTCAGGGGACTTTATGCCTAAAACAACTCAGAACTCAGAGTATGCGGAGGTCCTGTGGGATCACACATAGCTCTGAGGTCTGAATGATCAGGATGCCCAAGTTGTCTTATTTAAACGAGGGAGAGTCTTCGTAAAAGCCTCTCCATACTGCCGGCTGCTACTTTCTAGGTGCCTGTTTCGATCTAAGTTGCTTTAACTGCCTGGGCCCAGCCCTACAAGGCATAAATAGAGTTTGTTATTGTAAGAAGCAACCTCAAGCCACTCTCTAGTGCAGTTACATAAATAAGACCTGGGCTGGCTTGGAAGGGGTGTAAATCTCTGGCTAAAATGAGAGAAGAGGGAGCCATTCACTTTAAACCACAGTTAACTTGCTGACTGAGTTTCTAAATAAACTTTTATCTCTTAAGACTGATTACTAGTGATGGTTATAAAAATGAGCGTGAGAATGTGGCCAAGGAAGTAACCACACCTTTCCGGGTTTTTGAGGATGTCTTCGGTGGGCATTTTCCTGGGAGCAAGGTGGAGGCGGCCCTGGGGCCTGTGCATAACTCAGCTTTCTCACAGACCGAAAGGGGGAGCATTCCCAACCACTCGGCTTTCCTTGTATTCCCCCCACAACCCCACCCCATTTGCCAATTACACAACACAGAGCTGAACAGAAGAAATGAGTGAAAAGATAGGTTCCAAGCCAGCAGTTTCCTGCCATATACGGCATGCGAAGTCACCCTGCTTTTGCCTTCATTGGGTTGCCCAGAAACACTCCAGGAAGTCAAAGGAAAAGGCCTCATCTCTGCGTGAATGCCTTGTGGGTGTCGTGCCAGGAGTTAGACCACTTGCACTGCCTGCACACTTTGGAACATTTTGCAAGCCAGAAAATGTTGCTCGTAGATTGCAGTTGTCAGTTCTCTTAGAAGAGTGGCGAAGGCAGCATTTCTTTGAGGTGTCACCTTCATCTAGCTTTCTGGTTTGTTTTCACTTGATTTAGAGTTGTATTTTTCTTTAGGAAGGATTTTTTTTTTTTTTTTGCTGCTGCCAATATACACAATACAAAATAGCAAAAACGTGTTTTTTATTAAGCTTATTTGATTTTTCTCTCATAATTAAACTAAACTTTGCTGCATTAGGTTAGACCTTTGCAGTGATTATGAATTACTACTTTTCTCCCCCTTTTTAGAATCTGCACATCCTAAAGCAATTTTCAGTACTTTCAAGGAATTTGGTTCAGTTTATTTTGGGATGACTTGTATTTTGTTCCTCCCTCTGAAATAGATATTTTTCTTTTCTCCCTCCTTTTTTTTTTGTAAGTCATATTACCAATCGAAGAAAGCTTTTTGAACAAACAAAAAGCCCACAGTAATTGAAATATAAGCAGCCAAATATGATGTCCTGAAGAATATTTATAAATTTGAAATGCAGATTTCCCTCTGACACCCTCAAATGCTGGCCATCTTAGGGCACGATAAAGAATTATGGCTCAATGAACAGCATGCTGGCATATAACTAAATAAGTGAATAGCTGGAGTGAAAGCAAACTGCTGTTTAACAGCTTCCCCAGTTACATATACACTTTCAAACAAGCATGAAATGTGGGTCTCTGGACATCACTTAAAAGAACCACAAATAAACAAAGTGTGATCCCACACTCCTATTCCTCCTGGACAGCAAGCAAGCTTGGCTGGGAATTGGGGTGGTTTTTGTTGCTCTTCTGTCCCATGCACTGTAAACACAAACCCTGTCGCTCAGAAAGCTCAGGGTCATACTGCTGCTGACAGATCCATTGAGCCCGGAAAAGTGAGGAGGCTGAGTCTGTGACCCATGGGCCATTGCCTCACCTTTTAGTTTGCAAAGAATCACACTCCAGACTCAGATACTTCCATTCTAACATCTGGGCTAAGTCAGCCCAGGGGGCTGGGGGCCAGATTTGCCAATTCTCAAGTGGAGCTCTCTTTTTTCACCTGTAAGATATATGTTAAGCTCAAGTCCTGACATGCAGGGTCAAATGGATGCCAGAATAATAGTACATGTATATGGAACACATTCCTTTTGCATTTAACACAGTATTAAAGCTAAAAGGCCCATTAGACATTATCTAGTCTATCTTCCTCTTTCTACCTATTAGAAAACTGAGGCAGGGAACAGAACTCTGAATAGAGGTCAAGTGTCCTGATTCTTGGTCCCCTGCTTTACTTTGAAATATAACTATCTGTATCAGTTACCTGTTGCTGTGTGGCAAATCACCCCAAAATTCAGTGGCTTAAAACGACAACAATTTGCTCTTTTCTTACAATTCTGTGTCTGGTTGAGCAGTTTTGCTACACTTACATGGCCTCACTTATGCAACTACATCCGTCCACTGGTTGGCTGGAAGCTGGGCTCACCTTCTCAGCCACCATGGCTGGACCTCTCTCTCTCTCTGCTTGGCTTTTACCCCAGACTTTTTCCCAGCATGAAGATCTCAGGGCACAGATCCAAAAGGGCAAGTCTCCAGTGTGCAGGCCCTTATCAAACCTCTGCTTGCTGTTTGCTGGTGTTTCATTGGCCAAAGCAGATCACATGGCCAAACCCGGAATGAAAATGGAAGAGGAATGTACAAAGACATGGATAGTAGGGCCGTGATGAATTGGGGGCTGTTGCTGCAAAAATCTACCAAGGAGTTCATGGCAGATTGTCCCAGTGGTGTTCCCATATAATAATGGTGTCCTGAAAATGTTTAAAGGCCTGCCTTGAAAAAGAGTATATGTAATAAATCCCAAGGACGATGTGCTAATGTGCACTGTGCCCCAGTCCACATTAGAAGAGGAAGAAGAGAAAATGGCATTTTCCAAGTGCATTTGACGGACATTTCCTTTCCCTTGTGAATCAGCTATTAATATCATAGAAGATCGTTTTTAAAACAGTGGACGAGGGCATTAAGCAGAACGGCTGCTCCCACCTTTCTGCCCTTTTCCCTCCAAGTATATTTTTTGGAGAACTTGAACTCAGGGGAGTTTCGGGATCAAATGCTAAGTCATTGACATCGTGTGTTTTCAGTGACCCCCTTCTCAGGGGATAGGCACAGGCTGAAGTACGTGAAGTTCTGTGGGCTGGAGTGCCTTGGCACAGCCGTAGGATGATAATACATAAAATGGCTATTCTTAGAGCAAATCTTATTTCCCTAGGAGTTATATAATCCCAAAGAGCATTGCTCTGCATGAGAAAGCCAGTTCCAGAATGTGTCAGATACTGCCAAAGTGCCAGTGATATCCCGCCTGCCTTTTCTGCACTTATATTTTAAAACACATCCTCTGAATTAGATAGAATGACCATATTCTTCAAAATATCCTATTTTTTTTATTACTAAATTCAATTTTCAAAGTGTGATGCAGGCACAGTGCAACATTTAAAGCAGTGCTAATGGATATACAGTGAAAACTAATGTCCCGCCAGTCCCCAGTTCTCCCCGGAGGCAGTCTCCCATACCTGTTTCTCATTTGTCTTTTCAGAGGTAGTCTAGATTGATACAAGAATGTGTATACAAATAGCACCATAATACATGCACATCTCTGTCTTAGCTTATGTGCTTTTTAAAACAACTTCATCAGAGATCATTTTACATAAATAGAGAGGTATTAAGCTAAGAGAGTCCCTAATATTTCCCACACAATTTCCCCACTGACTGTCACATTTGATCTTTGCTAATGCTCTAAGAAGACTTCTGGTTTTCAGGTTCATGTCTTTTCATTTTTTACTGGATCATCTTATGGGTCATAAATTTCAATCAACTGTACCTGGCATTCTGTGCATATTCTCTGTTTATGTTGTCTGTTACAGACTGCCCACGTGAGCACAAGGACCTTTCCTCGGTCAGGGAACTATCGGTTAGTCAATAGTGGTAGGATTAAAGTCCCTTGATTCCAGAGCCAGTCCTAGGACTCCACTTTATTTTTCTGAGTCTTAGTTTCTTCTTTGGTAACAATGAAGATCATCACAGTGGCCTTGTACTTAATTATGATGATAAAATGTGAAAATATGTTTGGAAATATTTAGAGATATCCACATGTTATACAACTATTAGACAACTACTAACAAATTAAATACTGATAAAGTTGCTATCATAAGGGTGGGCTTGCTTTTTAAAGTATAGAATCGATCTCCCAAGCATCCAGCTGATGCTAAGAATGAGTGAAATTCTGAAATTGCCAATCTGATCATGTTACTGAGATTTTAAAAACTCCAGTGGGTTATCACTGCCCAAGCGAGCTTATAAGACTCTTCATGGTTGACCCTGTGCACATCTGTAGCTCTGTGCCTCACCAGCTAACTCCAACCCGCCCCTTTTCCTTCTGTGCTTCAGGAGAATAATCTTCTTTTATTTGCTCAATATTTTCTTTGAGGAAACAATGCTCTCTGCCAGGAAGACTCTTTTTCCTTGACAAGTAGAACTCCTTCCACACACTCACATACCTGTCCTCTCCAATCCCGGCAAAGAGAAATCTGGGTTAGGTACACCCCTCTTCCAGTGAGCATTCTGGGAAGTCACATCTTCTATCATTTAGCACTGATCCTGGTAGAGACAATGCTTGATTTCTCACCTGTATTCCAAACACGGCTGAATTCAGTAGGTATACATGAAATACTTTTTGACTGAAGGGATAAATGTATTAGTTAATCCACCTATAAGGCAGTCAGTGCCCTGGACAGCATTTTGTGCTGCCTGGGAAGGGAGAAGTGTGCCCTATGGAGCAAGCTGACACCAGGGGACCAAAATATTTACATAATAAAATACTTCTATTTAAGAAAAGAAAACAAAATGATCATCTCCTTACTGTCAAGGAAGGGAGATTATTTTGTAATCTTCCCTTCCAGGCTCACTTTCCAGAGGAGAGACTCCTGCCTAGCTGTAAAACCTGAGGAAGAACTCTGGACACAGCGGGTGGCAGTGGGTGAGGAAGAGCTGGGAGGGAGAAGGCTGGGGGCTTGTTTGTGGTGGTCAGTTCAGATGCAACCACAGATGGTGAAACTGGACCAGCCTAATCCCCTGCTCTGGAATGAGGTGTGGTTCTAAGAGGGACTCGGGGTCCTGGACAGTGATAATACTCCGTTATTATTGGGGCTATGAGTGAGCTTGTGCATGTTGTGGGGGAACATGGGCATGTAGTTAAGTATGGGGGATCTGAAAGATCTTAGAAGAAGATCTAGGGTGGAAAAGTCTGAGTGTCTGGTTTGCCAGCAGGAGAGACATGGAAAGATATTGGGAAGAAAAATCATACCCAGTCAGTTGAATTCCATTGATCTATTTAACATAAATTATCTAATAGGTCCTTATGATTAAAATATTATTTTGACAGGGCTCTTTGTTACTGTCCTTTTAAAATTTCTTCTTTTCCGTCCTTCTCTCTGTGTCCGTCTCTGTCTCTTTCTCCATCTGTGTGCATGTGCACACATGTATGTGTGTGTGTATTGAAGCTTTTCTCAATGTAAATATTCAGAATAACTTTAATTTTTTTTTTAAATGCCAGGAAATCTCTGAATAGTATTGATTGCTGAGATAGGGGTCACTTTTCCTATGAAATTTAAGTGTCCATCAATCTTTCTAAAGTTTTTTTTTTTTATTTTTTCCCCTAAGTTTCAAGTTGGAATATGATGCTTACATATACCTGAAAGAAGTTTGTAAGAAAGTAGAGTCCATATTAGCAAACACATTAACCAATAGTGACCTTGTTAAAATAATTAAAAGGCAATGTTGGGAACAATAGTAAACGTCCAGTGAGGTTTGCTCCTGCATTTCAACCTTCATATTAAAGCAAGAGAGTATTGCAGCCCCATAGAAAAGCAGCAGTTAACCTCTAAATAACAGGAAGCTTGCTTAAGTGGAGACCAAGGGCAGAGCAGCACCATTTCCATAAAGCATAGGGTGGCAGTGGGATCATGGTCAAGTGTCTGCAGGAGGGTCAGGCAGATGGCAGAGCCAGCTTTTTTAATACTCTACTTTTAGACTTGAGCAGATTGCTATGACCCATATTCCTGATGTGTGAAGACATTTTGGAAGATCCCATTTCCCAAAGTGCCTAAGTAAGAGGACTTCACCTAGACTGATACACAAGACCCTCCAGAATGTGGCACCACCAACACTGAGCTCACCTGAGAGACAACACAGCAGGGTGTTAGGAGGTTGGGCTCTGGTAGGTGGCAAAATTCTGTGTGGATTTCAACTTTGTTCTTTATTAACTGTAGAAACATAGGCAGTGTACCTAATTTCTCTTAACATACGTTTCTTCATCTTTAAAATGTGTATAATAGCAATGATTATTGCTTGCCACTTGGTTGTCATGAGGATCAAATGGGGAAATGAGTGAATGCCCGGCATTTAAAATGGGCTCAATAAATGTTAGCTTCATATTTAGTTCAGGCATCATGCTCATAGTATAGTTTAGGTTTTTATTGATTTCATTTTATTTTTAAAGTTAAAGTAATATGTGGATATGGTTTAAATATTCAAAGAATTCTACAAGGTTCATTATGAAAAATGGTAGTTCTCTGCCCCCTGCACGTCTCCTCGTACCCCACCAAATCCCCTCTCTGGAGGAAATCACTTTCAGTTCATTTAGCTTGTTTTTTTTTTTGGTATTTACTTCCCTGTCTCTAAATCAGAGCTTCTGAAACAGTAAACAGCAAATAGATTACAAGTGTGGGGAGATAGTGACCCTTTCTGTCCTCAAGGAGATCAGGTGGAACCTGAAGTGGCCTGAGCCCCTGCCATCTTGCTTCTAATCTTAAGCAGTCTTTTCTGTTTATTCCTGTGTACCTATAAATATGTGTGTGTGCGTGCCCACACATGACATAAACTGAACAAGCACTAAATACAGTGCTATTTACAGATGTTTCAGTTCAGGCATTATCCGGTGACTTACACACACACACACACACACACACGTTTCCTATTTCTCCCACCTTTCCAATATGATTCTTACAGGTTTGGTTGTATGAATATTCAGTGTTTCCTGTATTTTGACCACATAAATCCTGAACCATGCAGTAAATCATAATTTCTTCTCTTTTCTGCAGTTTTCCTTTTCTCTTTAGTGAATATTTATCTTAATCTTTTCCCCTTTGTTTAGTTTACTATGTCCTTATTAATTCAGCCCAGATTCTTTACTGATCGTCAGTATCTTCAAGTTTTCTTTAAATTTTGTATTCTAGAAAAAATCTCATCAAAATCCTAGTCATTTGCTCTTCATGGATTTGATTACCTTCTATGCTTGGTGTACAGCCATCACCCTAGTTTATCCTTAATTTTCTTGGGGATTTTCTTCCTATTTCCAGTGGTGGACTGCCTTTTATTTACTTCACTTGTTTTGCAGACCTCATCATCCAGTAGTTTCACAAAAAAGGGATAATGGGAAATAAACATTTTTAAAGACCATGGCATATTTTAAAATGTCTTTATTCTAGGGGCACCTGGGTGACTCAGTCAGTTAAGTGTCTGCCTTCGGCTCAGGTCATGATCTCCAGGTCCTGGGATCAAGCCTTGCATCGGACTCCTTGCTCAGTGGGGGAGTCTGCTGCTCCCTCTCCCTTTGCCCCTCCCCCTGCTTGTGCTCTTTCTCTCTCTCTCAAATAAATAAATAAAGTCTTTTAAAAAATTCTTTATTCTAGTATCACTCTTGATTGAAAGTTTGGTTGGGTATAGAATTTTAGGTTGTAAATCATTTTCCCTCAAAATTTGAAGGTTCCGATTCATTGTATTCTACCTTCTACCTCTGTTGTTATGAAATCCAAGGCTAGTTTTGGTTCCTTGTCTTTTATCTGTGACTGTTTCTTTGGAAATGTGTATGGTCTTCTTTGAAGTTTCAAGATGATATATATTGGTATGGGTCTGCTTTTATTCATTGTGCCAGGCATTTGGCAATTCATATCTTCAGTTCTGAACATTTTTGGTATATTTCTTCACTGACAACTTCCTTTCTTCCTTTTTTTTTATCAGTGCTTTCTCTCTGGAACTCCTAATATTTGAATATCAAAAATTCTGGGCTGATTTTAAGTTTTCTTTGTGTTCTCTCATTTTCTATCTCCTAGACATTTTGTCCTGCTTTTTTAGAAATTTCTGTAATTCACTTTTACAGTCCTTCTATTGATGTTTTCATTTCTGTCATATTTATTTCCAAGACCCACTTAAAATTGTCAGAATATCTGTTATTGTAAAGTGCATCCAGTTCCTCTTTTATGAATGTAAGACATGAATAACATTTTTGTTCAAGTTTTTATCTTGTATTTTTTAAAATTATCTCCCAAGTTGCTTCTTTTTTTTTTTTTTCACTTGCATTCAGATCTCTTTCATGTTAACATATTTTCTGAATGATCTGATTGTTTTTTAGAGTGATTCTCTTAAAGGCTGATGTGAAATTCTGAGTGCTTTGGGGAATTTGTCAACCAGAATCTTCAAAGCAGAGAGGCGCTCTGGATGGGCTGCTTTGTGAAGGAAATCTCAGGGCCAGTACCTTTGTGTCTTCCCCTTTGGGCTAGTCAGATTCCCAGAGACAATTTTCCAGTCTTTTCCTTGTAGGACATAGATTTGATTTTTGGTGTTCTAGAAGTCCATCAGTGTCAGTGATAGAAGACTAGTAATAGGGTAGTAAGGTGGCTCTCAGCATTCAGCATATAAATGTATACAGTCTCTCTAACTTCAGTCGGATAATACGAGCATCAACTGTGTTTGTTTCCTTGTGCTAAGGCTTCTGGGGAGAGAGTCCAAAGGTTTAAGTATTTCTTTCCTTTTTTGGGGGGGTTATTTAAATTTTGTTAGTTAACATACAGTGCAATATTGGTTTCTGGAGGAGAATTCAGTGATTTATCACTTACAACACCCAGTGCTCATGACAACAAGTGCGCTCCTTAATCCCCATCAGCCATCTAGCCCATCCCCCACTCACCTCCTCCATCAACACTTAGTTTGTTCTCTATCATTTAGAGTCACTTATGGCTTATTTCCCTCTCTCCTTTTTTGCTTTTTTCCCTTCCCATATATTCATCTGTTTTCTTTCTTAAATTCCACATATGAGTGAGATTATATGGTATTTGTCTTTCTCTGACTGACTTATTTCACTTAGCATAATATACTCTAGCTGCATTCACAATGGTGCAAATGGCAAGATTTCATTTTTTTGATGGATGAGTAATATTCCATTTTATGTATAAACCACATCTTCTTTATCCATTCATCGGTCAATGGGACATTTGGGCTCTCTCCATAGTTTGGCTATTGTTGATAATGCTGCTATAAACTTCAGGGTGCCTGTGCTCCTTCAAATCTGTATTTTTGTATCCTTTGGGTAAATACCTAGTAGTGCAGTTGCTGAATCTTAGGGTAGCTCTATTTTTAACTTTTTGAGGAACCTCCATACTGTTCTCCAGAGTGGCTGCACCAGTTTGCATTACCACCAACAATGTAAGAGGGTTCCCCTTTCTCTGCATCCTCACCAATACCTCCTGTTTATTGTGTCATGAATTTTAGCCATTCTGACAGATGTGAGGTGGTATCTCATCATGGTTTTGATTTGGATTTCCCTGATGATGAGTGATGTTGAGCATCTTTTCATGTGTCTGTTGGCCATCTGGATGTCTTCTTTGGGAAAGTGTCTATTCATGTCTTCTGCCCATTTCTTAACTGGATTATTTGTTTTTTGGGTGTTGAGTTTGGTAAGTTCTTTTTAGATTTTTGGATATTAACCCTTTATCAGATATTTCATTTGCAAATATCTTCTCCCATTCCCCGGGCTGCTTTTAATTTTGTTGATTGTTTCCTTCGCTGTGCAGAAACTTTTTATCTTGATAATGTCCCAATAGTTCATTTTTGCTTTTGTTTCCCTTGCCTCTGACGTGTCTAATAAATTGCTACAGATTTTAATGTTTTTTAAGCCAACTTTTAAGAATCCCTCATTTTAATTTAGCCCTATCCTCACTTCCACTCTTAGAGGTGCCTGATTCTGGACATCCTTGAATTTGGTGGCCATAAATTTGGTCACATTTTAGCTTTTCCTACTGCCAGCTTGGAACTCACATTAGTCAAGTTTGCTAAACCATTTAGTGCTAGTCCAACTGCTTACCAGATTGCAAATGTTGATTGGTGTTTTCGCTTCTATTATTTTTTCTTATGGTTTTATGCTTTAAAAATGTTTCCATACCTTTTTTTTTTTTTTTTTTTTGAGGCTCCAGGAAGGAACAAGAGTACATGCCTGTGTTTATTTTGCTATCTTCACCTGGAAAGCTAACTGAGGTTTTTCGCTTCCATCTCTTTGATTATTTTGTTTTCTCGGGTTGTAACATCTTTCTACTGACCTTCTTTCTTTTCAGTGAGGCCCAGTGCTCCTATGGCTGTATCCTCAAGCCTTCTTTAATAGCTCCATCCTACAGGACTACTTTATTTTCTTTGCCCTTAAAAAACTTCACTTTCTCTCTACTTACTACTTGGATTTTCATCTGCCATTGCTGTTGAAACTACTACTGCTACTACTATTTATAGTAGTAATAATAATAATGATGATATAATGAACACTAACATTTACTGAATCCTAAGCACTATTCTAATTGCTACACATATGATCTTGTACCTCATCTTTACAAAATTCTTTCAATTAGGTACTGCTATCACCTCCATTTTACAGACAGGAAAATTGAGGCACTCAGAAGTGAAACACACTTCTCCCAAATCACACAAGTCATAGTTGGCAGAGCCAGATTTTAAAATCCAACAGTCTGATTCAGCACCTGTGTTCTTAATTATTCACAACAGTTATGAGAATACAACACACAAGTGAGGAAATTGTACTCTAGAGAGTTCATATGATCTTCCCAAAGGTCCTTTATGGCCAGTAAGAGAGAGAACCAAGTTTGGCGATAACAACTCCAGGACTCCACATTACCAAGATATTGCATTACCAAGATAAGTAATGCCCTTTTCTAATTAGCAAAACACTGTGTCTCACTGTTTCATGTTTTCACTAAATTGTCGATGAACTGATTAAATACTAACCATGTGCTGCATGCAAATGCAATATGTGGTGTTAAAAATATGTTTCCAGCATTTCAGCATTGAATTAGAGGTTGAGAACATTTAATCCAATTGCCTTATTTGGCAGATACAGGTGATACTCAGAGAAGCTGAATAACTTATCCAAGCTTACATTACTAATTACTAGAGAGGCAGTGTGAAAACCTAGTCATCAAGTGTACTCTTGCTTGTATATAATAAAATACCTTTCCAATGACTCATATTGTTAACAACTTAAAAAATAAACATTTTTTTCTAAATTGTTTAGTTTAGCTGAAAATCACTTTGTAGAATATATTTTGTCTTGCAAATAAAATTTCTGTATGTCAGATATTATTTTTCATAATAAAATAAAGTTGTTTTCCAACTGATGTATTTTGACCTCTAAAGCATGATAAAAATCACACAACATAGCAAACTCGTAAATATCTATGTTGTTTAAAAGTGTTTTGTTTTTTCCTGCTAAAGCATGCATAACTCTGAAAAAGAGGTCACAGTATCAATGCAGCCCTGAAACTTAAAATACCACAAATCAGAAACAGGGTTTCTTCTTCTTCTTTTTTTTTTTTTATAAACAGAGGAGGGCCTGCGTTCTATGTTCTGTCTTCTTAAACTTAGTCTTGGGTTTTATCTCAGTTCAAGGTAAATATTCCTTAAAAGTCAAAATCTCTTAGCTGTTCCTTTAAAAGGTTTATCTTGTGCACATACTGCTTGTTTATTTAGAAACCTATGAAACTATTGAAGTGTTTGTTTAGTGGTCTTTCTAAGTTATTTATGGTGAGAGCCAACTAATCTTTGGTCACAGTGAATTTCATGTTCTGGGAACCACTACCCTGATTGATTATATTAGGAATTTCTACAGAGTGATCAAGCTTACATCAGTGTTACATCTTCAAGCACCTTTCTTCAGAGAGAAGTGAGCTAGTCTTTCACACTTGATCTTATTCCCAAAGGAAAGTATGGAAAACCAGTATGCCTGTGGACGTTGGGAAGGGATTAATGACTTCCATGTTCATATTCATTCACTTCTCTCCGTCTCTCTCTCTCCCTTTTAAAGTGTTGACATGGAAGGTAGAGAATTGAGGAAGCCTTAGTCAGGCATTCCAAAGAAACTGGAAAAGTAATGAAGACAAGAGCAAAATATAAAAACTCACAGCAAATATGTCTCGTAAGAAACTTCAACAGTGCAGGGGAAATGCAGTTTTTGGCTCCTCATCCTATCTTAAGTCTTGGCAGTTTTACACTCCAGGGCAAATGACCAGCATGCCCTGAGCTATACGTCTCTAGTTCATAGAAGGGCCTCAGTACTTTTAAGAAAAGGGAGTGTTCAACTTCATTTTTGAGGGCAAAGATTAGAATCATAGAATGTTAGCACTCAAAGGGAATTCATAGATCATCTACTTTCTAGTTCAATCTCTTTGTTTCACAGTTGAGGTCTCTCTGAGGCCAAGAGAAAGGATATAAGTTTTCCAGAGTCATACAGTAGTGGCAGGACAAGTTAATGGCAGGACATTGATCAAAATCCACCCAAATTTTGATTCTCAGACTACAGTGTCAGCAATAATGCATTAAAATGCAACTAAAATCCAAGATACTTAACTTGGCTGACCTTGTCTTCTGTCACTCTCCTCATTATTCCCTCTGCTTTTGCCACATTGGCCTTCTTCTTGATCCTGGGACATGCTAAGACATTTCCTGTCTCCAGATCTTGGCAATGGCTATTCTCTGGGTCTGGAATGCTGCCTACTCCCCCTGCCCATCTTGCTCATCATGGGTGTTTTCTTGTCAATCAGTTCTGAGTGTCAGTCTAAATGCCATTTCCTCAGTGAACATTTCCTGACTAGGTGATACTAAGAGGAACCCAGGATCTCTTTGTCAT
Source organism: Mirounga leonina (assembly GCF_011800145.1). Lineage (NCBI taxonomy): Eukaryota > Metazoa > Chordata > Mammalia > Carnivora > Phocidae > Mirounga > Mirounga leonina. The sequence continues at coordinate 7,127,421 of NW_023270305.1, forward strand.
ATCATCATATTTTATTTCTCAGCATAGCACTTGCTGCAATCTATTGATGGTTCTTCTAATGGAATGTAAGTTCCATGAGTATATTGATGTTGTTTGCTTATCATGTTCACAAAGTGCCTAGGAAGTGCCAAGCACATAGTAAATGTCTAAAAAATACATAATAAATAAATAAATAAATAAATAAAATAGTTGGAATGCACCCAGTCAAAAAAAAAAAAAATCTCGTGTGTGGCAGACATTTGTTTTACACTTTAATTTCACTAAGCTCTGTGGTTTAGTCTTAATATTAACCTCTGTAAGTATATATATTTCACACTAATAAATACTACATAAATTTATATATGAAAATTCATGCCTACATGGATTCATGTAGGCATGCTTAAACTATTAGACCCTATCTAGATAACCAACTATTGATTCCTATTCAAGCTTCAACTATTGGACCCTATATAGACAAGCTTCAACTATGGGACCCTATCTAGATAACCAATATTGGCATAAGAAAGGAAGAATGATGTACATTTTATGACATCTTATTGTACAGAAAGTCATTTTCCTAGGGGCCTTTTTGAATTTTGCAGGTATCCCAGTTTCTTTGAAAGTGTGAGTCTCCTGTGATGTTAAGAGAAACAGTCACTGACTGTTGGAAGTGCAGAGTGGTAACATCCACTGAGTTCATCAACAACTTCACATTTGAGGCAGCTTGAAGACACAGGGGACTCTAATGAGCAGGCTACTTACCACCCCCACATAGCCAAACAGACTAAGATGCTCATTGTCTTTTTGCCTGGAACTTCCTTGATGTGAGAGTGATGTTTACATTTCTAGCCTCACTCCTTCAAACTTGACAGATTTAGGGTAGCCTGGGTGGGAACAGAGAAAACCCAAAAAGAGTGGTTAAGGCCCATCTTCACTGTGCCTGCCTCCCTCTCCGCACACACACCCAGGCAAGGGGTGCTCTCTCACTGGAATTTCAGTTTGTGCAACAGGGCCTCTGTTGCTTGTATAAGTACTTTCTTGTCAGATGGGGAATGGGGGGCTTCTATAATACCTAGTTGTGGGGGAAGAACGGATTAATGGTATAGACTATGGCTGAATGCCAGACTTTGAGCATTTTTACTAAGATTAAGTAGATTTTCTCTCTCTCTTTTTTTTTTATTAAAGTAGAGTTGACATACAATGCTACATTAGTTTCAGGTGTACACATGTTTATTCAACAAGTCTATACATTATACTGTATGCACCACAAGTGTAGCTACCATTTTGTAGATTTTTTTGAATGAATGTTTCTCCATTTCCTGTATGCCCTTAGGAAAATTTCTGGAAACTTGAAATGATTTTTAAAAAATAAGTTTCACCATTTAAGATGTTTGGATGGGAGGCGGGTGTGCTGAGCTCCTTATTCTGTCATTCTGGAAGTCCTGAAAAAATTTGTTTTTTAAGTTAAAGCTACATGAGAGAAATCACTTCTGTGTACTTTTAATTTTTATTCCATCTCTCTCCTCCTCAGATGCTGTCAGATTCCCCACTACCTTGATTCCACATTATTTATTCTGGGAGATTGTGCTTTTTAAAATCCAGCCTCTGCATTTTTTTCCTTATTTATCTCCAATATTCTACATCTCAAAGCACCTTAATTTCATACAGGTTGGTTCACTTACCTTCCATAACTATTTGTACATTCTAGTTTTTGTTTATGCTTCTCTTTTTGTCCAAAGTAGCCAAACTTGTCCCTCATGGCCCATTCCAGATATTCACAGACCATTAAAGCTAAAAAAGTATCTCATTCACTGGAGCAACAGGACGGCTTCCACTAGATTGTTCTGTGTTGCTCTTTGCTTTGTTACATGCATGCCATCTGTACCCAACTTAATTCTTAGCACCTGTGGTAGGAATTATTTGTTATGCTTTTTTACTCCCTTTCAACACTTGGCTTAGGACTGACCATGCAGTGAGTATTTAGTGGCATGAATTCTCAGTGCATGTTCAATTCCTGCTTACGGGAGCCTCTTCTCTTTAGAGGAACAAGCACAGTTCTGAGAGATGAATTTCTAGTTAAGTTGTAAATGCAGAAGTATTGTGAACTTTGTTCAATTTGTGGTTCTTAATATGAAATGCATCTCAAGTGTTTGCTCATTAATGTCACATTTGTAAGTTATAGTATGTGGATATACTCAGTTCTAGTTGTCTAAAACAAACCTCACGTTGGGGCAATTGTTCTAAAGACCCAATGACTAAAGATTACCAGAAAAGATAGTCTCTGGTCTACAGAGTCATAATATCCCATTCAATAAATGTTTATTAAGATGAGACATCATGTGGGATGTCATGGATTTACATGGATCAGATACAGCATAACTATAAAGACCTTAGAATCCAGTGGAGAAAATTCTAATAGGAAATAAGAAAAAAACAAAACATAACACACATATAAGGCAAACAGTGTCATTAGAATGATGTATTGTGAATCTGTGAAGTTCCTCAACTGGGGGACCCTGAGCAGTTTATCAATGAGGAGATAGTAATTTAGAGCCTCCTGGGTCTTGAAAAATAGACAGGATTTTATAAAATGAACATGATGGGGCTTCCAAGCAAAAGAGAGTTCTTGGAAGCTCCAAGGAACTTTTCAAAAATCATGAGGATTCCAATAGTTTTATATCACAGGGTCCTAGCAAGGTGCAGTGGGATACACAAATGAACGTTTAGATTGAACCAGATCCTGACGACTCTCAAATGGGAAGTTGATGAGTTTTCAGTTTATTTCATTCTCACTCTTAGGATACAGTTGAGTTACTGAATATTTTCAAATCAGGGGCTGGATGATTAGATCTAGAAATGCATTGTCTAATATGGAAGCTACTAGACACTCATAGTTACTTAAAATTAAATTAATTAAAATAATTTAAAACTCAGTTCCCCAATTGCACTAGATGTATTCCAAGTGCTCTGTAGCCTGATGTGACCTAATGCCTACCATATTGGGCAGTAAAAAGCATGTCTATCCACTCTGGAATTTCTACTGGACACTATTACACTAGATTTCAGGCTCTGACACCAGTATAAAGAAGAATTTATGGAGTTTGGGGAGCAGAGATAGGCAGATGGGAAAGAAGCAGTGTAACTGATAAGATGTTCTCAAAATAATCCAGGTAAAAGGTAATTGACAGCTGAACTAGAGGAATGACAACATGGGGAGAGCTGAGGAGACACTAACACGTTAGATATACACAGAGGGTGCTTTTTTAAAAAAAATTTAATTAATTAATTTATTTATTTATTATTTTTTATTATATTATATTAATCACCATACATTACATCATTAGTTTTTGATGTAGTGTTCCATGATTCATTGTTTGCGTATAACACCCAGTGCTCCACAGAGGGTCCTACTAACTAATCATCTGTTAGGAATGAAATGAGGGAAATAGCTACTCTAAAACCCTGAGTGACTGGGTAGGCAGTAGTGCCATTTATAGAATTAGGGGGAAAAGTAAAAGGAGTTAGTTGACAGAGATTATTGAAATAATGAGTACAGTCCAGTAATGCTGGATTTGAGTTTTCTTGATTCAGGTAAAGATTTCCAAGAGACTGTAAAGAATACGTTGGAGCTTATGACAGAAGAATATATTTATATCTAGTATGTGTTACATAGAGGTGGTGGTTAAAAACATTTCCAAAAAATAGAGAATAGGGTCAAAGAAAACACCTAGAGGTATTTGATTGTTTATTTCCCTTCTGTTCAGTTCTTGATTAAATTAATCTAGGTCAAAATTTCAAAGTTTATGCATTGTTTCCGATTGTTTTAATATTGTGGTTTCTTAAGAGTGACTTCACATGGCCAGCAACTCAAAGGCTAGTTTATTTCTTCAAGGCACCACATGTACATTTTGCCAAATACCATCAAATGATTTGAGATACTGAAATTCTTGTGGGTTTTTTTTAAGATTTATTTATTTATTTATTTATTTGACAGAGAGAGAGAGTGCACAAGCAGGGGGAGAGGCAGGCAGAGGGAGAGGGAGAAGCAGGCTCCCCACAGAGCTGGGAGCCTGATGCGGGGCTCAATCCCAGCACCCTGGGATCATGACCTCAGCTGAAGGCAGATGCTTTACCAACTGAGCCACCCAGGTGCCCCGATACTGAACTTCTTGTATAGTACAAATGTCTAAACTTGACCCAGGAAATGGAGTGGTATTTGCACTACGGTCAGTTTTTTAGATTAAAAATTAATAAAACTATTGAAATAACAACACATATTACTCATTAACTTCTTTTTTTTTAAGATTTATTTATTTGAGAGGGAGAGAGAGAGAGAGCAGGGGCTAAGGGCAGAGGGAGAAGGAGGGAGAGGGAGAGAGAGTCTTAAGCAGACTCCGTGCTGGATATGGAGCCCAATACAGGGCTGGATCTCACAACTCAGAGCAGAGCGCGACCTGAGTGGAAACCAAGAGTCAGATGCTTAACCCACTGTGCCACCCAGGCGCCCCATTACTCATTGATTTCTAATTGCTAAATTTGTATCCATAGATCCTTAGAGGATATCCTTTTATTCATTTAATTAATTCAATGGGTATTTACTGATTATTGATTATTTACAAGATGGACAAATACAGGAGATACAAGGATTTCTACAACTCAGACCCTTGCTCACAAGGATTCACATTTCAGTGAGAGAACTGATACAAACACAGATAATCACAACACAGTGTGATCAGTGCTAGGGAAGTATCAACAGAGGAAAACATTAAAGTCTATGTGGGCCCAGAGGAAGGAAACATTGTCTGGGGCAGTCAGGAAAGTTTCTCAGATAAAGTGACTTCTGAGGTATCTGTCAAAGAATGAGGAGTAGAGCCCATTCAGAGACACCACCTGTGGAAGACCTTGGGTGACTTATCATAATGTAGAGTACAGAGAAGGTAGAGTCCAGAGAATCTGAGGCCAGATTCTGGTCAGCTTTTTATGCCATTCTAATGAGTTTGGGTTAATTTTGGAGGAAATATCATAAAGGAGAATGGTTCAGGATTTAAAGGTATGAGATGATATTGTTGAGTTCCATTTTGGAAAGATACCCAGCAGCAGTGGGGTAGGTGGATGTTCATTGAGAAGTGATATTGGAGGAAACACCACTTAGAAACCTGCTGGTGTAAAGCAGACTTGCGGGGGGCTGATAAGAAATTGATTCCAAAGATATTTAGGGACTAATGGCTACATTGAACAGTCATGAGATTTTGGTGTAAGTTAGAAAGAGCATCTAGAATGATACCCAGACATCTGGCTTTACAGTCTAAGCATAAAGAGATGCCAGTCCTTGAAGTGAAGTTTCTAGGAGAAGAAGCGTGTGAAGCATGTAAGTTCCAGTTTGGTACTATTGAGGTTGAGGGTTCTTTGGATCATCCAGGGGAGATATGCACTTGGAGATATGGCTCATATGGTTCAAATATTATCTCTTGTCTGAATCCAATGACCTATTTATTCATCTTGTGCATAGTGGTCCCTAGTTTATTTCCATTCCATGGTTAATGTTGTGGCCTCAAGGTCTGATGTAGTGGATAAAAGGTGACATGCCATTTACTGAGCTGCCTCAGAGTAGGAATGAATATGACACTTTGTGGCACTCCAGGTTGCCACATGGACTTGAATCTCATAAACTTTCTACTTTCTCACCCTGGAACATCCCTAAGACATTTCAAAAATGTTTTCCTCACATAAAATAGTCTCTCTTTGATGGCCCTCTCTCCCTCCAATCTGCTTCCTTCTCCCGCTTGACCCCTTTCATTTTTCTCCCTTCCTTCCTCCCTCCCTCCCTCTTCCTTCCTTCCTCCCTTCCTTCCTTCCTTCCTTCCTTCCTTCCTTCCTTCCTTCCTTCCTTCCTTCCTTCCTTCCTTCCTTCCTTCCTTCCTTTCCTTCTTCTTTCTTTCTTTTATATTCTTTTCCTTCTGGATATTTTTACCTGCTTGAAAGTTAAATTTCTTTCTTGGACATATCTCTAAGACACCTTTTACCCTTACATTTCCATCTGCTGAATGACAGCCCTTAGAAAACCAGCATTTGGGGGCACCTGGGTGGCTCAGTCAGTTAAGCGGCTGCCTTCAGCTCAGGTCATGATCTCAGGGTCCTGGGATCGAGTCCCGCATCGGGCTCCCTGCTCGGTGGGGAGCCTCCTTCTCCCTCTCCCTCTGCCTGCCTCTCTGCCTACTTGTGCTCTCTATCTCTGTCAAATAAATAAATAAAAATCTTAAAAAAAAAAAAAAGAAAAGAAAACCAGCATTTGGGAGCAGATGGAAATGTATGGGATATCTTGGGTAGTGCCATGATTTTTCTGATTTTGAGTTTTCAAAGAGGAAAGAATTTGTTCAGCCACATCACTAGACAGTGACTTGCATGCACTTTTAATTACCTAAATCCCTATAAATTCAATTCTTTGAAAGTGCTTTCTATTTATAATATAAATATATGCATCATGGACTTTTATCTTTTTTAAAGTATTTTATTTATTTGAGAGAGAGAGAACTAGCAGTGGGGAGGGACAGAGGGAGAGAGAGAAAGAGAGAGAGGCAGACTCCTTGCTGAGCAGGAAGCCCAATGCAGGACTCAACTCAATCCCAGGACCCAGAGATCATGACCTGAGCCAAAGGCAGATGCTTAACTGACTGAGCCACCCAGGCACCCCTATACATCATGGATTTTTAAGACATGAAACACGTGTTATTGGTTACAAATGCATTTACATTGTGCATTAAGAAACACATTGTGAGACTTGTTTTACTTTTTTAAAAAAATTTTAAAAAGATTTTATTTATTTATTTGAGGGAGAGACAGAAATAGTGACAGAGAACATGAACACGAGCCAGGGAGGAGAGGGAGAAGCAGGTTCCCTGCTGAGCATCCCAAGACCCTGAGATCATGACCTGAGCTGAAGGCAGGCACTTCACTGACTGAACCATTCAGGCGCCCCCTGAGACTTGTTTTAAAATGTTTCCTGTAGTTCATTTGAACTTTATCATGTTTGTTTATTAATTTGATGAAATTACATTTAGATTACCTGGTGAGGTTTTTTTTTTTTTTCAGTTTATTGCATAAGTAGAATACTTTTTAAATTTCACCAGTATATTTAATATGGTTTATAAGTTTTGATTTGTTGAATTATAAATTTATTCTTAAATGCTGCCCTTTAAAACATATTTAAATTTTGTCTGGTCTTTAATTAATATACATTCATTATACAAATTTTAGAAAATATTGAAAATTGGACAGAAGATTTAAAAGTCATGCATGTCTCATTACAATTATGCAACACATTATTTTAGTGTAGGTTTCCATTTATTTTTTCTCTGCATGTGAATGTGACTCTTCTATGAGACAAATTTTATTGTTTTTCTAACCTAACATTTAATGTATCTCCATGATATATATATATCCTTATTAACAACTTTAATGGATTTGTAATAGTTTATTGTGCTTCTGTAAACCAGTCTATCAGTGTCCTTATTTTTGGATATTTAGCTTATTTTCTTTTTGTTTTTTTAATAGTATGTATAATGCTACAAAGAATATTGTTGAACTTAAAGTTATGTCAAATTTTAGGGATTGTTTTCTTATAATAGATGTCCAAAAATAGAAGCAGTGAGTGAAAGGGGATAAACATTTGTGCATGAGGGTAATGATGTTGACCTGGGGTCAGCACAACATACATGCTACCAGTGACTTCTGAATCATCTTGATGAATATGATATGAGAACTCTCAATCTTGGGCTCCCCTGGGACCAGTAGAATACATTGCAAGATTGAGCTAAAAGATATAGTTCTTCACTGAGGAAGCAGAGGTTTTGCCTTGATCATGCTAACTTGCCCATATGGGCCATAAACCTTGACTATATTAACAGTGGACTTAAAACAATTAAGCTAACGAGGTCAATTTTCTATACTGTTAGAGTGTAGACTTTATAAATATATTTTACAGTTACACAGTCTACCTGAATATTTCATAGAATCATAAAATCTTGGAGCTGAAAAATATCCTTAGAAACATTCTAACTTCTCTATTCTGCAAATGGGATAGTGTTAATGAGGAAGGGAGGAACTTCCCCATGGGTCATGGCAGTGCCACAGCTGAAATCTAAGCCTCTTGATTCCAAGATAAGAGATCTTTACCTGAATTCTAAGTAAGAATGAATAGTTATTGCATTTGAGCTGGGTTGAACTTCAATGGTCTCTGCTTCGTTAAAAAACTTGTCTGCCTCCAATTTCATTGACTCCCAGATACTGATTAACGTGGGTGAAGATAGACCTTGATTACAAATTATCTGGGAAGCAAAGATGCTATATACCAATTTATTCTATTAGCATAGCTCTTCATTCAATTCCTATCATTCTGATACCCATAGATGAACAAATTAGAGGAGGGACTGATATTTTCCATGATAGCAATGCAATATGTATAAGCTGTGGTATACTCAGAGAAGGAGGATGTTGCAGATACAGCTGGAGGAGGCTTTATGGACAAGCGATTCTTTAGCCGGATCTCGAGGAAGAGGAGTAATCTGACTCATACACAAGGCAGTAAGGGCGTCCCAAGCGAAGGGGTGTTCTGTGCAGAAATACAGAGGAAAGGAACTGGGCTGCATTCATCAGACTACAAGGGTGAGCGAGGGTGGTGGCGAGGATGAGAGTAGGACTGCTACAAAAGACTGTCAGGCAGCCAGGCCACGGAGACCCACAGGCTCAAAAGGGGACTTTATCTGATGGAGGATGGTAAGCCAGTAAATACTTCCAACCAGGGGAGAAAGGTCATTTTGTATATAGAACAATGAAATGTAGTTACAATTGTTTAACTTGCCACTGAGCAAACTGCATGTTCTACATCTCCATACGGTATCGGGTTGATGTGTGCTTTGGCTTCATTAATCAAGGGGGGATTTGCTGAGATCATATTCAGTGATGTGTAATTCACCTTTTCCTCCATTACTATGAACAGTAATATTTTTAGAAATTACACCCAATTGTTTCTTGGGTGAAGTAGCCCCAAGAGCTACCAAAAGCAGTGCTTTAGTGAAATCCTTCTCTAGATGATCTTGCGTCTGACCTTCTGTACTTTATCTCCCAAGGATCAGCTTGTGGTGTTAATTATGAGGTAAGTAAGCAGTTACTTCCTACAGCAAATCAGCCAAAATCCAGGTTTGCTCTGGAGGTCCCAGGGATCAGAGCTCTGTGTTTCTTCAGGTTTCAATTTACCAGCCTCAAACCACTTAAAAGCAGGAGGAGGAAAGACTGGGGAGTGATCAGTTTACAAGTGACCTGGGAGTTCACAGCTTTCATCCCTGGAAATCACAGTCCATATAATAGGCCTTGTGCAGATACAATTGGGACAAATTGACTCAGGCGTCCTGCTTTCAGAAATGAAAACCCTTCTGTTCCCTTATCAGTGTCCCCATGCCTGAATTGTTGGAATCAAGCATTTGATGGAGGATGGTAGTTGTTTTAAGGTCAAATAGAGGATGTAGGTCCTGAGTAAGAGTGGAGGCTGTTAAGTGGCACCCAACTGTGTTAATTGGTTAATAGGACTCTAGCTAGTTTAGGGACTTAGAAGTCATGCCAGAGGAACTATGCCTAGCAGGATTTTTCCTTTCTAGGCAAGTGAGAGTTCTAAATGTGGAGCAAAGTAAGGCCGGTGCATCTCAAACCAGGCTACTCTCATACCAAATATTTTTGCATTGTCCTTTTAGATATACTTGCAAATTTTGAGGAAGTATATATTTTTTAAAGTTTTATAAAAGGCAGTGTTTCCAACTTGGCACCTGAAGTTGACTTTTAGAGGCAGTTTGATTTGCCAGGAATCCAGAGTAGTGGGTATGGTGATAATTGTTGCCGAATAATCATTCTTGGCAAAAAGAAATGCAACTTTTTTAAAAAAAGGAAAAAGATTCAGATTATCTTGAGTGACTTGCAAGCTAGTTCTCATGGCACTTTCCAAAGTTGAATAAGTACAGAATCTGAAAGGGACTGGTTTCTACATTCATTTGGATATAGAATGTCTGACTGTTTATTAGAAATTCAATAGTCTTGCTTTATTTTTTTAAAGATTTTTTAAAAGATTTATTTGAGAGAGAGAGCACACGAGTGGGGGAGGGCAGAGGGAGAGGGAGAGAGAGAATCTCAAGCAGGCTCCCCACTGAGTGTGGAGCCCAATGCAGGGCTCCATCCCACAACCCTGAAATCATGACCTGAGCTGAAATCAACAGTCGAACGTTTAACCAACCGAACCACCCCGGTGCCCCCAGTAGTCTTGCTTTAAAGTAATGCATCAAAGAAAACAATCAGAGCAAAACTGTCTTAACATATCCTTACCATATATGCAGGCATTGCATAAACTCACAAGCATGGCAAGACCACAGCACTGTCGACTTATGGTTTATTACAGACAGGTGGATGATTAGAGGGCCTGTGTTGACATTGTTCAGCTTCAGTACTGAGAAAAGGATATTGCTATCTGTTCTTATCACTCACTGAGTAATAATAAGTATTCTCCAATTCATTGCTTATTCTATGCCTAGGATATTTTTTTAAATTCACTTCTAAACTTGACATCTGCCTATATATAGCCTGTCAGTGTCTCCCTATTGCCCCAAAGAATAATGCCCAAATGTCTCAGTCTGGCATATTCAAAGTCTAGAATGATCTGCCCTGAATTAGTCTATCCATCATCCCTCCAGGAATGCTATGCTCAGACCACATCAGACGCCTCACTAGTTCCCCTATTCACCCATGCACAACCCCTACCTTAGCTCTTACTTCTGCCAGAAGGCTCTACTGTTTTCCTTCCAGAAGAAGCTCCAATCATTCTTCAAATGCAGCATGTCAAGTTTCCCCACCTTTGTAAAATACCCAGCTCCTTCCCACTACCGCCTTTCTCATCAGCTCGTGAAACTGTCTCCATTAGAGTTACCATCTATCTCCTTGCTATAAAATCCAGTGAACACTTCTTAGTGTCTGTCTTGACTTCTCAGCAACATTTGATGTAATGAACTAACCCCCTTCTTTAAAATCTCCCTTTTCCTTGCCTTTCATGACATGATACTGCCCTCATTTTCTTCCAGGTTTCCTCATTCTCCCTTGTGGGAATCTATTCCTCTCTCATTTACTAAACTGTTATATTTCTCAGGTTATCCTTTCCACTGTCAGATACTTAATTACTTCCTAGATGTTGATGATTTCAAAATTTCCATGTTCAGGCTATCTCTCCATTGTATGTTTGAGATCCATATTTTTAGTTGTCCAATGAACGGACACAGCTTGTCATCCCACAAGCATCGTAGAGTCAACATGTTTCCCTTGAAGCCATTATTTTTACTCTTAAATCTACCTTGGCTGCTAGGGGTGCCTGGGTGGCTCAGTTGGTTAAGCAACTGCCTTCGGCTCAGGTCATGATCCTGGAGTCCCGGGATCGAGTCCCGCATCGGGCTCCCTGCTCGGCGGGGAGCCTGCTTCTCCCTCTGACCCTCCCCCCTCTCATGTGCTCTCTCTCTCTCATTCTGTCTGTCTCAAAAAAAAAAAAAAAATCTTAAAAAAAAAAATCTACCTTGGCTGCTAAACTCAAGGACGATGGTGCAATCATATTCAGCTTCTTAAATTCATAACCTGCCATCATCCTTGAGTATTCTTTCCCCATATTCAGTCAGACATAAGAACTAAATAAATATCTAAATTTAAAAAATTAAATACAACTGTTTCTATCTATCTAGATCTAGATCTAGATGATGACGATATAGATATATAGGTGGCTATGATGTCCTCTTATATTCACCCTTATTCTCATTGTTCCAGTTTAGGCTGTTATAATCACTCCCATGGATTTTTTTTTTTTTTTAGCTTATTCTTTATTTATTTTTACTTGCCTTATTTATTTGTTTGCTTCAAGTTTTTATTTAAATTCCATGTAAAGGGACACCATGGTGGTTCAGTTGGTTAAGCATCTGCCTTCAGCTCAGGTCATGATCCCAGGGTCCTGGGATCGAGTCCTGCATCGGGCTCCTTGCTCAGTGGGAAGCCTGCTTCTCCCTCTCCCTCTGCCTGCCACTCGCCCTGCTTGTGCTCTGTCAGTCTCTCTATCTGTCAAATAAATCTTTAGAAAAAAATAAATTCCATTTAGATAACATACAGTGTAATATTGGTTTCAGGGTAGAATTTTGTGATTCATCAGTTACATGTAACACCCAATGTTCATTGTAAGTACCCTCCTTAATGCCCATAAACCCATGTTAGCCCATTCCCTCCCCACCTCCCTCTATCAGCTCTGTTTGTTTTCTATAGTTAAGAGTCTCTTATGGTTTGCTTCCCTCTCTTTTTTTTTTTCTTTTACTTTACTGTATGTTCATCTGTTTTGTTTCTTAAATTCCACATGTAAGTGACATCATATGGTATTTTCTCTTTCTCTGACTTATTTCACTTAGCATACTATAGCTCCATCCACATCGTTGCAAATAGCAAGATTTCATTCTTTTTGATTGATGAGTATTATTCCATTGTGTGTGTGTGTGTGTGTATCACAACTTCTTTATCTATTCATCAATTGATGGACATTTGGGCTCTTTCCATAATTTGGCTATTGTTGATAATGTGGCTATAAATATCTGGGTGCTCCTTTGAATCTTTATTTTTGTATCCTTTGGGTAAATACCTAGTAGTGCAATTGCTGGATTGTAGGGTAGTTATATTTTTAACTTTTTGAGGAATTTCCATACTATTTTCCAGAGTGGCTGCACCAGTTTGCATTCACACCAACAGTGTAAGAGGGTTCCCATGGATTGTTACCAATAGTCTCTTAACTGTTTTTTATGCCTCCTGTTTGGACCCCTCCAGCCATTCTTCTCACTGCAAGCAAAGTGATAGTTATGAAATACAAGCTGATTGTGTCATTCTCTTACTAACAGCTTTTCAGTTGACTTTCCATTGTTTTCTAGATGAGGTCCAGACTCCTTAACATATTTTGTAAGAGCATGCATTAGTTTCTTCTTTTATTATCTATCCCCTGGTACACTGCTCTAGCCATAATGAGACAGTCTTTTTTCCTCTTCTTAATTTATTAAAATATCTCTCACTATTGATCCTAAGGCCTTCCTTTTGCTTAGATCATTCTTGCTGCATGCCTGTGCCTTATTTTGGGTAAGGCTCAGGGAGCCTCCCTCCTCATGCCATAGTATAGCACCCTCCTTCACGTTCCCATGGAAACCTGTTTTATTCAGTGTTGCCTTTGATTACACTATGTTACATTTTCAAATTTTATTTTATCTATTCCCTACTAGACTGTAGGTTGTTTATTTTCATCTTTCAATCCCTAGAACCTAGGAAATACCTTACCTAATACCTTCATACAATTACCTTCATAGCAAACCTGTAATACTAAGTAATTATTAGTGTTCCTGTTCGGATGATAAACTGAGGGCCGGCAGGGTGCAGAGTACATCTGCTAGGGGATTATCTGTATACCTGTAAGTATTTCCTTCTGATAATATGAATTGACGAAAGTGATCAAATGGCCAATTAAATGCATCTTGTTTTTAAATTCTTATACCAATATATATCCTTTTAGCATGTGATACTGTTATATGAAAAATACCAAGCACACTACTTAGTATAGTGACTGGTACTCAAAACATGAAAGCTATCATGATTGTATTTATACTTGAAAATTAATTTTTTTTTTGTTTCATGCACAAACACACTCTAAAGAATATTTTTCTATTATTTGATGTCAAGTACTACTTTAGTGGCTCACTTTCCTGTAGAAGTTCACGATGACAGAGATCTTTATTAACATCAGAAGACTGATACTTCCTTAAGAGGCTTTTGTGGTTTCACATCTGTGTACATATGATGAAAATGAATGCTGTGTTTATGGATACTATGTTTGAAGAAGTTATCTGAGTTTATCTAACTATATCTAGAGTGAGAGGTTTGGAAGAGAAGACGGTTTAAGTCCCTTTCATTCCTAAGAGTCTCAGAAATTTCCTTTCCCCATTCAATCTTCATTAAATACAGGGGTTAAGAACATAATCCCCTTTATGCTACATATCACTCTTCAGTTTTAACATCTACCCAGAAGCATATAAATTTTCTTTAAATAGCAAATGTTATGGCCAAAGCCTCATTTCAAGCTAAGGCATTTATTGTTAATTCACCTATAATTATTAGGTTAGAAAATTTGTTTGTGTTTGACAATGCAGAGTTAATAGATAGCAAATGGGAAAAGGAATGTATGGCTCAAAGTATACAATGAGAAAAAGAAAATAAGTTTTTGGATAAAAAAATCTTAAGGAAAACACATCTTGTAAAAATCTGAACCTATAAAAATTATTGTGATGATTCACAATAGTTCGTTATCCTTCACTATACAAATCATGCCAGCATTTTGGGGAGTAAGTTAGACAATGTTGGTAATTTGATAACCATTTTCAGAATTTCTCAGATGCCATTTTGTAGGCATATACCTCTATACATATATATGACCTTGTGCTAACATTCTAAAATTCTGAGTGAATGTCCAGTGGGGGGAAAAAACCTCATCTGGTCCAGTGGTATAAGGTATTATAAATATGATTTTTGTCCATCATTTTTTCAAGATATGTACAAATATTTAATTTTTAATGAGCTAATAGTGTAACACTTTTGTTATTTCTTTTATGATATGATATGACTTAAGTATACTCTTAGGCATATTTATTATATATTATTTTAAATTCCTAACAATCATTACACATTGAAAAATTCTCCAAGACATCTCTGCTAGAGGATCATGAAGAATCAAGGCTATTTGCAAGTGACTTGGCATTTTTTGGAATGCCTCCTTCCTTCTTTTGTTTCTTACTATTTTTAGATAAGTCACTTGACTACATACCTTCTGTGAAACCCTTGTTTATTCCATTTTATTTAACATATTTTAATTTTGTGCCCTAACCTGTGGTTCATGTTTCTTTTTTGTGTGTTAGGACTTAGCAAACCCAAAGAAACTTTCTGAACTTCTAGACCCTGTGCGGCCCTCCGTTGGGCAGTAATTAGATCATTATGTAGTACACTAACAGATTTAGTGTTTTCATTCCCACAGCAGCCTGCAGTCCCCACCTGTCAGCTGGGGAGAGACAATCTCATAAACCTGCCAATACTATGATTTAGCTGAATACATGTTTGTTAATAAATCTTTCATCATATTATAATCAAAGAGCTCTTTCAGTTTATGACCCACCTAATGAAGGATTTGGGGTGTCTGCTCATCAATTTGATGTTTGTTAAGACAAAGCTAATGGGTGTCATTAGCCCGTATTTACCCCCTTGGCTCAGGTGAAGAGTGGAGCAGGAGAGGTGGTAAAGGAAATGAGAGAAAATGTTAATTAAAAATAAACGCATGGGGCGGGGGGCGGAGCAAGATGGTGGAGGAGTAGGAGACCCAGATTTTGTCTCCTCTCAGGAATTCAGCTGGATAGGGATCAAACCATTCTGAACACCTACGAACTCAACAGGAGATCAAAGAAAAGAAGAGCAACAGCTCTCGGAACAGAAAAGCGACCACTTTCTGGAAGGTAGGACGTGTGGAGAAGTGAATCCGAGGCGATATTTGGGAGGATAGACGGTGGGGGAGGGGCCTCCGTCAGCCGCTTCTGGCAGGTGATAGAGCCGCGGAGCACAAAATCGGAATTTTTAAAAGTCTGCTCCGCTGAGGGACGTCACTCCGGTGGCTAAGCGGGTGGTGGAACCCTTGCGGGACAGTGTGGTCTCAGGACCCTCGGGGTCACAGAAAGACCGGGGGTGCCTGAGTGTGGCAGAGCTCCCAGGTAACGGAGCAGGGAAGCCGGCTGCAGAGACGGAGCCGAGGCGCGGGCTCTCAGCTCGGGGTGGCCATAAACAGTGATCCGCGGCACAGTCGGGCCACTGCTCCTCCAGCAGGGACCCAACAAGCGGCAGATCCGGGGAGACTCACCTTCCTCCCCCGGGAGGAGCCGCGCAGGACTGCACCGCAGGGATCTGCTGGGTTTGGAGACTCCACCCGGGGTCGGGTGCCGGAGATAGGGGCGCGCGGTCACAGGCCGGGTGAGCACGGAGTGCGGCTGGAGACCAGGGAGATGGGAGTGACTGGCGGCTTTTCTCTGGGGGCTCACTGAGGAGTGGGGCCCGAGTTCTCGGCTCCTCGGGGGCGGAGATTGGTAGGCTGCCATTTTCACTCTCGTCCTCCAAAGCTGTACGGAAAGCTTGAAGGGAACAAAAGCTCCCGAGAGCAAACCCGAGCAGATTACTTAGCCCCGACCAGCAAGGGCGGGGCAATTCCGCCTCCAGCAAAGACTTTTGGAAACCACGGCAACAGGCCCCTCCCCCAGAAGATCAGCGAGAACAGCCAGCCAAGACCAAGTTTACCGATCAATGAGAATGGCAGAACTCCAGCGCTAGGGGAATACTGCACATAGAATTCATGGCTTTTTTACCATGATTCTTTAGTCTTTCAAAGTTAATTTTTTTTAACTGTCTTTTTTTCTTTTTTAATTTTTCTTTTTCCCTTTTTCAACCAACATCTTATCAATCCCTTTTTTAAAAAACATTTTTATTTTTCATTTTTAGAGTCATATTCTATCCCTTCATAGTAGTTGCCCATATTTTTGGCATATATATATATGTTGTTCTCTCTTTAAAATTTTGAGATAGTTTCTTCTAACAGATCAAAATATACCCTAAATCTCTATTGTATTGCTTTTTCCTACTCCCCTGCCTGATCACATTCTCTCCCTTTTTTTTTCTCTTTTTATTTAAATCCTCCTCTTTCTTTTTTCAAACAAGTTCTTATCAATTCCTTTTATAAATTTTTTTATAATTTCCATCTTTACAGTCATATTCCATCCCTTCATCATATCAACCCTTATTTTTGTACATATATAAGTTTTTCTTTCTTTAAAATTTTGGGAGGCACTTTCTTCTAACAGACCAAATACACCCAAAATCTAGCATGTGGCACTGATCTATATACCAACCTGATCATATTTGATCACATTCTGGGTTTTTTTTGTTTCTTTCTGTTTTTGTTTGTTTTTATCTTTATCTTTTTCTTTTCCTTTTTTCTTTTCTTTTTCTTTTTTCTCTCTTTCCCTTTCTTTTCCCACTGCTTCAGGTCTTTTCTGATTTGTTTAGAGTATATTTTCTGGGAACATTGTTACCCTGTTAGCATTTTGTTCTCTCATTCATCTATTCTCCTCTGGACAAAATGACAAGACAGAAAAAATCACCTCAACAAAAAGAACAAGAGGTAGTACTGACTGCCAGGGACCTACTCAATACAGACATTAGTACGATGTCAGATCTAGAGTTCAGAATCATCACCTTAAAGATACTAGCTGGGCTTGAAAAAAGCATGGGAGTTACTAGAGAAACCCTTTCTGGAGAAGTAAAAGAACTAAAATCTAACCAAGTAGAAATTGAAAAGGCTATTAATGAGGTGCAATCAAATATGGGGGCGATAACTGCTAGGATAAATGAGGCAGAAGAGAGAATCAGTGATATAGAAGACCAAATGATGGAAAATAAAGAAGCTAGAAAAAGAGAGATAAACAACTACTGGATCACGAGGGCAGAATTCGAGAGATAAGCAATACCATAAGATGAAACAACATTAGAATAATTGGGATCCCAGAAGAAGAAGAAAGAGAGAGAGGGGCAGAGGTATAATGGAGCAAATTATAGCAGAGAACTTCCCTAATCTGGGGAAGGAAACAGGCATGAAAATCCAGGAAGCACAGAGAACCCCTCTCAAAATCAATAAAAATAGGTCAACACCCCGACATCTAATAGTAAAACTTACGAGTCTCAGAGACAAAGAGAAAATCCTGAAAGCAGCTCGGGAGAAGAGATCTGTAACCTAAAATGGTAGAAACATTAGATTGCCAACAGACTTATCCACAGAGACCTGGCAGGCTAGAAAGGACTGGCAGGATATATTCAGAGCACTACATGAGAAAAATATGCAGCCAAGAATACTATATCCAGCTAGGCTGTCATTGAAAATAGAAGGAGAGATAAAAAGCTTTCAGGACAAACAAAAACTAAAGGAATTTGCAAACACAAAACCAGCCCTACAAGAAATCTTGAAAGGGGTCCTCTAAGCAAAGAGAGAGCATGAAAGCAACATAGACCAAAAAGGAACACGGACAATATACAGTAACAGTCACCTTACAGGCAATACAATAGCACTCAATTCCTATCTTTCAATAGTTACCCTGAATGTAAATGGGCTAAATGCCCCAATCAAAAGACACAGGCTATCAGATTGGATTAAAAAACAAGACCCATCGATATGCTGTCCGCAAAAGACTCAATTTAGACCCAAAGACACCCCCAGATTGAAAGTGAAGGGGTGGAAAACCATTTACCATGCATATGGACACCAAAAGAAAACTGGGGTGGCAATCCTTATATCAGACAAATTAGATTTTAAACCAGACTGTAATAAGAGATGAGGAAGGACACTATATCCTACTTAAAGGGTCTATCCAACAAGAAGATCTAACAATTGTAAATATCTTTGCCCCTAACATGGGAGCAGCCAATTATATAAGGCAATTAATAACAAAAGCAAAGAAACACATCGACAACAATACAATAATATGGGGAACTTTAACACCCCCCTCACTGAAATGGACAGATCGTCTAAGCAAAAGATCAATAAGGAAATAAAGACTTTAAATGACACACTGGACCAAATGGACTTCACAGACATATTCAGAACATTCCACCCCAAAGCAACGGAATACACATTCTTCTCTAGTGCCCATGGAACATTCTCCAGAATCGATCACATCCTAGGTCATAAATCAGGTCTCAACCGGTACCAAAAGATTGGGATCATTCCCTGCCTATTTTCAGACCACAGTGCTTTGAAACTAGAGCTCAATCACAAGAGGAAAGTCAGAAAGAACTCAAATACATGGAGGCTAAAGAGCATCCTACTAAAGAATGAATGGGTCAACCAGGAAATTAAAGAAGAATTAAAAAAATTCATGGAAACCAATGAAAATGAAAACAACTGTTCAAAATCTTTGGGATGCAGCAAAGGCAGTCCTAAGAGGAAAGTATATAGCAATACAAGCCTTTCTCAAGAAACAAGAAAGATCTCAAGTACACAACCTAACTCTACACCTAAAGGAGCTGGAGAAAGAACAGCAAATAAAGCCTAAACCCAGCAGGAGAAGAGAAATAATACAGATCAGAGCAGAAATCAATGAAACAAAACCAAAAAAACAGTAGAACAGATCAACGAAACTAGGAGCTGGTTCTTTGAAAGAATTAACAAAATTGATAAACCCCTGGCCAGACTTATCAAAAAGAGAAGAGAAATGACCCAAATAAATAAAATCATGAATGAAAGAGGAGAGATCACAATCAACATGAAAGAAATACAAACAATTATAAGAACATATTATGAGCAACTCTATGCCAGCAAATTAGATAACCTGGAAGAAATGGATGCATTCCTAGAGATGTATCAACTACCAAAACTGAACCAGGAAGAAATAGAAAACCTGAACAGACCTATAACCACTAAGGAAATTGAAGCAGTCATCAAAAATCTCCCAATAAACAAAGCCCAGGGCCAGATGGCTTCCCAGGGGAATTCTACCAAACATTTAAAGAATTAATACCTATTCTTCTGAAACTGTTCCAAAAAATAGAAATGGAAAGAAAACTTCCAAACTCATTTTATGAGGCCACCATTATCTTGATCCCAAAACCAGACAAAGACCCCATCAAAAAGAACTACGGACCAATATCCCTGATGAACATGGATGCAAAAAATTCTCACCAAAATACTAGCCAATTGGATCCAACAGTACATTAAAAGGATTATTCACCACGACCAAGTGGGATTTATCCCTGGGCTGCAAGGTTGGTTCAACATCCGCAAATCAATCAACGTGATACAATACATTAACAAAAGAAAGACCAAGAATCATATGATCCTCTCAATAGATGCAGAAAAAGCATTTGACAAAGTACAGCATCCTTTCTTGATCAAAACTCTTCAGAGTATAGGGATATATGGTACATACATCACTATCATAAAAGCCATCCATGAAAAACCTACAGCGAATATCATTCTCAATGGGGAAAAACTGAGAGCTTTCCCCCTAAGGTCAGGAACGCGGCAGGGATGTCCACTATCACCACTGCTATTCAACATAGTATTGGAAGTCCTAGCCACAGCAATCAGACAACAAAAAGAAATCAAAGGCATCCAAATCGGCAAAGAAGAAGTCAAACTCTCACTCTTTGCAGATGATATGATACTTTATGTGGAAAACTCAAAAGACTCCACCCCAAAACTGCTAGAACTCATAAAGGAATTCAGTAAAGTGGCAGGATATAAAATCAGTGCACAGAAGTCAGTGGCATTCCTATACACCAACAACAAGACAGAAGAAAGAGAAATTAAGGAGTCGATCCCATTTACAATTGCACCCAAAACCATAAGACACCTAGGCATAAATCTAACCAAAGAGGCAAAGGATCTGTACTCAGAAAACTATAAAATACTCATGAAAGAAATTGAGGAATACACAAAGAAATGGAAACTGTTCCATGCTCATGGATTGGAAGAACAAATATTGTGAAGATGTCAATGGTACCTAGAGCAATCTACACATTCAATGCAATCCCCATCAAAATACCATCCACTTTTTTCAAAGAAATGGAACAAATAATCCTAAAATTTGTATGGAACCAGAAAAGACCCCGCATAGCCAGAGGAATGTTGAAAAAGAAAAGCAAAGCTGGCGGCATCACAATTCTGGACTTCCAGCTCTATTACAAAGCCATAATCATCAAGACAGTACGGGGCAGAAAAACAGACACATAGATCAATGGAACAGAATAGAGAGCCCAGAAATGGACCCTCAACTCTATGGTCAACTCATCTTCAACAAAGCAGGAAAGAATGTCCAATGGAACAAAGACAGTCTCTTCAACAAATGGTGTTGGGAAAATTGGATAGCCACATGCAGAAGAATGAAACTGGACCATTTCCTTACACCACACACAAAAATAGACTCCAAATGGTTGAAAGACTTCAATGTGAGACAGGAGTCCATCAAAATCCTAGAGGAGAACACAGGCAGCAACCTCTTCGACCTCAGCCGCAGCAACTTCTTCCTAGAAACATCGCCAAAGGCAAGGGAAGCAAGGGCAAAAATGAACTATTGGGACTTCATGTATGATAATGGTGTATGTTTCTCAAGATACAGACAGAATGGGAGAAGATATTTGCAAATGACATATCAGATAAAGGGCTAGTATCCAAAATCGATAACGAACTTATCAAACTCAACACCCAAAGAACAAAGAATCCAATCAAGAAATGGGCAGAAGACATGAACAGACATTTTTCCAAAGAAGACATCCAAATGGCCAACAGACACATGAAAAAGAGCTCAATATCGCTCGGCATCAGGGAAATCCAAATCAAAACCTCAATGAGATATCACCTCACACCAGTCACAATGGCTAAAATTAACATGTCAGGAAATGACAGATGTTGGTGGGGTGTGGAGAAAGGGGAACCCTCCTACACTGTTGGTGGGAATGCAAGCTGGTGCAGCCACTCTGGAAAACAGTATGGAGGTTCCTCAAAAAGTTGAAAATAGAGCTATCATATGATCCAGCAATTGCACTACTGGGCATTTACCCCAAAGATACAAAAGTAGGGATCCGAAGGGGTACGTGCACCCCGATGTTTATAGCAGCAATGTCCACAATAGCCAAACTATGGAAAGAGCCAAGATGTCCATCAACAGATGAATGGATAAAGATGTGGTATATATATATACAATGGAATATTATGCAGCCATCAAAAGGAATGAGATCTTGCCATTTGCAACAACATGGATGGAACTGGAGGGTATTATGCTGAGCGAAATTAGTCAAACAGAGAATGACATGTATCATATGACCTCACTGATATGAGGAATTCTTAATCTCAGGAAACAAACTGAGGGTTGCTGCAGTGGGGGGTAGGGTGGGAGGGATGGGGTGACTGGGTGATAGACACTGGGGAGGGTATGTGCTCTGGTAAGCGCTGTGAATTATGCAAGACTGTTGAATCTCAGATCTGTACCTCTGAAACAAATAATGCAATATATGTTAAGAAAAAAAAAAGAAGAAGGTAGCAGGAGGGGAAGAATGAAGGGGGGGATATCGGAGGGGTAGATGAACTATGAGAGATGATGGACTCTGAAAAACAAACTGAGGGTTCTAGAGGGGAGGCGGGTAGGAGGATGGGTTAGCCTGGTGATGGGTATTGAGGAGGGCACGTTCTGCATGGAGCACTGGGTGTTATGCACAAACAATGAATCGTGGAACACTACATCTAAAACTAATGATGTAATGTATGGGGATTAACATAACAAAAAAAAATCTTCAATAAATAAATAAATAAATAAATAAATATATGCATGGTGTCAGCCACAAACCCGTTACCTTGAAAAGTAATGTCTTGTGAGAAAAATCAAATGTTTTGGCGTCTTTTAATGTCTACTAAGCCACTAGGATCTGCAGCAGTTCTTTATCAAATGCCTTTTTCAAAGATTTAACTGACACCATTATCATACAAAGAATTTGATGTGGTTCTCTCCATAGGGGAGTGTAATTATTAATATGGTGTGAGTGAAGTTTAGGACTTGCTAGGGCTTGTAGTCATGCCAGGGTACAATAATGAAAACTTGTACTGCCTTTTTGGACATCAATGCTACTTGTTCAGATTTCAATTTTACGGTTTATTTGTGGTTAAAATTAACATCAGTTGAAATATTCTCCTGGTTATCTTTCTTAAGGCATTGGGGGTAGATATGATGATTGTAGTCCTGGTATCTTTTAGGTAGAACAATGCATACCCCCCCACACACTGAAATATACCAAAGGTTTTAATGAATGGAAAACAAATAGAATGACATATATCATTTGCTAAAGCTATAAAGTAGTTTTTAACTTCTGTGGAAAAATCTTTAAAATTGTACCCACCATCTGCATGACGAATTTCTCATGGTGTTCTCTGCCTTGTCAAAACTTCTCTCCATGGCCCAGTTCTCAGCTGCCATTGACTGAGATCCAGAGAAATAAATCTAGGGAGAGAGACAGTACACTGACCTTGGTTTCCTATGTGTTTCCTTCCAAAACTAGAGCAAGTTATATTTCAGATCCACAATCAACAAATAGCTCTGCAAACCAAATAGGCCACACTGTTGGACGTCGGAGTGAGCGAGGTCAAATAGAAGCCTCAACTGGCTGAATATAAAGTCTTCTCATCTCCTTTGTGGAAATTTCCAGGCTTTGCATTCATTCATCAGGATATCCTCTTTGCAAGCACTTACCATTGAAATCTTTGGGCTGCTCCACACTCCACCTGAACTTGACACATCTGGACCAGGTTGGATGACCTTCTATGTCAAATCTGCATCCATGGCTTTCTCTATTTGCTTTCCTTTGTGATATTTTCAGCACCAGGAAGTTTCACTCACCTTGACCATTGTTTTCACACATTTGGGCTACAGACATGAGGTTGTTGTTTCATATGAATCCAAAAAGATGGACAGGAAGGAAAACAGACAATAGAGATATCATCCATTTCCTAACTGAATCATAACACTCTATTTTCATGACTTTGTCACATGGCAGAAAAATGCAGGGAATTCATTTGAAGAAGCATAAACAGTGAGACTGTGACTTGTTCTCTTGTTGAGCATCTCTCCACTAAACATAAAGACAGCTTGGTTACAGAGGGGATTATTAGCTTCCCTGATGACACATTCCCTTAATAAAGTCCAGATTTGGCTCAAACTTTATGTGTAATTTCCTACTGCGAAAATTATGAGTTCTTAAGTAAAGATTACTGCTTTTACAATTTTTATAATAGGTCTGTAGGAATAAGGCTCATGACTGATGCTTTAACATTGCTAGTGAAACTTCAGCATGTGGATGTGTTGGATTTTCTTTGTTTTGTTTTTGAGCAAAAGCTTTGTTGCTGGACAGATCAAGTTATTAATATCGGTTTGGCCACATGCGAGATGTGTAGCCTCGGGCAAGATAATGAACTTTCCTAAGCTGTGGTTTCCTCACTACCACATGGGAGATGAATGAACTTGAGTTGGTGTGATTATTAAATGAGAACATACATAGAATATTTAATGCAATGCAAAGCACATAGTAAGTATTCATTTAAGATAGCTGCTCTTCGTTATTTTCAAAAAATATTTATTTTCCCATTTTGATTTCTTTATGGAAACACACATTTCAAAAGTTTTCAAGAGTATCTCCAAACTCTGGGCTTATTTTTTGAAAATTTTTTTTGTTTATAGATGAATGAATAGAAGAGGCACCCTTACATAGATACTAATATTTGGCATATTGTATTACACATATGTTCAAAAATTAAGCTCAAGGTTAATACAAGTTATGGTCCCAGAGTGATAAAGAATCTTCTGTGCCGTATCTTCTGTGTGTAGTAATTCCATTTTCTTTAATTAATTATTACTCCCTGTTTGCCAAATGTTGATTTTATATTTCCATCGTTCTTTCTATATTTATTCACTGGGACTCTAGAAAATGTCCCTTTTCTCTATCATCTATCTATCTCTATCTCTATCTATCTATTTATCTAAGCATGGGGTCCTGAGTATTTATTTTATCCTATAGGTTATACTCTATTACTATCACTTATTTTATTGTTCAAATTATCCAGATTTGGCCATTGTGAGCTCCTTTAAGTTGGCTTATATGACCTTTTGACATGTTTTGAGCATTTACTTAATTTCTAGCATCATTGGATCTTCCAGGCTCATCATGGACTCTCCCTGTTCTAGTCCTAAAATCATTCATTTCTCTGACTCCCTCGTTCCTTTAATTTATTAATAGAATTTGGAAATCAAGATCCAGATACTGGGTATCCACTGGCACTGGGGTATCATTGCTTCTAGAGCCTCTCAGCATTAAGAGCTAGGAAATATATGTATGCATATGAGCACATGCATACCTACACATTTATATAAAAGCTATGAGTTCATACTCATACCTTTGATTCTAATCTAACACCATGAGGTTTATTTCATATTTTTTTTTATGTATAGCATCTCTAAGTGAGAAACCTGGCTCTCATTTTCCTTGATATATTCACTTATATTTTAATTGTGTACACATAAAGTAGCTTTAGAATTGCTAACCTACACCCCTCTGGAAAATAGTACATACGCGAACAGTTTTCCTCCCCCTCAGCCTTATATTATGTAATCAAAATAGTGTTTCCCATTGTATCTTATTTTCTTCCTTACTCTTCTGTGATTATTTTATTCCTTTATAATATAGGTAGGTCTGTTTGTAATTGTTTTTTGGTTCTATTTTGAATCTGTTCTCTATCTCTCTTTCTCGCTTGCACACACACACACACACACCCATTGGTTGATAGTAATTATTTGGTTATTTGGGGGGTAGGTCAAACATTACAGTGGTTCTTTTTTTTTTTTTTTAAGATTTTATTTATTTATTTATTTATTTGAGAGAGAGAGAGAGAGTGAGAGAGACAAGACGGGGGAGCGGGAGAGGGAGAAGCAGACTCCCCGCTGAGCAGGGAGCCCGATGCGGGACTCGATCCAGGGACTCCAGGATCATGACCTGAGCCGAAGGCAGTCGCTTAACCAACTGAGCCACCCAGGCGCCCTACAGTGGTTCTAACAGTCCAAACCATGCAGATGATAAGCTCAGGTAAGTGTCACTTCCTCCTCATCCCTTCTACTCCTTTTTTCATTCCCCAGTTCTTCCTACCTCATTTCTATCTACCCTCTACAGGTAATCAATCTCACTAGCTTCTGGTTGAACTATCCTGTATTTCTTTTTGCACAAATTAGCAAATATATGTATATTCACTTATGTCCTTTTCTTCCTTACTTGAAAGATGGTACACTATAAATATCCTTTTCAATATCCTCTTTCTTGTCAACAATATATTGTGAAAAACATTCCATATTATTTTATAGGTATCTTCCCTAATTTTTCTTATAGTTGTGTAAGACTCCATTCTGTGGTGTGCCATAGTTGATTCAAACTGTCTCCCATGTATGAGTATATAGGTTGATTTCAATATTTTGTAATTGTGCATAATGATGCTAGGAATAAACTTGTGCATATATGTCTAAATTACAATTAAACTGATACATAAATTTCAAGGACAGTAAAAAAGAACATTTTTTTTTAAGTAGGCTCTACACCCAGCATGGAGCCCACCACAGGGCTCAAACTCACGACCCTGAGATCAAGACCTGAGCTGAGATCAAGAGTCAGACACTTAACCGACTGAGCCACCCAGGAGCCCCCAAAAGAACATTTTTAACCATCAGAGAGCACATTGCTAACATAATAGACTATTCTTCCCTAAACATGTTCCTATAAATATATTCAAGTTTTACTAATTAGCCAAATCCATTCCTTTCAGAAAAAGGATTCTGTCCAGAACACATATTGATTTTAATTTTCTTCACTATGTTCTTCAACCTTTCCTTGATAATGACTTTGATGCTTTTTGGAGACTACAAGTCAGTTATTTTGAAGAATGCCTCTGGAGTTGGGTTTGAGTAGATTCAGACCATGTATTTTTGGCAGAAATGTTACAGAAGTTACACTTCAATCTTCTGTTTGTATCCTATCAGGTGGCAACAATTAAAATGTGTATCATCTGATGATACTAGTTTTGATCACTTGATAAAAGTTTACCTGCCAGATTTCTTCTTCCTTTATTATATGTTACCTGTGTAATCTTGGCTAAAGGGTCAAATCCAGATAATAGTTTAAGATTTCCACTGCAAGATTTAAGAAAACTCTGTTTAATGGGGGAGTTGCATAGTGAGTTCTAAACATACTGATACCATTTTCAGAACTTTTTATTTTGGAAAAAATTTAGATTTATGGCAGAGGTGCTATATGTTTTTTCTTTTGAGGATTTTGCTTCTATATTAATGAGGGATATTTTTCTATAGATTTCTTCTCTTGTAATGCCTTCATTTGGCTTTCATAGTAGATAATCCTGGCCTAGTAGGATGAGTTGGGAAGTGTTCTTTCTGCTTTTGTATTGTGGAAAAAGTTGTGTAGAATGGCTGTTTTTTCTTCCTTAAATTTTGGTAGAATTTGCCAATTGGACTCTCTGTACTTACCATGGTGAATGTTCTATCTACTCTAGAAAAGAAAATATATTCAACTGTTTGTGAGTGCTACTATTTTTGCTTTGCTTTAACTCAGTGCACCACATTCTTTACATTCCTCTAGAGATGCTTTGTGCTAGGGTGGCATGTGGTTAACCAGAGCAATATCTGTATGATTCAAGCTTTAGGTCTCTTGTGTGTGCTGTACCTCAGAGAAGGTCTCTTTGCGAGCTTTTGTTCTTCTTGCGTCCCTCTCTAGCAGTGTTCTCCTGTTACTCGTTATTCTAAGCTTCTTAGATTGCTGCTGCTGGTGGTGGAGTATGGTTTCTGTTGTTCCAGGTAAAGCTTGGTCTTAGGTATATACATGTCCCGGGTCTTAGCATGGTACCCTTCTGTTCCCTGCCCCTCCCCTGGCTGCACTGTGTGCTCGGCACATAACTATTCTTCTCCCAGGACTAGGATTTTCTTCCCACTGTTCCCTTTCCCCAGCTTCCATATGTTCCCCTGTGTCCGAAGGCCAGAGCTGTTGCCCTTCTCCCTCAGTGTTCTATAGTGGAGATAGATATAGGGGAAGGTTCCAGCAGAGGTTTTTGTCCCTCTTGCATGGCTACTGTTTCCCTCACCCAGACCTACACCATGATAGATCCTTTTGATCTTTTATGTGGACACTCTGGGGGTCATGGAGAACATGCATGACAGATATTGTGAACTCCTCTAATTTCTGTGACCTCCCCCCCATCCAGAGGTGTTCTCTGTCCCACCAGCTCCCACTTGTCCTTTACCGACTTGTTAGCTATTCTAGCTGAATTGTTTTTGTTGATGTCTGGTCCTATCTATCCCAGATGAGTACATGTTCACACCTTCTCTTTCCTTTCACATTTATCTCTCCTTAGATTCTGAGCCTGCTCTCTGCAACCTCTATCCTCTGATGAGTTTGAAAACCTGTAAACATGTAAATCTGGCTCTTTTTCATTATTAGTGTGGAAATGCTGCTTTTTTCCAGCTGTTTATATCCTGGAGCTGAAGCTGGAGGCAACCCACTGACACTGTTTTTTAAGATTAACTCCTAACTGTTGTTCATTTCTTTATTCATCCACTCATTTGTTCATTTACTAAGCAATTACCACTTGGATTCTGGGGACATAAATAGAATAACATCCTTGTTCTCATGAACCACACTATCTGGTAGGGAAAAGAAATAATCAGGCGAAAGAGCAAGTAGTTATGTTAGAAGGAGATCTAAGGGGTGTGTGATCCAGGGCCCAAGGGAACAGAGCCCAGTGATGTTTGAGTTTCGTTCTTAAGAATGTACAAGAATATGCCAGGTAGGCAAAAGGTAGGGAAAGTGTATTAAATCTATAAACCGATGTGGAAAGAATTGATATCTTTACTATGTTGAGACTTCCAATCCATGAATATAATATGTCTCTCCATTTATGTAGGTCTTCTTTGATTTCTTTCCTGAGCATTTAGTATTTCAGCACAGAGGTCCGGTATGAGGTGAATAAATAAGTATTTCATTTTCTTTGGAATAATTGTAAATGGCATTATGGGTTTTTTGTTTTATTTTGTTTTAGTTTTGTTTTTATCTTTTTAACTCCTTCACCCGTTTCTTCCACCCCCATGGATAGTGTTTTTGAATTATAGAATATATATTTCTATAGAGGCAAATCAAATTGGTTGAAGTAAATCAAATACTTCTATATCAGACTATCATATCTCTTTCTTCATTTTTCCTTGCTCTAAGCTCTAAATACTCTAGAGATCTCACCATTATTCCATCCAGTCTCTGGCTAATTGACACTTTACTCAAGAGCATAAAAACATACAGTTTCTTTTTCTCTGCCACTAACTAGCTGTGCAGTCTTGTTTCTTTCATCTGTCCCCTGGTGTCCTCATCCATCAGTGGTAATGCTTCTTTCCCTGACTCCCTCACAGGAATGGAGTGGGGATATTGTGAGAGAAAAGACAAGAGCATGCTGTAAAAAAGAAAAAGCACTCTTAAAATGGAAAGTGAACAGATTTCATTCCTGCCAAGAAATATTTTCTGAATTCCTAGATTGGCCGAATAGCTCTTCTCTGTGCCCTCAACAATACTCTTGCTTACATCTGTTTTATCACTTAGACAATTTTATTAAAATTATCTATTCATGTGCATATTTCTACCAGTAGAGAATGAACTCCTTAAATCCAAGAGGCATGGAGTATTTATCTTCATATTCCTGCCCATAGATTCAGAGTTGTATCTCTTTTGCTGCACTGAAGTTCATCAGTAGAAGAGCTGTGTCTCTCCAGAAGTGGACTCAGTTTCTTTGGATTTTCTCTTGGCCTGGACAACCTTTTATAATATATGAGCAGACCTTGTCAGGTTCTATGGTCAGGCTCCATGATGCCTCCCGTTTCCATGAAGACATCCACCATAAAATCTGCTTAGGTAGGGAAACCCCTAACTGTCCTCCCAAATGACCCCAGCATTTCTGAAACTCCTTAATACCAAAACTTCATCTCATGAAAAGAAATTGGATGAAATTCAAATAAAACCATAAAATGTCAGAGTTTTAAAGCCTTTAGAGACCACTTGTAAATTTTGTCATGAAAGCAGTTGTTTCCAGGAGGAAGAGGAAGGCTGTGGGAGAAGTAGAAAAGATACTTTGATGAGGACAGAGCATGAAAAGGGAGAATAGAGTCTCCCCATCTTTTAGTTTTTCTCCATTTTGCCAAAAGCCACCATCTGTCCCTTCCCTCCTTTAAGTTTAAGAATACCCTACCCCCAGGCAGGGTATATTCAGGCCCTTCTAGGGTAACCAGAGGCCAGTAAGAGGACACTTCCTCAGGAAATGACCCCTAGGATTCCATGTGCACATGCATTATAAATTGAGTACTTATTTGCACGCTAATGACCTGATTCGACTTATATCAGGTCAAGGACATAACTGTGTTTTGTAAACCATGAAGAGCTGTTTGAGTATGAGAAATACTATTAGCGATGGGGGCCCTAGAAGAACAGGTGGGCCTCTCTTCTTGAGGGTCACTCCATAAGGCACTAGCATCAGAACAGAGTTGGCTGGGATCTTTGAGACATAGATATGGGTAGTCCACTTTTGGGCCTGGGTAAGATTTTCATGCCTCAGAATTCAATGCCTACCTCCAGCAGGGCCATAGTAGGCCTGCCCTCACTCCCACAATCAGTGACAGGGAAGGGGCACACCCCAGGGGTCACAGCAGAATGCTACAAGGCCCCCAAGTGCTTGGCAGAATGCCCAGCATACATTTCTTTTAACCAGAGAGAGAAGACAGATCTTTGTGGGAACAAGATTCAGAAACTCGGGAATACACTGGAATTGAGCCAAATGTTGAATCCTGAAAGAAAAAGAGAAACTCCAGGCATTGGACCAATGTCCCTGGTTGGAACAATTGAGTTACATATATACATGCATGTCTATATATACTCACATGTGTTTATGTATATATGCATATATTTATTTCATATTTCATAATTTGTAATGTTCAGACATATAACAGTTACACTCCAGGAGGTGGATTTAAACAAGGTCTTCAGGAATCTGAAGCTTTTGCCCAGTGAGTTTTAAACTCTGTCCTTGGAAATCTAAACCGGAAGAGACCTTAGAGATCAATCCTGGCCCTTCCACTCCTGTTTTTTCGATGAGGGAAATAAGGCCTGGGGAAATGTTACGGTGTGCTCAGAATCATATGGGTAGAACTACTGGGAGTTTTTCTAAATTCGGGGCAGAGAAAGCCTGACCCTCTTTAATTGTAATGTGCGGGCTCCCCTGGATCATGTGACTGGGAGCCCTGGTAGACCTAGTCCTATACTGTGTGGAAAAGCTTTCTCACACGTTTTCTCTATTTGAGCCTCACCTCCACTTTTCTCTGGTTGGTAACTTATTTTCCTCATATTTCAGAGGAGGAGGCTGAAGTCTGGAGAGGTTAAGTGACTTGTCCAAGGTCACATGCCTAAGAAATGGAGGAGACTGGCTCAAACCAGAGACTGGCTGCCTCTCAGTCCATTACAGCTTCTCCAGGGGAAAAGAAAGTAGCAAGGGGGTTACTTTAGGAGTTTCCTAACCATGAGTGTTCTTGTTTAGGATTCTTTCCAGGACCTCATCACAATCCCTTGTGATCCAGCCACACCAGACTAGGCAACATTGAATGGATACCAACTGTAGCCTCTGTGCTTTTGTTCTTATAGTTCCCTCTTCTTGGAATCTCCTTTCTTCCCATTCACCTGTTCTGTCAGGCAAACTCCTGAGTTAGGACTTCCCAAACACTTTCCTTGCTATGCCCCTTGCCTTCGTCCATTCAGGCTGCATTCTAGAGGGTGGAAGTCCAAGATCAGGGCACTGGCATGGCCAGGTCGAGGTCCTCCTCTACATTGAAGACAGGTAACTTCTTGCTGTGTCCTCACCATGGTGAAAGGGGTGCAGATCTCTCTGGAGCCTCTTTTATAAGGATGCTAATAGCATTTAAGAGAGTTCTGCTCACATGACTTCATCACCAGATTCCACTTCCTACTAACATCACCTTAAGGCTTAGGATTTTAACACCTAAACTTTGGGGAGCACAAACATCGAAACCATAGCAGCCTTCTTTCTTGAAAGAACAATTGCGGGGCACCTAGGTGGCTCAGTCATTAAGTGTCTGCCTTCGGCTCAGGTCATGATCCCAGGGTCCTGGGATGGAACCCCGCATCTGGCTCCCTGCTTGGCGGGAAGCCTGCTTCTCCCTCTCCCACTCCCCCTGCTTGTGTTCCCTCTCTCACTGTCTCTCTCTCTCTGTCAAATAAATAAATAAAATCTTAAAAAAAAAAAAAAAAGAAAGAACAATTGCTTCTGTCTACAAGGTTTTTTCAGTGGGTTATTTGTACCTCTGTTTTAGCAGATAGGAGTCAGATTGTGCTAGGATCATCTGTTCTCCTTGACTAAGGTAGAAATAGTATTCAAGCGTTTCTGCATGCTCTGCATAAGGCCTGGCACACCAGAGGTTTTCAATATGTTCTTGATTAACAAATATAATGTGAATATTAGTCCAGGAATATTAGCTCTTTGGACTCTATGAGACCCTACTGCACAGAGTGAAATGTTCCCAGAATGTTCCATCACCCAAGGACTCTTTCTTATTGCATTGTCCTCAGCAAGTTACATCTGTCTTTCCAGAACACTGCTCTCCTGGTCCTCAGTCACTCTGTCCCCTATTTATTATACTGGCTGGGAATATCAGAGGGAAAAATATTTTGATAGAAAATGTTTCAAATGTATGGAATAGAAAAATGTTTCAAGAAGGAAAAATCAAGACAGATAGTGTAACTGGTATCTTGAGAGCTCATAGAAATGTCCCTTTACAGCTAGACTGAGACTAACCCTCTGGTGCGTGGCAAAGGGTCTGACTGGCTAGAAAACCACGGCGTGGGGCTATTTTTGTTGTTTTTTGTGACCGTGTTCACACATGAAGCTATCAATCTGACAACATGCAGCACTCTGCAGTTGGAGTGAAAGCTCAGGGCTGGGAGTGGAGAGATCTTTCTCCCAGCTCCACTTAATGGCCCTTTGATCTCAGAGTGGAAATTCCGCTTTCAGGGAGAGAGTGCACAGGTGACAAGATGTAAACAAAACAACATCCTGGGGCCTTTGTCAGGCCTTCTGAAAACAAAGTGGAAGCATGCTTGGCTCCTGAGCTGACCAGACCTTAAATAATGAGTCTGACACATAACCGAGTGGTTCACACCTTCACCCGTTCACGGGGGTCCGTGGCAGCCAGACGATGAGCCCTCGGCAAGTAGACTTGGGGCAGTCCCCAGGACCAGTGGACTCCCAGAGGGTTGTGCTAGAAGTCTTTTGGATACTCTTTCAGTAGAATCATGGTTGTGCTTGCACACAAGACTTCGGTAACTAAAGAGGAATGCACATCTCTCCCCTGCCTTTTCCACTGTGCATTTCCTGTGCATTCTCCCACCCTGGAGCGGATACTATGGGACAACTGTGGGTTGGGGTTAAGAAGGAAAAAGCGTTCGATGTGTGTTCTCTTTCGGGAGGAGACAAGAGCCCAAGGCAGGAAAATGGGTTTGGAGACTTGTGAAGTCTCTCTGCATTTTGGCACTGTGGAGGGCCTGAGGCGGGTACTGTTTACTGACAACCTGTCCGGCCCCAGGCTCCACGCCCAGGTGCCCGGGCTCCCAGGGCCTGGCAGCCTCTGAAAGGGGCAGCTCTGTGCCGAGCACAGGCAGCGCTAGTCAGGCATTGGTTCATCCGGGGCCAAGTGGTCAGAGGCAGATCAGGGACTTGTCTCATTCACTTCAGGACCAGAAGCTTTTCACTGACGTGGGTACCAACTCGCCTCCTCACGGCTGGCCTACCCCGTGTTTCTCATGAATTCCTTCAGAGCAAGAAACGGCATTTGTGTATTTTGAAAAGTCAGAGGCCAGTGTTAAATGTTCCTGTGCTCTGAGAGAAAGCACATTGCCTTACCCACCATCGTGCAGGGGAAGAAACCCCAGTTCTGCCGTGTGCTCATGACTCCAGCCAGGCCTGCTGGGTGCCAGGTTCTCGTCCGCATCCTGAGAAGCCCCTGAGAACCAGCAGTGGGGCTCAGCTGCAGTTAATTTTCATTTGCTGTTTGTATATAAATGCTTTTAGTACTTAAACTAAATTCAGATCAATTAAACTAATGTTGTTTGACATAATATTCCTTGTTCCAAAATCAATATCCCTTCATTTGACAGACTTATTCTTGAATTCAGGATGTTTATTGTTCTTAAAGCTTACCTATAGACCTGGTTTTTGTCTTTAATGATATAAAACAGCTCTTCCTTGCATACTGTACGCCAGCGTGTAATGGGGTTCGAATTTCTCTGGTAAATATCTTTAATTGTACCATCATGCCTTCTAATCTCAGCAGCACGTGACCACTCTTTCTCTGTCTCCATTTGTCTCCTTAGTTTTAAATACATTCCTTTAACGGTGACTGTTTTAAAAGGAGCTGGGGTGAATGAAGGAGCCAGTCCAGGATTTCAGGGCCAGTGCTCCCTCTTTCCAGAAAGCTGAGCCAACTGAGGAGAAGCCCCCTGGTCTTCCAGATACTCTAGGCTATTTGACTGTGGCCGCTTATCCTTTGCCAGCCCACCACCTCCCCTTCTGCTCCCACCCCATCATCATAAAGTAACATGCAGCTACTAAAACGTGCCACATTTTCTCATGCGGTATTTTCCCCTATGCCCTGCGGCTCTTCTTCACCCTGCCTTTGGCTCTTATAAATCTTGTTATGTTTTCCCTGGCCTTTGTCCAGAGACAGGGTTCGCTCAGCTCTGGGGAGAGCAGGCTGGGGGTCATTTATCACTTGAACAGTGGGAATGGGGGACGGAACAGTAGGGGTTTTTTTTTGTTTTGTTTTGGTTTGGTTTTTTTTGCCATCACCATGGCAAAGGTCTGTGCACACTCACCTAATTGGAAGAATCTGGCCCATGTTTCTATAATTGCTCTACCTTGATAACTTTGCCCAGGTCAGACTTGCCCACTTTGTGACAGAGAAAAGGATCTACTGAGAGTAAGGACCCTCAGTGATAAAACAGGAATGGTTTGCAATGTTTTTCTTTATTTCCAGGCAAATATTTTCTTTAAATTAATAGTCATTGAAATGATGTAAGTTGGCATTTGTGAGAGCTTTAATCAGCCTCTGAAATACACCCGACTTTGCTGTATGACCAGCCTTCAGACAGGATGAAGCCTCATGAAACTCGAGCTGGGCTTGCTGTCTCAGCCTTCCTACTGGAAAGGATCCTGCAGCAAAATGTGCCCAGACCCTGGGAAGGGAGAAGTTCTGCCTCGGCCCCAGCTTAGATGCACACAGACACACACAATCACATGAACAATACATATGTGCGTGCATACAGATGCACAGTCATGCAAACATTGTGCATGCACACAAGCAACTCGTGTGTGCACAAATAATGTGTACACGCACATACATAACACAAGCATGCACACACATGTACATATGTTTATTTTTCCCTCTATTATTTTTCAGAGGAGCATAAACTGAGATCATAGAGACTTGATGGAACTAGGGAGTCCTACAAATATTGCTGAAGTTGAGGGAAAGCGACACAGGGGGAATAAATGGTTTGTGCTACCACACTTTGTTTTCTAAGAATGATGGACACAGCTAAACTTTTGTTCTGTACAAAAAGAATGACCTCATCCTCCCAAGGACCAACTGTCCTCTCTATTCTCTCCTCTCTGTTTTTCTCTGCTCTTAAATTAGTTCTTTCTCCTTTTTTCCTTCTGTTTCTTCTCCTCCTGCCCCTCTCCTTTGCTTGTCCATTGTATCCCATCTGGAATAATATTCTGGAGGGCCTGAACATGGCTATAGTGAATCTTTTGCAATTATAAGTTGCATCAAACAGTATTGGTTAATACAAGTTGCAGGAAAAAGCTTTCCTACAGTCCCTCTCTTCAGTGAACTGTGGTTCTTCCCATGAGATGCTTTCGATCATTGCCTTGACCACATCTGGCTGCATTTTACTTCTATTCCTCCAGATTCCTATTGCTTCTAGCAGACTGCTCTGTCCCTCTGCTGAGTGCTGTTCCTGTGAGGACCTAGCCCAGCTGGGAGAAAAGGCAATGTCCTGTTGCTCCTTGGAAAATTTCTGAAGGACTGTCAGGTTCTTGTTCAACTCCATCCTGGCAAGGCTGTCAGCAGAGGCCAGGGAGGGAGGCCCTGGGTGCATCAAGGAAGGCAATGAGGGTCCAGGGCTCTCACTGTAATGTCCTACAAAGGATCAGGAAGAGAAAAACCTGTGCAGAGTTTTCCCTGGAGATGTCCCTCATCCATCACCCCAGGAAGGAGAGCAATGGCTACATTCCTGGTACATCACAAATGGTCATTAATAAATCCATGTGACTCTCAACATTGTACATCAGCAATTTTCAGGTGTTTGTTTTTCTAATGTTATTTGAGCTCTACCATTTCCATGTGAGGTGAGAAGAGCTAAATTATTATCCCCATTTCATAAATGAGGAAAACAATGTCCAGAAGAGTGACTTGCACAAGGTCACTTAGCTAGGACATGAGGGTGCTAAGATAAGAGTTGAGGCTTCCAGTGCCTACTCCACAGCTCACTGCATTGCACAATGCTGTACCTCGTCTTCAAAGAAACACCCCTGTCCTTGATCTCTGCCATCCTGTTGGCTTCCCTTGGCCTAAAATACTTGAAATGGGCTTACATCTCAGAGCTCTTAACCTACCCAGTGCCAGGCCTTCCCAGAGTGCTGAGCAGAAGCCAATCCAGTGGCCATGGGAGGAGGAACAGTGCTTCGATGAAGCGTTCTAGCAAATGTGCCGAGGAGCAGCCCTCAGGTCCCCAGGCCGCAGATAGGGCCTCATCATATGGTTCTTGCTTCCCAGTCAATGTAATTCTTGATTTATTTTTGGTCTTAAAACCAAGCAGTTCTTCATGGCCCCCTCAGAATCCCTGCTTTAGGTGGGTGGAGGGAGGTGATGCAGCTCCTACTTACCTAACATAGGCTGAGTGGAGATAAAATTAAATGAGATACACATAGGTGGCCTAGTTCAGTGCAGGACACATGAAAGACCCTTGGTGAATCAAAGATTGAGTCCTTTCTAGAAGGATATCTGAGTCTGATTCCAAAAGACAAGGTGGCAGACTAGAAAATTGAAGGTTGAGGTGTCCAACTCTGGTTTAGCTAATCATTTTAACACAGGGTCACTTTACTTGGCTATTTCCAAGAACTGGCTGGATAGTTTATCGACTCTCAGAAGGGCCAAAGCTTGAAAAAGGTGGAGTTCTTAAGAGAATTCCTCCTGGCAATTTTGGCTACAATATGCCACGTGGACACGTGTTTTATCCAGTTTCTCTCTATTTGAGGAAAAATAATGTTCCAAAATGGTATGGAGAATTTAGAGGAAAATATAAAGACATTAAAATATGGGGCATATCTAAGAGAGCCTTTTAAATATTTAAACGCCAGAGGTAAAAACAATGTATTCAAAATTAATTCAAATACACCTTCAAAGCAATTTTTAATCTCAAATATAGCATTATTTTCATTCCCACTTTGTGGAGGTTAAAACCTGAGATTCAGGCAAATAAAGTGACTTCTCCAAGGCAGAGCATAGTTGACAGTTTAGAACCCAGCTGTACCAGACCGTCTCCTCTTTTCTCACATAAACATACTAACACAGAGGCTTGATAAAGATGACAGAGGGATGATGATCACCCTTAGAAGTCAACATCAAGCCCCCATGGATTTTCAATGACACTGACATTAGGATTGCTTAATAATGAGGTGTAATTAAATATAATCCCAGGACTAGGCTTTGGTTACACACTCAATAATTGAGCATCTACCTTCATTTCATGTAGGTCTTAGCATATATAGAGGCTTCTAAACAAATGTCATCTATTAACTTTAATAAGAAGGAAGGTCTTAGTAAAGGAACCAGAAGTGGGAGATGGGGGAGGGGAGGAGTTAGGAGACAGTAGGCAATGAAACCGAGGATATAATAAATAAGAAGAAAGAATGCAAATGGAATACTCTCTTAGTAATTTCCATTAAGGGCGTGGTGTCTTCCCTGGTAGCCCAAGACTGCAAAATTCAAGGCCAAGTGAGCCTTTCTTTTGCATTGATGGACCATCCTCAGTCCCACTCAATGTTTCCCTTTCAATAGCTTCTCAAAGCACACTTTGCCTGTAGCACTGTTCTCCTTTAATTATAAAAACCCAGCGTATTATTAAGAGAAATGCGTGCCATATGTTTCTGATTCATTTAGACTTAAATCCTCAGCTTGCTGTTAGCTAAGAAAAAGGCAATATTCAAGAACTCATCTTAACAAGCAATGTTAGCAAGAACCCTGTTAAGAAACAAGTTTTGATTTTGCTGGGAAAAGTGAGAGAGTATGAACCCCAAGTGGTTTGGGTAGGATTTGGACCTCAAACACTGAGAACTGCAAAGTGAGGAGTGCATTGTGAGAAGCACGCCTTCCCCAGTGGCGACTGAGGATCAATCTTTGTCAAACCGGAGTTAGTTAGGTCTCCAGGGAGCAAGGGGAAGTAGTAATTTAGGAGAGAAAGAGCTGTTACCTAGGGCTGCTGTTTACCTTACAGTAAATATGGGGGAATAGTGGTTAATAAAATAGTTTTATATTATTCCTTTCAGA
This sequence comes from Mirounga leonina, assembly GCF_011800145.1. Classification (NCBI taxonomy): domain Eukaryota; kingdom Metazoa; phylum Chordata; class Mammalia; order Carnivora; family Phocidae; genus Mirounga; species Mirounga leonina. Next base: position 7,165,811 of record NW_023270305.1, read on the forward strand.
AAATAGCCATAGTGTATGAAATATATCGGTACTCAGGCTTTAAAACAAAACAGTAGACTTTTCAATTTAATTAACAGAAGAAGGAGGAAGAGGAGGAGGAGGAGAGACACTGCTTCTCCTTTCATTGTTTGCAAATTTATACCATCTAAATATTAATTGGGTCTAATTTTTTTTTTTAAGAAGGAGTATTCATCTTACTGTGAACTTTTTCCCACCTTGGGCTCAGTATGTTAAACTTTGCATTTAACCTATACTTTCAGGGGAAAAAAATGTAATATTTCTGTTGGTTTAAACTGTCAGATTGACTCACATAATGGAAAACGGGCTAACTGAAGTGGGGGAAAGTATTTCAGTAAAAACAAACATCCCCAGGAAAGGATTAGCTCCAGCCTATTCCCAGCAACAAACCTGGGTTGCACTGGTGCCTCTTGGCCTCTCCCAGGGGAAAAACGTGAGGAAGGGGCATGTGGAAAAGAGGTTGGCTTGCTGGAAGCTACCATCATGAGGCTGGTCTCTCTGTCTTCTAATCTTATGTCCCTCGTATGAGAGAAACCCTGGGTGAGATGGCAAGGAACAAAGCAGCTGGTTTTATTCCCCAGATTTTTTTTTTTTCATTTCATTATGCCTTGTCCAAATCTACTGTTTTCTTTAATTCTTGCAAAGTGTGCTGCATTACACTTTTGTGTATCTTTTCTTCTGGGTGACAGTGCAAATCTAATTCTCCATATGGAATAAGCTTTCATGACTTCTTTTGGGATTGTTAGATTTTGGACCTTATCAATCAGCACCTGGCATATGGTCAGAGCTTACTAATAGTCACAGAATATTGTTTTCCAGTGATGGAAAAAATGGTGAGAAGCTGTGTTGTTGTCGTGCAGTGGGTAGTAGCAAATATTTAAGAATTAGATAGTTGGGTTCCATTCCTGGTTGTGCCACTGATTAGTCATTAGGTTAGGTCCCAGGCCATTTGTAAGAATGGCTACTTCAAGTTGTGTAAGAATTAATGAGTTTATGTATACATCAATCCAGATACATGGCAGGCATTCAATAGAGAGTTGCTATCTGTTCATTTAGAGCATAATTATTTAGAGCATTATTTAGCAGGCATTCGATAGAGAGTTGCTATTGTTCATTTAGTACATAGCCCTAAGACTGCTTGGGTTAAAATCCTATTTAACTACTAATTAGATATGTTATTTAATCTTTCTAACCCTTAATTTCTCCTTGGTAAAATAGAGATATGATATAAGCTCAAAGGGTTGTTGGAAGGATTAAATAAGGTGTTTTGTTTTAAGTGTGTGTGATGATAGGTAAGACCATCAACCTCAGCCTTGTTTCCGAAAATACTCTTCACGCATTCTTCATCTTGAAAGCATCTTCCTAATACAAGTTCAAAGCTTATGGTTTATGGGATGGCATCAGTGACTATATCTTCAAGGAAGACGTAGAGAATATCACCATTTACTTTAGTCGGTTACAGTTTGAGGGGAGGGAAAACTCAGTAACTTGGTAACAACATGAACTTCGGCAAAGCCTACCCAGAACTACCTTGCTCCTCCATTGACCTTGGCTGAAAATGAGCATCTCTTTATTGTTGCAATTGTAAAGTATAGTGAATTCCAGAGTAATCATAAACTGATAGTACTAAGAAATGATTTTTCTTATGCTGTATCAATCTTTTAAAATTAAACATAAGACATTGAAGATAAAGTTGCAATAATATTTACTTTTGATAAAACTTCAGATTGATTCTTGTATCTCAAAAGTACGGTCTGTGATAGTGATATTTAGTCACTGCCTCAGCTTCCAGCCACATATTGACTTTATCAATCAGCCATTCAGCCCTGGGACAAAATTTGTGCACCTTGATGAACGTGTAATATCTTTTGAATCAATATGTAGTCAATTGCCTGAAAATAACAAGCACTCCATGGATGCATATTTTATTACTACAGGTTGTGAGGATAAGGGGAGTTTTCCCTGGTATCCTAGACATCACAATATACAGGAGACTGTCCACTGACATATTAGGGCTCTTGGTCTAGTTTATTCCTCTTCGTGGCACGATTTGCTGACATATAAGACAAGGGGAAGGTTTAGATGCCAGAACTTCTAACTCTGAATTCTGTCTATTCTCATCGAGCATTGTCAATGTTCCCTCCACTCAGCACTTGGGTGCAGTGCAGATCCAGGAAGCTGCCATCCCAGGTGACTTTCTGGACTACTAGCTCTTGATTCTTTATCAAAACCCTAAGAGCTAGATTCTCATATAAGTGAAAAAACTGAAGCCATTAGAAAGAGAGAAGAAAGATGAGCCCTTTCCTAATGATGAAGTATTGATGTGGATATATATTCCTGAGGACTTGCCCAAATCAAAGACAATAGCATGTCAGTGAAAGTATAAATTAAAAAAAAATACTCCTCATTTTGAAGAAAAACCTAGATGGAAATATATGAGACAATGAGCAGTGGCAAGAAGTGGCCCAGAGAATGAGTGCTGCATACATTTCCTGTTCCTTTATCAAAGAGAACAATAAGGAAGAATTGGCCATTTATTGATCACTATGTTCCAAGCCATTACTAAGTATCTGACATACATTTCCTATTGGCTGCTCATTACAGCACTGCCAGATGTGTATTAAAACATGCCTTTTATTGATGAGAGAGCCACGGCTCAGAGAGATAAAAAAGCATGCTAAGGTCATGTAGCAATAGAGTTCAATTGCTAAGCTTGCTGACCCTGGAATCAGAGTCCCTGGGTGTGCATGCTGGATTCATCTTTTCTTCATCCTGTGCTCTCAGGCAGTTTTCTCATCTGCAAAATGTGGATGAACATCGTGTGTATGCCTAAGAGTTTAACTCACTTTTTCCTTGGGTAGTTTTTGGAAAATTCTCTGTGCATAGGTTGGCCAGTAAACCAAAAATATCTGAATAGTTGTATATTAGAGAGGCTGGTCTGGAACTCTTACATCATGTGAACTCAGGAGTGGAAACATTGGGCCCTGGGACGTAGCCACTTCCCACCTTGAGCTCATGAAATCCTTTGATGTGGGGGTCTTGAATCTGTGATGCAGATTAAAGTCTTTAGGAAATTCTATGACAGCATCACTCCTAATACCTACAAATGTTGTCTCACATGTCTCTCGGGGTTGCCAACTTCTGGATGAAGGGTACCTTCCATGTGACACGTTCAGCATCAGCAGCCTCTTCCCTTAGGGGGGACCCTGCTCTTGATGGTTCTCTGCCTGTGTTAGGAATGCAGGACATAGGCAGAACAGTGGGCAGCTTGTCGGCTGCTCTCTCTCTCTCCACGCAGAGCTCTCGCTGGCTGACCTAAAATTAGGACAAAAAAGGTCTGCAAACAGCAATCTGTCATGAGTTGGAGAAGAAAGGGATCTGATTAGAAGAAACAAGTAGTGGCTTTTTTGTGTACCTCCTACATCACTACTTCTTCAGAGACAAGGAGAATTGCAGCCAGGGAAATGAATAATGTTGAATTTACTACAAGTTTACCTGAGATTAAGGGTAAGTTGGATATAGCTAGTATCTTTTGTTCCAATATTGACATAGTCTCGTTGTCACAAATCAGTTATTGATTTTTGGGGGTCCCCATTAGTCTCAGGGAAGAGAGTTAATCCTTCTTTCATGTTTGTTTATATACCATATTTGGCTGGTGCTCAGGGTGCCCTTTTCACCTTGGTCTGCAAGTAAGGAGGCAAACACATGACCTCAGGACTAGAAGTCACCCTGACTGGTCACTCTCCACTGTTTGTTTAATTTCGCTCTGACTTCTGCCTGCCTCCTAATCCTAGGTATTCGGACATGTTACAAAAAGAAAGAGACCCTGACATCAAAGCACTGGTCATGATTTTACTAGAGGGCACCTCTGAAAGCATTTGTAGGCCTGTGTGAATGGCTAGTGCTGTGACCTCTAGAAAATACTTTGCTCTCCAAACTGGGACTAACAGATTTATCACTCACCAGGCCCGGACCCTCCAGGTCAGTCTAGGGTTATTTTTATGTATTTTGTGCAAAGACATGGTAGCTCTATTACAGAAGCCTACGAGCAAATATTTAGAACATGCATTAAGGATAAAAGAAACTTCTGGAAACATACTTTAGATTTTAGAATTCCCTATAAAAATGTTAACTCTATTGATATCTTCTTGGAATCGTTGTCCCTGGACACATTTCTCTCTGAGCCACCAGAATTGTACCAGTTCAAGATAATGGATGCTGTTGTCTTATGCTCTGTGAAATTTCAGTTTCTTCTCTGTGGAGGACTAAATCAGATTACAAAGGAATTCTGGAGGACAGTCAGATTGTTTTTATTTTATTAGTTGTATGGCGTATGTTTCAGTAAAGGGGGAATATCAACTTATGCAACATAAAATATTGTTCCTTTCTGATTTTATTGAAAGGGCAGCGATTTCAGTATTATTGGGGGCATTTCTGTTCAAATCTGAAGAATAAGGAACTAACAGGCAACATAACACAGCAGTTTAGAGCATGAAATTTGGTGGACTTAATTCAAATCCTGAATTACTATCTGTGTGAACTTGGGTGAATTATTTTACCTCCTTAAACCTTAATTTCACAATCTACAGGTGGGAATGATGTTGGTATCGACCTCACTAGGTTATTGGAAGGATAAAAATAACTATATGTAAGGTACTTAGCATTATGCCTTACACATCAATAAAGGGTAACTGATACCATTATTATCCAGTCTCCAAGACCTCCATCTAACTTCTTATAAATGACCATGATTTTTACTTGACAAAGGAGATTGAAGGTCTACTTCTTTTTCCACCTCAAAACATTTTTGTATATCCACTGATTAATTTTTTTTATAAAACTTTTTTTTAAAGATTTTATTTATTTATTTGAGAGAGAGAGAGTGAGAGAGAGAGCGCAAGAGGGGGTAGGGTTTGAGGGAGAACCAGACTCCCCGCCGAGCAGGGAGCCCGATGTGGGACTCGATCCCGGGACTCCGGGATCATGACCTGAGCCGAAGGCAGTCGCTTAACCAACTGAGCCACCCAGGCGCCCCACTGATTAATTTTTAAGAACATAAAAAATTTGGTGGGTGCTTCCTTTGTACCAGGCTCTGTTCTAAGCCCTTTATGCATAAATCTTATTCACTCTCCACAACTACCACATGCCATCTCCATTTAACTTATAAGAAAATGGAGGCTCAGCAAGTTTAAGACTTTGCCCACTGTCATATTGCTAGAATATGAACAAAATAATCTAGCTCCAGATCCTATCTTCCCAACCTCTGTGCTATACTGCTTCTCTTCAGTGCCTTAGATTTTTAGTTCTGTACATGATCCTCTTGCATGCTCATTTACTTTTTCCTTTCTACTATTACTTTGACATCTTTCTCAAAGAATGCCTTGGTTTCTCTCAAATTCAGTGAATGGGTAAATGAATTAATGAGCAAATAAAAAATCTTCATTACTCACTTCTAAACCCCTATGGTCTAGTTGTCCCACAACCTCTTCAACTCCCCTATCAAAAGTCACAGTTAAATAGGAAAATGACAGTATGTGAACAAGAAAGTAGGGAATCATTTTGGAAGCTGTTGCAATAGTTCAAATGAGACAGGTTGGTAGTTAGGACCAGAGTGGTAGTAATGAAGAGGGAGAATGTCAGATTATTTTTGAGATATTTTAGAGATAAATTTGAGTATTTACTGATTGATCTGAGGGAAAGGGAGGAATAATAGATGCCTCCTAAGTTTTTGGCTTGATAATCTGTGGATGATGTTGCTGTTTATGAAGAAGAGTGTACTTGGAGCAGATTTGGGGGAAATATGGAAATTGAGTGGGCCTTTTGTTTTTTGTTTTTTTGTTTTTTTTTGTATTGTTTTCTGGGTGAGTGTTGTAGGGTGGAGATGTCAAAGGATTATAAGAGTCTGGAGCTCAGGGAAGAGTCACTGGCATGAAAATGATATGTGAAGCCATAGATGTGATCCTTTTGGGAGAGAATATAGGCAGAAGAGAGAAGCAGCCCAGGAAAGAGTGCTATCATTTAGGAGCTGAGCAGAGAAGACGGTAATAAAGGATAATAAGAAGGAATAGACAATGAGGTAGGAATAAAATGAGAAACGTGATGTTAATGGTAATTACGTATGTACTCCTTGATGTTTTCGGAGTCTATCATACTCGTGAATAGTCTATACTTTTACACACCCTGCCTCTGCTGCCTGCAAGGCCTTCCTCAACCTCTCTGTCTGACAAACTCCTACTCTTCCTTTAAGACTTAGCTCAGTTCCTCTGGAAGCCTTCTTTGATTACTCACCTCTTGCTTCCTAGATGGCGTGTCCACAGCACTGTGCCCCACATCTACCTTAGCCCCAGTAACTGGGCCCCTAGGACTGCCTAACCTAACTGTCTTATAAACTCTTGTTCTACTGAGCTGAGCACCTTGGAGGCAGTCAGTAAGTCTTTTATTTCTTAATCTCTAGCAAGTGGCACAGTAACTGTGGAAAAAAAGTATTTAGCTATTGTTGGTTGAATAAAATGTATGAATGGCTTTCTTTTCAGCTCCAATATTTAATGTCAAGCCATTTAATTTCTACTAGAGAGCCCCACCTAGAAGCTCAACATTGAGTTCCACCTGGAGTTCAACTTCTGCATATCTCAAATTGATCTTATTTGCTTTCCTTAAGACCTCCTTCTTCTATGTCTATTTATGGTTCCAATATTCTCTTGTTCCCTTCAAATGGAAACAAGAAATCACTTTTGACTCTTCTTTCTATATAGCCAGACAATCACTATTCCTTTCCATTTTCCCTCCATATCTCTTGAATCTGTATCCTATTTCTTTCCCCTAGTTAGCATCTTGCCCAAGGTTACTGAGCTATTCAGATACAGAGCCAGGATTGGAATCCATTCCATCTGACTCACTAAGTAATATCACCTTTCTGGCTTATGCTTGGTTAACTGCAATCTTTTGATAATATGAGAGGCAATTCCAAAGAATATAACTTGTAAATTTCTGGAACACTTTGGGAAGGAAAATACTCCATGGACTTTTGTTTTGTCTTATGTCTAAGACATAAACCGGCTTTTTTATGAGGCATTGACAGAGAAATAGATGGATGGACTGGTTTATTTTCCTCAATAGGATGCAATTTGATGACTGCCTAAGGATATAAAAGTTTATAAAATAGTAAAGTATTTGTATCTAGAATATTTCTTTTTAAATCATCAACTGTATTAACTAGGACATCTTACTTTTACTCCCAAAGTTCTATTCTACTTAGTTTTGATGTCTTCTCCTAAGATTAATTTCCTCCCTAGGCTCTCATCCTAGCCACAGGCTGAACTTTATCTGAATTTTTATACATTTTTGTCTTAATCTTGAGTGATATCCAGGGAATGTTTGCTGGAAAAATGAATAATTAAATGTACATAATGTTTAGTAAGTGAGTATGAGTATGTAAATATGTATGCACAGTAGTACCAACTAGGTGACTCATATTTTGTTTTCTTCTTTCTTACCATTTAGCTGTCAAGTGAAGATGGAGGGGAAATTACCCCATCACATCATGACACTGTGTCACCACTAATAGCTGCACCATCTCCAAAATCATGAATTCACATATACTTTCTGTATTCTACTCTACTAAATTTTGCACTGTACCATTAAATTCATTGGTTCCGTCAGTTTATTTGATACCTTACTTTCAAAAAATACAGTTTAGTTTTCTACCTCAGCCTGATTAAAATAACTGGATGTGAACACTTGCTATAAACACTATAAAAAACTGTTCAAAATTTATGAAATGACTGTTTCAGACAATACACAACAGGAAATGCCATACTATGATTCATCCATGATTATCCAGTTGGTACAAGAACATGGTGCACGGAGGGTAAACTCAAATGCAGCATGGTGGTCTCACTGAGATGAAAGGGAAAGTCAAAGACCTTGGAGAGACTGAGCAGCTGGAATTTGTGGAGCAGAATACCTGAAATGAGAAAAGCTAAATGAACAAACTGCTGTGGACTAAACTTTGTCACCCCAAAATTCAGATGTTGAAGCCCATGCTCCCAACATGGCAATTTTTGGAGTTGAGATCTTGTTTAGGAAATCTTTGAAAAACCTATAGCTAACGTCATGTTTAGTTGTGAAACACTGAACGCTTTCTTCCTGAAACTAGGTGTAAGGTAAGGGTATCTCCTCTGATATACTCTGTCTACTCAGAACTTTACTGGAGACCCTAGCTAGTATAATCAAGTCAAGAGAGAAAAATAAAAGGCAAATATAAAGGGGAAAAAAAGTAAAACTGTATTTCTTTCACAGAAAATATGATCATGTATTTTAAAAATTTTTAAAAATCTACCAAAAACCCTACTCAAACAAATAAACAAGATCTCAGGATACAGAGTCAACATATAAAAATAGTTTTATTTCTGTATACTAGAAAAATAATTGGGAAACAAAAATATAAAAATGCCCCTTACAATAGTATCAAAAACATGAAATTCTTAGGTATACATTTAACAAAATATGTGTAAGACCTCTACATTGAAAATTACAAATCATTGCCAAAAGAAAGAAGACCTAAATAAATGACAAGATATATATAACATTATACTGAATTGGAAGATTCACTTTTCTTAAGATGTAAATCTTCCTCAAGATGAACTATACATTCAGTGTAATCCCAACCAAAATCTCAGCAAGATTTTCTTTATTTGAAGACATTGAGAAGGTGATTCTAAAATTCATATAAATATGAAAAGGATCTAGAATATTCTAAATGATTTTTTTTAATAGGAGACCAACATTGAGGTACTTATAATATCTGATGTCAGGACTTACTGTAAAGTTATATACGTCAGAACAGAGTGAGACTGGGGTAAGGATAGACAAAAAGAACAGTGGAATTTGATACTTATCTCCAACTCAGATCTCTCCTTTGAGCTCCACAACATATTTTAATAACTATTTTAGATCTCTTCTTGAATGCCTTAAAGACATCCTAAGCTCCATATATCTGTAACTCAACCCATTATCTTTTTCTCTAAACCTGATCCTTTCACTCTGTTCTCCAGCTCCTTCATTTGCATTCCCCCTACAGTTGTGCAAACCAGAAACTTAAGAGTAATCCTTAAGCCTCCCTCTCTTTGATCCTTCACTGATACCTTACTAGGGATTTTCAGCCTTATCTTCTATATGTATTTTGATTTCACCCATATTTCTCTATTTCCACCACTTTATTCTAGTATCTGTTTCTTGGACTTCCGTAAAAGTTTCCTAAACCAATAACCCACATCTATTCTTAGCTACTTCTATACTTAGCTATATTTTTGAAATGAAAATTTTATCATGTTAAACCTTTAAAATATTTCAGTGTCTTTAGAATGATTCTAGGAGAAAGATAAATTATAATATGGCTTTCAAGATTTTATCTGGTCTAGTCCCTACTTGTCTCCCTGGCATATCTTGCACCACACTATCTCTTGCTCTCTTAGAGAGTAGTGCTTATCTTTTGTTTTTATGCAGAGGAATACTAGCACTCATAATATAGTTGTCACCTGAATGAACAAAGGCATTACATAACCTAACAATACTACTGGCAAACATAGAATCATCTTTCTATTTCCTATCGAAATTTGACAATAAGTTGTCATTACATCTGAAGTTCTAACTTTTTGGACAATTGGTATAGTCAAGTTACTGAAGTGTGTGCATGCTCCAAAATGATAGGAGCTATATAGTGTCTTCCAAAAGTCAGTGCATCATTTTTGTGTTTTTGATATACAATATGTGTTTCTATTTAGCTACCACCTTGTGAAATTGAGAATGGAAATATTTACCTTAAAAGTATATTCCAGCATGTGCTCCTCAGTCCATCAAGTGTAGTTCAAAGACCATGAAAACATAAAGTTTCAGGATAACACACATAACAGAAGATGCGTATCAAACACTTCCAGGGGATATACCAGAGATTATGTGCAGTTTTCTGAGTACTAACTCAAACTCCACCCAGTTCTGTCTCTTTAAGAAAGCATATTCTTTCTTATTCATATTCATTCACATGAATGAATGACATTATTTGGGGGATGATCTTGTATCTGATTTCTAGTGTTCTAAAATTATATCATTCACAAATTTCAGACTTTACCTACCATTAATAATAAATTACTTGTAGTGCATCTCACCAGTAAACTGGGCACAAGAATGCATTATGACACTGAAGTATACAAACTGCTTTTTTAGAAGGAAAGATTAAACAGTCTTGCACCATCACTGTGTTCTAGCCTGAATGAATGTAACGATACCCATGCTGAATACCAGAGGGTAAATTATGCACACATTTATATGCCAACATTATGCCTTTATATAAAAACATTTCTTTCTTGAATGTGTCCATAGACCCAAATATTCATACATGTCTCCAATAATGTTGCTTGTAAATTCCTTACCCACAAATATTGGAGAGTAGAGGTCATGGAATTCTTGTTAATAATATATATTTCTTAAACAGTTATAAGATTGTATAAGAAAGTAATATCCTCAGGGCTTATGTGAAGGCTGCGTGCTGTGGTTAAATCCATTAGTAACTCTGTAAATGGAGGTGTTAATAGGAGTTTATAGGCTCCAATGGGTCAGCTGGTTTCCTCTCCACTCCATTGCTGTCTCATTTCTCTTCGTCATCCCTGATGGTCAACATCTGTAAGAAAAGCTGATTGTTTGTTCTCCTAACCCCGGTAGCAATCTCTTCTATGGCATCACCTAGCCTTCTCTTGAAACCTGGAGCCCAGAGCTTTCTATAGGAGTATTTGGCATTATGTTGTAAATCTTTATTTTTTTAAAGATTTTATTTATTTGAGAGAGAGAGAGAGAACATACAAGAGTGGAGGGGGCAAAGGGAGAAGCAGACTCCTCACCGAGCAGGGAGCCCAATGCAGGGCTGGATCCCAGGACCCTGAGATCATGACCTGAGCTGAGCCAAAGGCAGATGCTTAACCAACTGAACCACCTAGGCGCCCCCATGTTGTAAATCTTGTAAATCTTGTAAATGTTAAATTTGACTTTATACTACTTCACCAACAGATCCTCATTCTGACTCCTGGGTCATACTCAACAAACCTTCTCCATAGCCTGCTTCTTCCCAGGATATTTCTTTGTCATTTTTGTTGTCTTCAATTTTCACTTTTTCCTGCTTAATTTCCCCAGTGCCATCAACTGTTTTCCATGAGAAATGTTTCTCTAACCTCTCAAACAATGCCCCCTTGGAAAGTAGAATCCCCAAGATGGAAGGTGGTGTTCCAAATGGACACCACTTGCCATTTTTTTTTTTTTTTAACATTCAGGGGATTCCTGAGGAAGCATCATACAAGCTGAAGCAGATGGTGAGGGGAAGGTATGCAGGTAGACGGAGCACTAGTGGGAAAGCACAGCATCATGAAGGTTTGTGGCATCACAAAAGTCGGCATGGCTGCCAAGTGGAGTATGTTATACTAAGGAGTTTGGTAATTTTCCTTCAGGTTTTCCAGAGCTTTCAAAGGTTTCTAAACAGAGCCATTGCACGGTATGATTCATGTTTTAAAAAATCTCCTTTGGTGTTAGCGTTGCAGATGGTTTGCAAAGGAATAAAATTAGTTCAGGAAAACTAGTTAGGAGATTCATCCAAGCAAAAGGGATTTGATAAAAGCAGAGATGGATCCTAGGCATATTTTTAAAAAATCCACAAGATTGGGTAAATAATTAGAGGCTGTTTCTAAAATATATATCTTTAAGAACACACTTGGAGGGCGCCTGGGTGGCTCAGTCGGTTAAGCTGCTGCCTTCGGCTCAGGTCATGATCCTGGAGTCCCGGGATCGAGTCCCGCATCCGGCTCCCTGCTCAGCGGGGAGCCTGCTTCTCCCTCTGCCTCTGCTGTTCCCCCTACTTCTGTGCACTCTCTGACAAATAAATAAAATCTTTAAAAAAAAAAAAAAAGAACACACTTGGAGTTGTGTGTCCATACTAACCCTGTGGAAACACACCTATATCCCCATAATGGTTCAGAAGCAGATTTGCTGCACTCAGTGGGCCCCATGTCCACTCAAAGTCGTGCATTAGGCCAAATTAATCTTGAGATTTTCTTGTTCTGAGTATTTCTACCATGTTATTACCATGTTTCTTTCTGTGCTCTTTCTGCAGGCCACAGGAGTCGAGGTGTCATTTTTCCTTTATCTTGCCTCATGGGAAAAAGGAAGGCAGCATAGTTAGCAAAAAAAAAAAAAAAACTCTACTGATAGACAATTGTAGATTCATAGCTTAGCTCCGCTACCAACTACTTTTATAATCCTAGATAAGTTTACCTTTCTGACATTCAATTTCCTCACCTGTAAAAAATATCCAGAGGTCCTTTGGATAGATAGATAGATGACAGATAGATGATAGATGATAGATAGATAGATAGATAGATGATAGATAGATAGATAGATAGATAGATAGATAGATAGATAGATAGAAAGATAGATAGATAGATAGATGATAGATAGATAGATAGATAGATAGATAGATAGATAGATAGATGATAGACGATAGAGGAGATAATAGTCAATGCCTGACGTACACTATGCAGTCAAATAAGCAAGGTAAAAATATTCACAACAAGGCATAGATTTAAAATTTATAAAGGATTCAGAAGAATGAAGAGGTGGAGAAATCATTGTCTGATGCCATCTGTGTCAAATCACATTTCAAAAATAAACACTTACATGATCTCTGCCAGCTCAACTCCCTGGTGTAAAGAGACCGGCAATGATTGCTCCAATGATGGACATCTCATGGAACACTGAGTTGGAGAAGAAAACCCACTAACATATGAAGCTTCAGCAACCTGGAAGTTGCTGAGGGCAGTGGCATGTCATCTCCAGGGACTGCTGTGGCCTCACAGTTCTGGTTTTGTTTCTTGAGAGTAGTATAGTCTTTGCTGCCATGATACAGGATAAGGGTCTGTTTATTCCAATGAAATGCTGATTTTCATGGTCTCTCTCTGTCCATGACTACTCCATTACCAAGTCAAAGGACATGGTGTAGCCTCTGAATGAGTTGTATTTGGTTCAGTTATGAATTATTTAAACTTCTGAGTCTTGGGTTAGAAAGTGGAGGGGATGGGGTAGATGGCAAGGTTTGGAACCAGCATGTTGCAGAAGTGTTATATGGCTTCTTGCCAGACACCAGCTCCTGCTGACTTATGAGTGACATTTTTATCTTGAAGTGCAGAACTGAGCCTGATGGAAAGATCAACTGGATTACATTCAGCTCAGGAATGTTTTAAAGCCTAAATAAGCTTTTGCTTGGACTTGGTGCTGGCTCAGCAGCCTGATTTCTACCTCTGCTGTCACCTGGTCCTTCTGTTCTTCTGTTGGGAGAAACTTGGGGGGAAGGCAGGACTTCCTGAATCCTACACTGCATTATATTAGCAAGTTGTCAATGTCTCACCACTTTCCATGCAAAGCAGGTACTGTTACAGAATTAGCCGACTACACCACCATTTTGGGGATTGTTGTTACCCTCAGCAAAGCCTGGTTTTCTTTTACACTCTCACGTGAGGGCAGACTGGAGAAGCCACCCCAGGGAAGGTCCATACAGGGTAAATGGAGAGTTTGGATAGTTGAAAGGCAACTACTCATGCCTTGAGCTCCTCTTCTGTATCACTGTGATCCTATGTGCTAGGGACAGGGAATACAGGAGACATCAACCACCTTTGTGCTATAAAGAGAGCACAGAACATGGTTAGCACACAGTTAAATGATTGGATGATGGCCAGCTGGGTAAACATCATGATGTCCCCACCCACCCAGGATTCTGCTTTGGCACATGTAAATGAGGACTCCTGTTGGAAGTGGATCTGTTTAGTCAACTCTCCTATATTAGTTTCAAATGCTAGGGATTTCCTTATACATCTACCATGGAATGATTCTACATGAATAGGAAACCATTCTTGAGGAAACAAACTCCATATTTTATAAACACATGAATCAGAGTGTGATTTTACTTTATCTAAAAGATGCCTCCCTCAAATTTCAAAATATATCCCATAGTGGCTTATTGACCAAATATGTGCCCACTCTTTCCAACTCTCATAATTGCATTTACTGATTCACTCAGGTAATGAATGATTTGTAAGTAGTGACTAGCACCCAGGCTTGTATCAGCGGAGGATATCAAGTAGAGGATACCAAGGAAAATATGATAATGTGCTTATCTATCTGTCTGATCCCTAGAATGTAAATGCCTTGAAGTCAGAGGATTCTTTTTCTAGCTTCTTTCTGTATGCCTAATTCATTCCTTTATATCTGCCATGTAATAGATACTGAGTAAAGGATTTTTGAAGGATGAGTGAATGGGTAAATGGAAGAATGATCCTACTGAAAAAAAAAGAAAAAAGAATACATCTTTCTCTTTTAAACAGACAGATAACTATTTATTGGGCCATGAGTAGGATAAGCAATTGCTCTGAGGTCCTCTACATTCTGAATAGCAAATGAATTTGTCAGTCCAGAATATGAGTATCTTCTCTGCCTAATTATTCAAAGAAGAAGTTTAAGGATATAAATGAAATAGTAGTCTTGTGTGTATGGAGTTAGCTATATATGTTAGCCATGTAAGTAAAATTTAGAAGACTATTCAAATAAATGAGCCATGAATTTCACAAAATTATGGTAATGAAAAAAGATGGAAAAGTTTTCCTGTTCATCTGAACACCCAGTATTTTTAAGCCAACTATTAAATACATAAATGCAGATACGTTTAGATTACCCCATGTTTCATACCCAGAGATCTCTGGAACTGTCATAATACTCCTATAGAAACTTATCAACCCTTAGAAAAATATACAAAATTCATACTTTGTGAAATAACTTTCATTAATAATATAATAAAATGCCTGGTGATATAACTTTCAACCAGAGTGTTTGATAGCTGTGGAATGAACCAAACATTTACAGAGCACCTACTTTATAACAGGCCCCTATCTGTGGGAATACAGTAATTAATAAGATCCTCCAAGAGCTAATATTTCAGCTAGTGAGACAAGACACAGGCATCTGCCAACTTACCTGACAGCAAAAGATTTAAAAGACAATCTCATAACATGGTACTAGTTATGGCACTTAATTTCTAAAAGCATGATAATAAAAACAAATGAATGGTTTGGGGGGACAGCCCTCTACCATAATCATTCTTGCCTGCCTTGACCTTGAATTTTGAAGCTGATCTGCACATGACCGATTGGGCTGGCTCCTAATAAAAAGGAGCTTGGGCCCTTTGCTCCTTCTAGGAATGATCTTATACTTTCTGCTTTTTTCCCGTTTTCTTCTTATTCTTCATTCTGTCCCCACATCTCTTGTTTTTGGGTCCAGAGTTTTTCTTAAACTTTTAGAAATGTTCAGGAATTTTTGTTTTTTACTCTAGGCATTCCTTATCAGACATGGCTCCAGCAAATGAGTCCAGTCCCCAGGACTGTGCCACAGATAAGCCTCACAGCTGAGGCACTATGTAACTTTTTTCCAAGTTTCACCTTTGGGATAGATGTAGGGATATTTAATTTTATGATGCTGAAACCCCATCTTCATTTTAGATGGGTATTTTATTTCTACTATAATTTGAACTTGTATTTTTTTTTTCTGACAGTGAAATGACATTATTCCTATGTGAGAGAACATGAAGCTGGATTTTTCAGATTCAAAAGGAATTTCATTGCTGCACTTACTTGAAACGACCTAGTATTTTCACTGGCATCGGGGAGTAAAGCCAACAAACACAAGTGGGCAGTTTCTTTATGAGTATGATGAGGGGATTTGAGTATGACTATTTCTCAGGTTCTTTATAAGTTTTAATTTCCAAAGACTCTTTAACCTTAATTCTTAGGGAAGATGGAACTATATTGATCTGAAATGCAAAATAAACATGATTTTCAGCCATGTAACTTTAGAATTAGAAGGAACTTAGGAAGCATGCATGACAATTCTCTTATTTCACAGACATGGCAAAGGAGGATTGAAGGGAAATGACTTGTTCAAAATCACACATCAATGGAGGGCAGAGATGAACTTGGATTTGGGATCTTGTGACTCTATTCTGCGGACCTTCTATGGCCCCAGGGAAGACAGGCTGGAGGAGTACTTCTGGAAGCAAGTGCTTAAAATTTTCCACCAAAAAATCTGGCACATTTCGCACATACATTTTAAATGTGGGGTTTTGATTTAAATACTCAGCTGTCATAGAACCCATTGGGATTGGCAACTGATCCCTCAGCTTATACTGGTCTACAGCCCATTAAAGTACCCAGGCTTGATCCTGAGCCTAGGTGCTCATTTTTGCTCTTGCTTCCTGCTGACCATTTAGCCCTTACTGGAAAAATATTCCTAAACCACCATGAAGGTGCAGCGGATTTAACTTCTGTGCTTTTCCATATGTGCCTTCTTCTAACTGAAGCATCATATTCCGTATTCCTAACCTAGAAAAAATTTTATTTCATATTCCATCATTAAACATTTTAGAATTCAGGAGTGACATCCAAAAGTTTTCCAAGAAATATTAGGAAAGGTCCGGTACTGTCTAGGCAGTACTGATGGCTTTTTTTTTTTTTTTAAGTTTTATTTATTTGACAGAGAGACGCAGCAAGAGAGAGAACACAAGCAGGCGGAGGGTCAGAGGGAGAAGCAGGCCTCCCGCTGAGCAGGGAGCCCGATGCGGGGCTCCATCCCAGGACCCTGGGACCATGACCTGAGCTGAAGGCAGATGCTCAACGACTGAGCCACCCAGGCACCCAATACTGATGGCTTTAATCAAAGAATGCTTAATGTATGTTGAAGGGGCTTCTTCAAACTCACTTTACTAGTCTCTCCTGAATTTTCAGATAATCATAATTTGCTTCGATTTATTCTAAAAATTCACAGTGATAACACACTTCTTGATGAGATCATTCTACAAAATTATGAAGAAAATGAAACTTTGAATATTATAAGACATGTTCATTTTTCCTTGGAATCATAAAAGCTGTGGCCACAGACATTTTGCAGTTCCATTCCCCCCCTCTCCAGCTACCATTCCTAGGTTTAAAACCCTGGAAAAAGTACAATTTCACCAGCCACCACTCGTACCCAGTGTCAGCAGCTCATATAAAACCAGGGAAAATATAGTCAGGATTAAAGAAATCTGTAAAACTGTGAAGTAAGGCCCTAACATGTAAAATGCAATTCCTCTTCCCAAGTACATAATTTACTAGCAAAGCTCTTTATAGGAAATCTGCTTGACACCTTATCCTTGGCAACTGCTTACTTTTTTTTTTTTAGAAGAACAAAAATGGACAGAATGTTTCCCAATGTAGGAATTCATTAATTTCTTAATAAATATCTCCATGTCTCTGTTTCATACTGCTCTGCCCCCAAGCACAATTCTCCTTTCCCACCTTTCTTCCTCAGTCCTAAAATAAGTAACCTCCTATAACCAGTCTCAGGACTAGAACTAACAAGGGTTCATACCTCCTCCTACCCCCATCCTCACTGTCTCTTCCTTCTCCCCTGTGCCACCACACCCACTATTAAAATTCCCTAATGCAAGTGAGGAGCCTTTGGCTTTGGGACTCCAATTGGTATTCACTTTCACTTCCCTCCTAGTTCTGTGAGCCATGTCCAACTTTGTAGTGGGGGGATTTGATCTTCCTCTGTGGTTATTTTCTTAAGAAAACATCAATTAGCCACAATTTAGGACAGCTTTGCAAATAGAAGGAGCCCTTCATTTTCAGTTATCTTTTCTTCAAAATACAGTAGAGGGTAGTCAATGTCACAAGTGCTTTCTCTTGGCCAGAGACCCCCTGTCCTCCCAGGCACATATTGTTCTTGTATATCTGAGCTGCCTGACAATCTCAGGTTACAGAAGCTTCACAAATGATTTTAGCTGCATGTCGAGTGGGGCCATGTAAATCATCAGGACTTGGGTGTAGTGATTAGCTTTTGATCTTCTAACATTGTTGTCTTTTGCAGTTTCCAAAACTCGATTTAGTTTTCTGGAAAGGGAATGTTTTGATTTATTTTTTCAAAGTGAAGCCCTGAGATATTATATTATATTATCATCTCTAGGGCTTCTTTCTATTCTGAGGAAAGGATAGGAAAGGCCTAACTCATTCATTTCAGAGACAAAACTACCATTAGAGAGTGAGGCAGGAGAGTGGGTGAGGGCTAGCATAATATGTGGCCATTGATCAATGAAGAACAGGTGAAGAGGAAGTAGAGGGATGGTCCCACCCCAAGCCCTATACACAGAAGTTCTAGGTCAGTGAGCACCATGACCCTGCCCTTGGTTTTCCAACTCTGTTCATACCACACAGTTCCATTGTTTGCCAAGGGGCTGGCTCAGGCCAAGGATAAGCTTATCCCATAGTCATTGAGAAGAGCTTATGTGTAGAGCAGGGGTGCTGGGATATAGGTATTGGTCATGACCTCCTACATTTCTTATTTAAAACTTGGTGCCCAAGACAATGTGTCCCAGGGCAAAACCTTAGGTTGTCTCTTCCTACTTTATGTGTGGAGCCATCATGTTAAAAAAAGCAATCCGAGTCCACGCTTTTAAAAATTTATTTCAATCGCTTCTCGGCCTTTTGGCTAAGATCAAGTGTAAAAATTTATTTCAAGAAAACATCAAAAGACTTTTAAAACTCTTGCCTTAGCATTTGCATTTTCATCTACTGGTCCAAATACTAGTAACAGGTCAGTCAGGCAAATTTTATTAGAATCCAAGTGAACTTGCACTCAGGGTAGAGCAAGAAGAAAAGATAAAGTAAAAGGGGGAGTGAGTTAGGAAGAGCTAGTAGTGTTCTTGGGCACATCTTTGCATCTTAACAAAAGCCAGATCAATGCAGTGTTTTATTTTGGCAATTTGCTCATTTATCTTGCAAAATAGATTATGTATCTCCTGAGATACCACAGTCCTGAATGTAAAAACACTTACAAAGTGTAGGCTGGCCACATTTTTATTACCATTATTATAACTGCTGTTAGCCATTATATATAGAACACTTACTATGAGCTAAATACAGTACTGAGTATTTTATATATCATGTCGTACTAATATCAACGCTATGAACTATTATTTCCACCTAGACTCAGTGAGGTTAAGTACTTCATTCAATATCAAACTCACAATTGACTGAACTGCAATTAAAAGGTTCATGCTATCAGCCTGCAGGAAATCTCTTTCATTATGAAAATACATTCTAAGATTTATTTCCTTCGTACAACACAAACCAAAAAGAAAATTCTGACTTTGGTTAAATTTGTGTCAAATTCAGTAGTTCCGGAACACCAGTGCCTTTTTGGACTCACAGAAATGTCCATGTATCAGTACTGATTTTCATACAAGTTGCAGAGTAAATGAGACCATGGGGCAAGGACTAGGAGGTAATTTGATCATCCTCCAGCTGAAAAAGTAATTATTATTAGGTCAAAAAATAACTCTGAAGAGTTTCATTTCTTTAAAAACCATAACTTCTTAAATAAAGTAATTCTATGGATAGTTATTTTAATTTTATGGCCTTTTTGTTGTTGTTGCTGTGTGTTTTCTTTTTCCAGTTAGAAATCACCTACTGCCTCTCCAAATTGTCCTTTTTTTTTAATCATAAAAGATTTTAAACACAAAGGCAAAAATAGGGAATAATATAAACACATATATAACATATATGTTTTTATATTCATCATTCCCATGAGTGGTTTTATATTTATGTCTGTAGGTATTCATGCGCTTTATATTGTTTTGCAGGTTTTTAAACTGGATGTGAATAATTTCACATTTTATGTGTTTTGCTTCAAACTGTTTATGGTTTTGAAAATTATCCCTGTCAATATACAAGATTCATTCATATATTATATCTAATTATTATTATGATAATTATGATTATTATTAGAACCAATGCTGCAATGAGCAGGCTTTTATGTACTAATATAAAAATGTGTCTAGGGTTGTTATCTAGAAGTACAATTGCTGGCTGGGCTCATAGAGCATGTCCATCTTTAGCTTTGTAGCATATTGCCAAAATTGACCCAGCCTGTAAGAGTTCCAAATACCCACATGGGACTGCAGCAACCAGAAAGTGAATTTGCTGAAGTGGGTTAGCTTCATGGGTGGACACAGGAGGTATACAATGCTGCTTGCTTTCCATGAGCCTGTTGTAATAACACAGCTAATTTCTTGCAGTCTTGAAAATTTTGGCAGATTATAACCTGAAGCTGAGATTTCTGTATATATTGAGTTTTTCTGTTTCAATTTTTTTTTCCTTTCCAGTGTGAAAATAAAATGAATTCTGTCTAAGTTTGAGCACTCTCTGGAAATAATGCTTCTCAACTAGGTCCACTACTGACATGTATTTGAGAGCTGGAAAAGCAAAGGTTTAGAATAGAGCAGTGCTTCTGGGACTTTAATGTGCATAGTGACCACCTGAGCCTCTCATGAACTTAAAAATTTCTATTTGGTATGTCTGGGGCTGGGCAGAGAGTCTCCAGTTCTAACAAGATTCCCAGCAATGGCAATGCTGCTGCTGGTCTGAAGACCACAGTGAGCAGGAGGTCTAATCTTGAAAGAACAAGCATTTGCCAGTACTTAAACCTTTCCAGAGTTAATGCAAATTATCTTTTAAAATCCCTTATCTTTTGTTTTTCCTTAATCACCATCAGATTATATAATAACCAAAACACTTTTGGACCAACTTCTTTCAAAAAATCTACATATTCTTGATAGAAAGGCAAATGATTGAGTCTGTTACATACCAAAAGTACATCTGTCAATCTCATTTTTCGAGAAATAACTTGAGTGTGTACTTACTTCAAACACAGTAATATGTTAGTTCTGCATTAACTTTTCCCCCATCTTTACTGAGACATAATTGACATATAACACTGTGTAAGTTTAAAGTATACAATGTGATGATTTGATATACGTATATATTGCATGTGTGTGTGTGTGATGAGAACATTTAAGATTTACTTTCTTGTCAAGTTTCAAGTATAAAATGCATATTGTTTATTATAGTCATCATGCTGTACATTATATATACAGAACTTATTCATCTTATAACTGGAAGTTTGTACCCTTCGACTAACATCTCATCATTCCTGAACCTCCCTTCCCCTGGAGACACCACCACCCACCCCCATCCCTGGAAACCATCATTCTACTTTCTGTTTCTATAAGTTTGGCTTTTTAGATTCCACATATAAGTGAGATCATACAGTATTTGCATTATTCTGCCTTGACTTTTTTCATTTAGCATAATACCCTCAAGGTCCATTCATGTTGTCACAAATGGCAGGGTTTCCTTCTTTATTATGGCTGAATAATATTATGAATAATATATAATATTATTAAATATATATGCTATAATATATGTAGGTATATATATATCACATTTTCTTTATCTGTTCACCCATTCTTGGACACTTAACATTGTGTCCATGTCTTGACTATTGTGAGTAATGCTGCAATGGGGTTGCAGATATCTCTTTGAGATAGTGATTTCATTTTCCTTGGCTAACTATCCAGAAGTGGGATTGCTAGATCATATGGTAGTTCTATTTTTAATTCTTCTGAGGAAACTCTGTACTGTTTTCCATAGTGGCTATAATAATGTGCTTTCCCACCAACAGTGCACAAGGGTTCCCTTTTCTCCATACCCTCACCAACACTTCTTATCCCTTTATAACAAGCATTCTAACAAGTGTGAAGTGATATCTCATTATGGTCTTGATTTGGATTCTCTTGATTATTGAGGCTGTTGAGCATCTTTTCAATTACCTGTTGGCCATTTGTATGTCTTCTTATGAAAGACATTTGTATGTCTTCTACTCGGGTCTTCTGCACATTTTTAATTGGATTATTTGTGTGTGTGCATATGTGTGAATAGAAAGAGAGAGAGACTTATTTCGCTCAGCATAATACCCTCCAGTTCCATCCTCTTCATTGCAAATGGCAAGATTTCATGCCTTTTGACGGCTGCATAATATTCCATTGTATATATATACCACATCTTCTTTATCCTTCATCTGTCGATGGACATCTTGGCTCTTTCCATAGTTTGGCTATTGTGGACATTGCTGCTATAAACATTGGGGTGCATGTACCCCTTCAGGTCCCTACATTTGTATCTTTGGGGTAAATACCCAGTAGTGCAATTGCTGGGTCGTATGGTAGCTCTATTTTCAACTTTTTGAGGAAACTCCATACTGTTTACCAGAGTGGCTGCACCAGCTTGCATTCCCACCAACAGTGGAGGATGGTTCCCCTTTCTCCACATCCCCACCAACATCCATTGTTTCCTGACTTGTTAGTTTTAGCCATTGTGACTGGTGTGAGGTGATATCTCATTGAGGTTTTGATTTGGATTTCCCTGATGCCGAGCAATGTTGAGCATTTTCTCATGCCTGTTGGCCATTTGGATGTCTTCTTTGGAAAAATGTCTGTTCATGTCTTCTGCCCATTTCTTGATTGGATTCTTTGTTCTTTGGGTGTTGAGTTTGATAAGTTCTTTATCAATTTTGGATACTAGCCCTTTATCTGATATGTCATTTGCAAATATCTTCTCCCATTCTGTCTGTTGTCTTTTGGTTTTGTGGACTGTTTCTTTTGCTGTGCAAAAGCTTTTTATCTTGATGAAGTCCCAATAGTTCATTTTTGCCCTTGCTTCCCTTGCCTTTGGCGATGTTTCTAGGAAGAAGTTGCTGTGGCTGAGGTCGAAGAGGTTGCTGCCTGTGTTCTCCTCTAGGATTTTGTTGGACTCCTGTCTCACATTGAAGTCTTTCAACCATTTGGAGTCTATTTTTGTGTGTGGTGTAAGGAAATGGTCCAGTTTCATTCTTCTGCATGTGGCTATCCAATTTTCCCAACACCATTTGTTGAAGAGACTGTCTTTTTTCCATTGGACATTCTTTCCTGCTTTGTCGAAGATGAGTTGACCCTAGAGTTGAGGGTCCATTTCTGGGCTCTCTCTTCTGTTCCATTGATCTATGTGTCTGTTTTTGTGCCAGTACCATACTGTCTTGATGATTATGGCTTTGTAGTAGAGCTTGAAGTCCGGAATTGTGATGCCGCCAGCTTTGCTTTTCTTTTTCAACATTCCTCTGGCTATTCTGAGTCTTTTCTGGTTCCATACAAATTTTAGGATTATTTGTTCCATTTCTTTGAAAAAAGTGGATGGTATTTTGACAGGGATTGCTTTGAATGTGTAGATTGCTCTAGGTAGCATAGACATCTTCACAATATTTGTTCTTCCAATCCATGAGCATGGAACATTTTTCCATTTCTTTGTGTCTTCCTCAATTTCTTTTATGAGTATTTTATGGTTTTCTGAGTACAGATTCTTTGCCTCTTTGGTTAGATTTATGCCTAGGTATCTTATGGTTTTGGGTGCAATTGTAAATGGGATCAACTCCTTAATTTCTCTTTCTTTTATCTTGTTGTTGGTGTATAGGAATGCCACTGATTTCTGTGCATTGATTTTATATCCTGCCACTTTACTGAATTCCTGTATGAGTTCTAGCAGTTTTGGGGTGGAGTCTTTGGGGTTTTCCACATAAAGTATCATATCATCTGCAAAGAGTGAGAGTTTCAGTTCTTCTTTGCTGATTTGGATGCCTTTTATTTTTTTGTTGTTGTTGTCTGATTGCTGTGGCTAGGACTTCCAATACTATGTTGAATAGCAGTGGTGATAGTGGACATCCCTGCTGCGTTCTTGACCTTAGGGGGAAATCTCTCAGTTTTTCCCCATTGAGAATGATATTCGCTGTGGGTTTTTCATAGATGGCTTTTATGATAGTGAGGTATGTATCATATATCCCTATACTCTGAAGAGTTTTGATCAAGAAAGGATGCTGTACTTTGTCAAATGCTTTTTCTGCATTGATTGAGAGGATCATATGATTCTTGTTCTTTCTTTTATTAATGTATTGTATCACGTTGATTGATTTGCGGTTGTTGAACCAAACTTACAGCCCGGATAAATCCCACTTGGTCGTGGTGAATAATCCTTTTAATGTACTGTTGGATCCTATTGGCTAGTATTTTGGTGAGAATTTTTGCATCCATGTTCATCAAGGATATTGGTCTGTAATTCTCCTTTTTGTTGGGGTCTTTGTCTGGTTTGGGGATCAAGGTAATGGTGGCCTCATAAAACGAGTTTGGAAGTTTTCCTTCCATTTCTATTTTTTGGAATAGTTTCTGAAGAATAGGTATTAATTCTTCTTTAAATGTTTGGTAGAAGTCTCCTGGGAAGCTATTGGGCCCTGGGCTTTTGTTTATGGGGAGATTTTTTTTATTACTGCTTCAATTTCCTTAGTGGTTATAGGTCTGTTCAAGTTTTTTATTTCTTCCTGGTTCAGTTTTGGTAGTTGATACATCTCTAGGAATGCATCCATTTCTTCCAGATTATCTAATCTGCTGGCATAGAATTGCTCATAATATGTTCTTATAATTGTATTTTTTGGTGTTGGTTGTGATCTCTCCTCTTTCATTCATGATTTTATTTATTTGGGTCATTTCTCTTCTCTTTTTGATAAGTCTGGCCAGGGGTTTATCAATCTTATTAATTCTTTCAAAGAACCAGCTCCTAGTTTCGTTGATCTGTTCTACTGTTTTTTTGGTTTCTGTTTCATTGATTTCTGCTCTGATCTGTATTATTTCTCTTCTCCTTCTTCGTTTAGGCTTTATTTGCTGTTCTTTCTCCAGCTCCTTTAGGTGTAGGGTTAGGTTGTGTACTTGAGACCTTTCTTGTTTCTTGACAAAGGCTTGTATTGCTATATACTTTCCTCTTAGGACTGCCTTTGCTGCATCCCAAAGATTTTGAACAGTTGTGTTTTCATTTTCATTTGTTTCCATGAATTTTTTAAATTCTTCTTTAATTTCCTGGTTGACCCATTCATTCTTTAGTAGGATGCTCTTTAGCCTCCATGTATTTGAGAGTTCTTTCTGACTTTCCTCTTGTGACTGAGTTCTAGTTTCAAAGCATTGTGGTCTGAAAATATGCAGAGAATGATCCTAATCTTTTGGTACTGGTTGAGACCTGATTTGTGACCTGGGATGTGATCTATTCTGGGGAATGGTCCATGGGCACTAGAGAAGAATGTGTATTCTGTTGCTTTGGGATGGAATATTCTGAATATATCTGTGAAGTCCATTTGGTCCAGTGTGTCATTTAAAGTCTTTATTTCCTTGTTGATCTTTTGCTTAGATGATCTGTCCATTTCAGTGAGAGGAGTGTAAAAGTCCCCCACTATTATTGTATTGTTGTTGGTGTGTTTCTTTGCTTTTGTTATTAATTGGCTTATATAATTGGCTGCTCCCATGTTAGGGGCATAGATATTTACAACTGTTAGATCTTCTTGTTGGATAGACCCTTTAAGTAGGATATAGTGTCCTTCCTCATCTCTTATTATAGTCTTTGGTTTAAAACCTAATTTGTCTGATATAAGGATTGCCACCCCAGCTTTCTTTTGGTGTCCATTAGCATAGTAAATAGTTTTCCACCCCCTCACTTTCTTTTTTTTTTTTTTTAAGATTTTATTTATTTGTGAGAGAGAGAATGAGAGACAGAGAGCACGAGAGGGAAGAGAGCAGAAGGGGAAGCAGACCCCCTGCTGAGCAGGGAGCCCGATGTGGGACTTGATCCAGGGACTCCAGGATCATGACCTGAGCCGAAGGCAGTAGCTTAACCAACTGAGCCACCCAGGCGCCCCACCCCCTCACTTTCAATCTGGGGGTGTCTTTGGGTCTAAAATGAGTCTGTTGGGGACAGCATATTGATGGGTCTTGTTCTTTTATCCAATCTGATACCTTGTGTCTTTTGATTGGGGCATTTAGCCCATTTACATTCAGGGTAACTATTGAATGATATGAATTTAGTGCCATTGTATTGCCTGTAAGGTGACTGTTACTGTATATTGTCTGTGTTCCTTTCTGGTCTATGTTACTTTTAGGCTCTCTCTTTGCTTAGAAGACCCCTTTCAATATTTCTTGTAGGGCTGGTTTCATGTTTGCAAATTCCTTTAGTTTTTGTTTGTCCTGAAAGCTTTTTATCTCTCCTTCAATTTTCAATGACAGCCTAGCTGGATATAGTATTCTTGGCTGCATATTTTTCTCATTTAGTGCTCTGAATATATCCTGCCAGTCCTTTCTGGCCTGCCAGGTCTCTGTGGATAGGTCTGTTGCCAATGTAATGTTTCTACCATTGTAGGTTACAGATCTCTTCTCCTGAGCTGCTTTCAGGATTTTCTCTTTGTCTCTGAGACTCATGGCTGGGTGATAGACATTGGGGAGTGTATGTGCTATGGTGAACACTGTTGAATCACAAACCTGTACCTCTGAAACAAATAATACATTATATGTTAAACAAAAAAAACAGAAGAAGAAGATAGCAGGAAGGGAAAAATGAAGGGGGGGAATTGGAGGGGGAGACGAACCATGAGAGACCATGGAATCTGAGAAACAAACTGAGGCTTCTAGAGGGGAGGGATTTGGGGGGATGGGTTAGCCTGGTGATGGGTATTAAAGAGGGCACGTCCTGAATGGAGCACTGGGTGTTATATGCAAGCAATGAATCATGGAACACTACATCAAAAACTAATGATGTAATGTATGGTGATTAACATAACATAATAAAAAAAAAAGAAAAAGAAAATAAATAAAATGGAGAAAGAAAAAAAAGAGAGAGAGAGAATGTTATGTCTTATGTATTTTGGTTATTAACCACTTGTCAGATATATAGTTTGCAAATATTTTTTCTCAGTCCATAGGTTGCCTTTTCATTTTATTGCTTGCTTTTTGCTAGGCAGAAAATTTTCGGTTTGATGTAGTACCACTTGTTTGTTTTTGCTTTTGTTGCTTGGGTTTTTGGTATCATATCCAAATAATTGTCGCCAAGACCAATGTCACAAAGGAAAATAGCAAGAGAAGAAGAAAGGAAAAGGGAACTGCAAAACAGCCAGAAATCAATAAGATGACATTAGTACATCCTTACCCATCAATAATTGCTTCAAAAGTAAATGGACTAAATCATCCAAACAAAAGTCATAGGGTGAATAAATGGATTAAGAACAAAACAAAATAAAACAAACAAACAAAAAACCAACATGCACTTGCCTAAAAGCGACTCTCTTTAGCTTCAAGGACACACGTAGGCTTAACGTGAAGTAGTAGAAAAAGATATTTCATACAATCAGAAACCAAAAGAGAGCAAGGACAGTTACATTTACATCAGACAAAATAGACTTTAAGTCAAAAATTGTAACGAGACAAAGAAGGTTGCAACAATTATAAATATATATACATCCAACATAGGAGAATCTAATATATTAAGCAAATACAAACAGATCTGGAGGGAGAAAAAGACAACAATACAGTAATTGTAGGGGATTTCAGGACCCTGCTTCCAACAATAGATACAGAGAAAGAAGACAATTTCACTTCAGCATCCCTGCACCAACAGCCTTTTGCAGAAAGATAGAAACCTGGAGGTGACAGTAAATCCTTTAGGAATTACTATTTATGTTCCCAGTCTTCATGGTGCCAAATGCCAGGCAACATATATCATGAATGAGAGCTTTGAGGAAGATATGGGGGTTGGTATTCTGTTCCTTTTATCCTTGGGTATTTAATAAGACATAATGAATTAGTACAAATTGAGTGGACACTAATGGTCAAAAAACTACCTGGCTATAACTTTTTTTTTAATTAAATATCAAGAATTTCACCATTAAGACCAAGGTTAAGTAAAATGCTTCAAGATGGGGAAGGTTGTCATAGTTGCTGTTTTTACACATCAAAAGTTATTTACTTGTAACACCCAGAACTAATGAATCACTGAACACTACATAAAAAACTAATGATGTACTGTATGGTGGCTAACTTAACATAATAAAAAATTTAAAAAAGGTTATTTACTAATTATTCTTCTAAATAAATATATATAATGCCCCACTGAGAACAATGGTTGACCAGAATATGTGATAGCATTCTAATTAAATTATAGAAACACATATTACTGACATATCAATTATAAAAACATTTTGGCATAAATCTTGCTAATATGTCTGCCTTTCTATTTAAATGAATTGCCTTGATTTCAGTAGTTTAAATGTACTCCCTTCCTCATCCTCCAAAAAAGAACTGAATTCTAAGTTATAGGATAATAACTCCTCTTTGTATGGAATTCTGGCAAATTCTTCCAGCTAGCCTAGTAGCCATGTAGCGGAGATCTAGAGCTCCCAAGGACACTCCCAAGGACAGAAAACTTGTGAATGTGTGTCTTTTATTCTATGTGGAATTGCCAAGTTTGCACTGGACAAAGACCAAGGCTTTTCTGGGAGTGGTTCTGGACCATCTTTGATTTCCTGGCAGGATGTGCATTTCTGACTGTGCTGGGTCAAGTGCATAAAAGATTAGTTATCAGAAAAGGCAGCAAAAGAGTTCACCTTTGTTTTCCCTTTTCGGAACCTGGTCTCTGGCGATGGATATATGGAAAGAGGGGGAGCCCATTGCTTTGGGTGTGGCAGTGGGAGAGAGTCATACCCTGAGTCTGACCATACAGGCTGACTCTTCTGTGTCTGGACAGCCCACTCTGCTTACCTACACCCTGTGCACTTCCACCTCCTCCTGCTGATGCCTCTCATCAGTGGATCATTCTTCTCTAATGCCTTTGGTTTATTCTTCATAAGAAGTCCTCACTTGGCTGTGTCCTAGGCTCTGTGTCCTTCCAGCTCTGCCCACCTTGTACCTTTGCCTCACTGTTCAACACGTGGTCCCATTCCCCACTTATTGCTGTCTCATAGGAATAATAAAATGCCATAGAAAAGAATGAGCTTTGTAGTCATTCTACATTCTATGAGCTGTAGAACCAGCAGCTCTGCTTCATCAGTTTGGATGTGGGACTTTGGGGAAATGACTTAAACTCTCTGAATCCTAGTTTCTCTAATAAAAAATGGGGAATAGAAATGTATTCTTTACAGTGCAAATTATGTAAAGCACCTAGTAGAGTGTTCAGTACATGTTTGGCTTTACACACATGCCATTTATATTATTTTATGATCCTTGTGTATTTGGACATTGCTTTTAATTCATATTTTACTGGGCAGCAGCTAGAATAGAGCTGAAAACACTAAAGCATGGTATGTATGAAAATTGAGGTAATCTAGCTTTGCTGCTTTCTAATTGTGTGATTTGAGGAAAGTCCTTAAACTCTCTCAGTCTAAAGTGCATAACTTTAAGTCTAAAATTTAGCAGAATCATGGTAAGTATTCCAGATAGTTGCATAAAGATTAACTATGATAATGCATCAAGGTAATCAGCAAAGAGCCACAGCCAATAAATATTCAACAATATCAGAGATTGAGATCAAGCCAGGAATAATTATTTCTACAAGTTAGATTGGCCTCCACCTCTCCCCCAGAGCTCACTGTCTTTTAGGTAAGGTCTTGGGTTGGAGGGGGAGGTGGAGACCCTTATGAATTCTCTGAGCCATGGCCCTCATGTACAAAAGTAGAAGCTGAAGCTTAGGGAGCTGTGGGGCCTGGCCCAGGCCACACAGGGAGCTAATGGCCAAGCCTACTGGAGTCCTGGCTGTTTCCAGAGTTCCCCAGGGTCTGACCTCTCTGCCACCTCTCATTTCTGTGCCTTTTGACCTACAGGAGTGCACAGCAAGGCCTTTGACAAATAAACAGTGGCCCAGAGATTAAGCTGCACCTGAAGCTGGTTATGCAGGTTCACTTAGCATTTGAACTAAGGGCAGGCAGAAACTCAGCTACACCCTGACTGCAAAGGGATTAACCCATTCTCAGACTCAGCCTGTGAATTATGGCCCATTTAGTAAGTCCACAAAGGGAGGGAAGCACAAAATCTCATTAAGAGAAACATAGACCTGTATAAATTTTTTAAATAGGCAAATAAAAAAGAAAAAAAAAAAACAACTACAAATAAAACAATTGAAAAGAAACTAAAAATATTTGGATGTGCAGAA
Organism: Mirounga leonina; assembly: GCF_011800145.1. Classification (NCBI taxonomy): domain Eukaryota; kingdom Metazoa; phylum Chordata; class Mammalia; order Carnivora; family Phocidae; genus Mirounga; species Mirounga leonina. Next base: position 7,195,822 of record NW_023270305.1, read on the forward strand.
AAAATTCCAGATAACCTTTCTTCTGGCTCTCATACATCACAGACAAGAAGGGAATATGATGGAATGCAGTGTAAAGGGTCATTTTCTGTGAGAAATCTTGGGGGCCATCTTAGGATTCTGCCGACTGCCATCATGTTTCAAACATCTTTGTAATCTTTTCAAGAATTCTACTTCAGCCCAATTGAGCTGCTTTCTGTGCCCTAAACAAGACAACTTTACTCGTACCACAGGGCCTTTGCATTTGCTATTCCTTAGATATGTATAGAGGTTTTGCTTAGAAGTCACACCCATAATGAGGTCTTTCTGACCATTCTAGTCAGAGAGGTCCTCTCTGTCCACTCATGGAAATTCTCTTTCTATCCCTAACACTTCTTGCCACCTAAATACTATTTACTTGTTTATTGGTTTTGTGTTTATCATCTTTTGCTGTGCCCCCTCCCCCATATAAACTCCTTGAGTGGAAGGACTTGTCTTGTTCATGGTTGTAGCACCACGGCCTGGATTAGGGCTGGCACATCATAAGCCTGCCATAAATACCAACTAAGCACACATGAATGCATGTTTTGTGGAAAGTGAGAGAACAGAAGGGGAGTAGGAGTGAGTTGTGACGGAGGAGGATGTAGTGTTTAGCTAGAGCTAAAGGCCTTGAGTGACTGGTTAAGAATTTGAACACAATCCTAACAGCAGTGGGACTCTCTTGGAGAGAAAATGAGGTGTCAGAGAATGTAAGTTCATAAGAGAGTTCCAGCTCCAGGTGATCCTGTAACACAGGCTTCCACCTGTGTTTAGGGAACATTGAGCATTGGCATAACACTTAGGAGGGAGGTGACCTGATGCACCTGCCACCACCCCCTCCACTCTGATGCCCTGGTTCCCTTGGGGCTATAGAACAAATCTGCCTTCTCACTTTACCTCATCCAAAGGAATGATGGATGAAAATATAATGTTATATGTATGATGCTGGCTCAAAGGAGAAAAAACATGTACTTGCAATAACAATTATTCAATGTTAATTTCCAGATATGTTTAAGGGATCCGCAGCCATCGGAATTGCCTTTCGTTTCCCTCAGGTCTCAGGATGTGCCTCCTTCCAAACCGTGAGCTGGACACAGTGGATGTGGATGTAAGTTTCCAAATCTGCAGTTCATTAAGCCCTTCCTTTGGTACAATATATATATTTTTAAATCCCTGATGGTTTTTTTGTAAAGGAAAAGAATTCCCCTATGTGATACATATTGGATACATGTGCAGAATAAGCTGAGATTTTAGCATCCCTTGATAATTACATTTCTTGCTATATCAGCTGTTTTAACACATTTTCTTCTTAGTTATTTAGGTTTTAATTATATTTATGCCCAGACACTAGCATATGGTATTAGGTTCCAAATGTTAAGTAAAACGTGTTTGTACCATATTTTGTTAGATGCTGTTTTTCCACATTTCCTATAGATTTTTCCCAATAATTTCATTTAACTCTTATTGATGGAAGGGATGTATTAAGATACTTTCAGCATTCTTAACTGCTTAGGCAGTATCACATGCTAGCAGGTAGCAGGGTTTTCTATACATATGCATGTAATATGTGTATTATATATAGAAATCACTGATGCCTTTTATTTAACTTAATGGGTGAATAACTTCGGCTGTAAATATCTTCATTCATAGAATTACTGTGATACAGCAGACATGTGGTCTTGTGGCAACACTTGAGCTGACTGAGGCCAGATCAAAGTAAATGAAAGAAAGTCGTACCTGTTTCAGGAGTTTTAATGGTCAACTGGGAATTTCTTCTCTCGTTACTTCCTAATAAAATGAGATTTCACTGATACGAAATGACAGGAATTGCAGGGTTTGGATCAGCTTGCCAGAATTTGCCAAGAGAATCTGTGTCCCCTGCTCTTGAGACCAAAGTACATAATTAATTTTTTTGCCCAGGCCTGTGGGAATACACATGATTTGTCATAAAACAGGCTACTGACATTCTTATACTTTGAGTATATTTGTTTCACTAGAAAGACTGAGGAAGAAGCTATTAGTAAAACTGTGTTGATCTTCTTTCAGAGGAGGGGAAATTGTGCCTTAGGGTGAAAAGGAGAAGGTTCAGAGGAATAGCTGATGTGTCTGTGATAATTATGTTTACATGGGTAAGAGGTGTCAAAGTGACATTACTCATGAGGCTGATTTGAACAGAATGTTGCAAATCACTTTCAAGATTTTTTTTGGACTTCCCCATATTTTTGGAGGTTGGAGTCAGGATTACTGGCTTTGGTAATTAATCCTTCCCAGCCTGCATTCTTTGCTACTGAGCATAGCAGTGATTCAGGGGCCCAACCTGCTAAATCAAGATAATGCTTGACCTCTGGAAGCAGAAGCCTTTTCCTCACTTAGCTAGAGAAACTAAACCCAGGAGCACAACAGAGTTCATATTTGAAGAGCTGTAGAGGGCACTTAGAATACCTATTTTGGGCATTTTGAGGGTATTGTAAGAATATAATATAAAAAGTTATAAACTCAGTGGGCAGAGTTAGTTGGTTTTTGTGTGTGAGTACAGACATGGGGCCCTTAAAGAGCTGTAATATGTTCAAGGGAACTGTTGATTTCAACATAAGCTTATCACAGATAATCTTTCATGTCTGCTATGCTTGCCTGTTTATATGCCTGGAGTTAGTTTCACAAGAACATTTTATATATTACCATCACTGCAATAGGTAAAGAAACTCCATTGGTTTGGTTTCACCAGAGCTAAGATTGTTTGCAATTATTTTATCCAATAAACTATCCTTATCTTTGTTTTACTCTGCAATTAGTTATAATGCCGTTAGACAACCCCAATGACTCTAGTGAGCTTGTGTGGATAAAATGATCACTTTGCTTTTTGTCAAGAAAGGGAAATCGGATCACTTTTCCACTATGAAACCAATTAAGTCTTCTTTTAAATGTCATCCTTCTTTATTTCTGCTCTCACATTATTGTGCCGGAGGGGAACCATCAAGTTTTGTAAGACATTAAAGAGCAGAGTGGCCCCTTTTGAAAGAGTTAAGGTCGAAGGAGCCATATTCTCTAGTTATGGGCACCAGCATGTGGCACAGAGTAGATACTTTAAAAAAACATTTGAATGATAAATGAAATTAAATGGTGATTTTCTGTTGTTTTAAGAATAATTTTGTTAGTCATTCAAATAGCTTACACATGAGATTTTTGAGACCAGAGAAGAGAAACATTTTAATCAAGCTTGCCATTGCATTTTTCCAACCCCACAAACAACTATGAAAGCCTTGCTATTTCTTTGAGTTTTAGGATCAGTCTGAGGTTGGATGAACCAAGAATGGGAGAATCATCTCCTTTTTTGAAAAACAGATGACACAGTAGATCCTTTCTGCCCACTGTCACCCTATGTCTGGCCTCCCAGGGCAATCTGAACTTGCTTTTATGGTCGCCTTTGTCACTCTGTCTTACAACTGTTGGATTACTCTGCCTATTCAAGTAGATTTAAGGTTTAAATGTATCACCTGATTTTATATTCCTGGGGTGCACTTAGTCCCTAGAACATACTAGGAGCTTAAAAATAGAGGACAGAGTGAGTGATTAAATGATCAAATTCTGAAAGCTTTTTTGAAGCTACGGCATCCCTTCAGTTCTTTTTTTTTTTTTTTTTAAGATTTTATTTATTCATTTGAGACACAGAGATACAGAGAGAGGGCATGAGCAGGGGGAAAGGGAGTAGAAGGCTCCCCACTAAGCAAGGAGCCCGATGTGGGGCTCGATCCCAGAATCCTGGGATCATGACCTAAACTGAAGGCAGACGCCTAATGTCTGAGCCACCCAGGCACCCCCCTTCAGTTCTTGTGTATCTGTGGTGCACGTGTGTGTGTATATGTGTGTGTGTGTGTGCATGCATGTGTCTCACCTAAGAGGTTACTAGCCTCATCTAATTATAATTTTTTCTGTGTTTAGCCTAATTTAATTTTACACTGACTCCCACATACAACCTCATACCTCATACCCACCAGATACACCCATCACAATAGCTCATACATACACTCTCTCATTTTTAGACTTTAAAAGCAAAATGAATAATTTCTGGATTTCTTTCATTCCCATAGCCAAGCCTTTCTGATGTCAGACGATGAATTCTTTGTCAGTGAAGTTGCAGCCTGTGAGCCATCCTCAGATATTTTGTGTTTTAGGATTCAGCTAGACCAGAAGTTGTAAACAGAGACTGGCCCTCATCCTCAAATTCTTTGCTCAGTTAAACCTCCTTTGCATGGCAGTCTCATCCTCAGACAACTCTCAGAAGCCTGACTTTTGTAGCCTAAAGTGAGTGGGGCTCAGAGAAGGTGGGTGGAACTCATGAATCAGAACACAGTTTTTCTTTAAGTCAACTTCTCAGTCTTGGCTCATGTTGACGTCAAAAGCCCTAGATTTGGAGGGGAAGAATGTGAGATGAGTGTCCTTCCTTCTGTACTATAGTACAGCGTGAACTTTAGAGGGAGGATTGCAAGTTGTTTAAGGTCTGAAATATTTGCTCCCTGCCTTTCTAGTACACGTGTTTGAGGCTGAAAATCTTATCAGTAGATAAGGGCAGAGAGGCTGCCATCCCACATTCCACAAACTCACTTCCAGATGGCTTAGAGACTAGGGGTGAAAAACTCAAGCTCTTCAATCAAGCCAAACAGCCCACACCTTTATTGCCCCATTTGTTTAGGGGCCTGTCACGGGCCTTCTAACATCTCAGAATCAGCCATGGGGGCAGCTGTTTAATTAACTCCTCAAGGCTGCATTTTGGTGGGGGCAATTCATTTATTATGAAAAACAAATTGAAACCTCCGAGGGTTTTTTGTTCCTTTTCTTCTTAAGTAGTTACTGTTATCTGGAGCTTCTGGCTTAGTCCAAATAGCAACGATGATGGTTTTTTAAAAGGAGCTACTTGATCTTTTGTGTGGTTACTTTTTCTTTCTTTCCTTTTTATTTTCCGAAATCAGACTGGCTATCTGCCTTGAATGTAGAGATTGCTTTTCCTTGGTACCAGGAAACAATGGCATTTTCCCAGACTTTTTTATGTGTTTTAGTTGTAGAAATACCACACTTACAATATTAACTTCTTATAACAGTGACGAGGTTACATGTTGCTCTGTCCCAGGTTAAATTGTGGTTGTGAATAATTTTTGACTAATTTAATTCTAATAATAGTAAGACACCTCTATGCTAGGCCCTAAGAAACATACTGAAAGAAAAAAGAAGACCCCTTGAGAAATTTATAGTCTCACTTTCTGGGAAAATACATACTAATGTTTTTATTATTTTTAATTTTTTTATTTGGAGACAATTTTTGATTTAAGAAGATCTGCAAGGATATTGTAGACTGTCCCCATAAACTCCTCACTCAACTTCCTCTAATGCTAACATCTTATATAACCATGATATCAAAACAAATAAGTTGTCATTGACATAATAGTATTAGCTAAACTGTAGACTTACAGACTTTACCCAGTTTTTACACTGGTGGCCCTTTTCTGTTCCAGGATCCAATCAGGATCCCACAGATTGCATTTATTTATTTATTTATTTTTAATTTTATTATGTTATGTTAGTCACCATACAATACATCATTGGTTTTTGATGTGGTAATAGATGTCATGTCTCCTGTGTCTCCTCCAATTTAGGACAGTCTCTTTGTCCCTTCTTGTCTTTTGTGGCCTTGATATATCTGAAGGGTAGTGGTCAGGTGTTTTGTAGAATGTCCCTCTATACTCAAACTTTTATGTATTTTTTTAAAGATTTTATTTTGTTATGCGCAAACAATGAATCATGGAACACTACATCAAAAACTAATGATGTAATATATGGTGATTAACATAACATAATAAAATAAAATTAAAAAAATAAAATCAACAACAACAAAAAAAGATTTTATTTATTTGTCTGAATGAGAGAGAGAGAATAAGCAGGGGGAACAGTAGGCAGAGGGAGAAGCAGGCTCTCTGCTGAGCAGGGAGCTCAATGTGGGACTTGATCCCAGGAATCTGGGATGATGACCTGAGCCGAAGGCAGACACTTAACGAACTGAGCCACCCAGGCATGCCTATACTCATCCTTTTAGTGCCTGTTGAGAATCAGCCTCTTTCAAAATGTGCCCTGGAGATGATGTGGATTTAGAATCATGTGGACTTAGACTAAGAGGCAAGGGGGCCCCTCATTTCTAAAATGTATAAATGTAGAAACCCAGGCCTCCTGACTTTTGAGGCAGTGCTGGAATTATCTTCCTGTCCACTTTGAAATCCCAGGGAAACTTAATTCCTGGGGAAGTCTGACCTCTAGATGTGGTATGATGCCCGGAGAACTGGGCTCCACGTGGTTCCCTGAGCCCCAGCATGGAGCCTGGTCAATAAGCACTCTTAAGTTGAATTCAGATTTCCGCCAGAGAATCAAAATGCTGAGAATGGCTAAAGAGCTTTTGTCAGATATGAGCTAAAAATGCATGGAGGGTTAAGAACTGAGAAAGTGGAGTAAGGTCAAGGGAAGAAAAACAACAACAACAGATTACTCGTAACAATCTAAGATACTTATAGCAGAGCCATAGTTGTTGGGCTGTAGGCCTAAAAGAGCTCTCAAAGAGAGGGTAATGTTCCCCTATCCTGTGGCAAATACTTTTCTTCATTCACAATGCTGAAAGAGAAGACCCATCTGCCCTTGATCTCAGAGTGCTTTCTGCCCATCTTAATTCCTGAGACCTGAGGACACAGAAGGTGGCAGTCATGGATTATCTCATATTGTATCTCAGTTTAGTCTCTCAATTTCACAAACCATTTGCTAAGGTTTAGACGAGACCTAGCAAAGTAGGAAGATCCTCAAATCTCAGGGATATTAAAATATGCCAGTGGTGGAGCAGTGGATTACCCTATGCCTAGAGATCACGGCCATGAGCGGATACACCAGCCCAGTGAACCCTGCTGTCATCCCCCATCTGACCATGGTTCTATTGGCCATTGGCATGTTCTTTACCCCTTGATTCTTCATTTATGAGGTTACCTCCACCAAGTACACTCAGGATATCTGTGAAGAGCTCCTTATCTCCTTGGTGGCCTCACTCCTCATGGGCTTTGGAGTCCTCCTTCTGCTGCTTTGAGTTGGCATCTACATGTGATAGCTCCCGAGGGTTCCAACCAGGTGGCTTCACTGAATTCCTGCTTTTGTAAGTTGTTTTTTTTTTTTTTTTACTATTGCTGGAAGTGTCCCACCTGCTGCTCACAATAAAGGCAGATGTATGACTGTCCAAAAGAATAATAATGATAATTGTGTCAGATAGTGCAATCATTTGTCATCTAGAATCCTTGGGGAATGTGCAACTCTGAATCATAGAGTGTTCTAGAAAGAAAGCTCATGCTTCATTATTAGTGGTCAGAAATTAACACTTGGTTCTCAATATGTTGTATAGTCCTCTTGGGGATAGGAGGGATTTCTCCAGTCATCTGTTGGCAGCATCCCAGTGTGTGCTAGGTGAGTGGATTTGCCTTATGGTTTGGAGCAAACACAAAGCAAGCAGGGAAATGGCCTGGGAATTAAAAGTACTGAGTACAAGTGCCAGCTATCTCATAAGTGATTTTGCAACTTGGGAAAAGTGGCTGTGCATCTGGGTTGCAGAGTTGCTCCTAGCTGTGCTCTTAGAGAGTTCAACTTGATTGGTAGTTTTTGAACTAGATAGTGAGAAGGACCTTTAGATGTGGCCCTGGTGGGGATAAGGTTATTGAAGATGGTCAATCAAATCTTTTGTTGCAAAACACTAAAAAAGTTTTTTTTTTTACATTTAATTTTTTTTTTTTAATTTGGAATAATGATCCAAGTGATCTATTGCATAGTATTTAAAAGAGAGGATTCTGCCATTAGTCAAATCCGGTTTCACATACCGACCACTTATTAGCTGTGTTCTGGGGGCAATATGGTTAACTCTTCTGAGCCTTAGTTTCTTCATCTTACTGAAGAAATAATAACTGTAACCCTCCCCCCCCCCGAAATTGGTGAGGAGTAAATGAGTTATGGAATGAAATATGCTTTGCACAGCACCTGGTACATTGTAAGGGTGCTGTTAATTATAAAGGTTCTTCTGCCTGTAGTGTTCCGAGATTCTGAGAGCCCAACCTGGTGGTTCTATTGGGGTGTTACCACTGCAGTCACCATCTTCTGCAAGGTTAAAGCAGTTTCTAAACCTGAGCTGTCAGATGCTTACAGGACAGGGTGTCAGCCCAAGCAGGAGAAGGTCCATGAAGGTGATCCCTGCAAGGCCATCATAGCTTGAGAGTTTGTGAGAAGGTGACGGAACTTTCCTCTAGCTCTTACATAGGGTGGGAGACATTCTGTTCTTGGTCTCCTCCTTTTCTACCCCAATTGTGCAGGGCTATTCTGGGTCTATGTATTTTAGGAGCCATAATGAGGTGCTTCTCATCATACCTTGCCATTTTCAGGCAGCTTTTACTAGCCGCCTGGACACAGGGACAACATAGCAATTTAAGAGCTATAGTGGACTAGACCGGAAATAGAGAGGCCAGCAGCAGCAAGAGATGGGACTGGGGAATTTGTGTTCTCCCCTTCATAAAAGAGGAAGGCTGAAATGGCTTCCAGTTCCACACAGAAACATTCTGAGGATGAGAAACCAAATTTCCTCATGCTCATACTACAATATGCCTAGAGAATACAAAAGGAATAGGTGATCTCTTAAAGCAGCAAAGAACCAACTTCAGTAGATCTAGAGTGGAAAAAATGGAATTTCTTTATTTGCTAGAGTGTAAGAGCTGTCCAAACTACCTGATCATGATTCATTTTGAGTTTAGGTTCTACTGACATGGGAATAAATTCGAAGAAAGTAAAGCTGTCAGTCACATCAGCCTCTGAGGCAAAATGCTACCAGTATAAATGCCTTCAAATTTGGAATGACCCATCATCCCTTCTCTTCCTAGAGCATAAAACACTCTAGAATTACAAAGCTAGCCTTCTTAGACATGCCTTTCCAAAGCCTGGGCATTTTCCATTTTTTTGTTGTTTTTTGTGTGTTTTTGTTTTGTTTTTAGGGGTTTTTATTATTATTATTATTATTCTGAAGCTATGTAAGAACTCCATGGTGCAAGTATTCTGGACCTCCAGTCTTGCATCCCAAAATTACATATTCTCTGACACCATAATGGAGAATCCTTGTAAAAACATATGTGCAGATTGATATCTCATTCCAAGAACCTCACATTTCCTCTTCTCTTATGGCTGGGGGGAGGGGAGGAAGAAAAAAAAATGCAGCAGCACAAGTTAACATTTTGCTCAAGTTTTCAAACGAAAAATGTTGTTCTTGCTTCAAATCCAGGATAAAGGAAGTGCTTGTCTCCAGGAGCTGACACTTTCCTGGTCATATTTCAGATACAATTAGCCTCCATTGATGGCAGTGGTTGATCTATCAAATGAGCAGCTAATCTTATCTGCAGTTCACAAATGGCTCAGATGGTAGCTTGTGACTTTGATTACTGGAAGACTGGACCCCATCAGACGGCTTTGCTCCAAACAGTGGTCCTTTCAGCCTTCTGCCCATGGAGATCAAAGCACTCTCCTCTCTCCCTATCTGCAGGGAAGCTCATTAGAGGGAGGCTGTCAGGGTTATAATCACGCAACAGTTTTACTTCTGGGTTATAACGCTTTCCCCTTCTTATCAGCCTGTGAGGTCCAAAGTGAGAAGGATAAAGGAGGTACCGATGACATCTGATACATTTAATAGACTCGCTGGTGACTGCCTGGCCCCAGCTCTCTGCCACTGCTGCCTCACTATTGACGGACTTCCCTCCCCCCAGACCTATAGGGATGATTCTTTATTCCTGGGGCAAGAGATGGGAGAGGGGCAGGATCCATTGTCTCATAAGAGTTGCTTTACCATGAGAACAGAATAAAATAAAATAGGAGTTTCTAAGTCCAAAGATCTGCCTTTAAACTTCATCTCTTTCGTACAGTACCTGCATGAACTTGGACGTTTTGCTGTGATCTTCAGTTTCTCCTGTAAAATATGAAAATTAATACTTTTCTCATTGAACTTAATGTGCGGATCTCAAAGTCTCACTCTCCCAGAAGCCTTCTATTATAACCTGAATTCCCCCTTCCCCCTCCCCGCTTCACCAGCAGAGTATCCGAACCTCCCTGCTGTCACTGCTCCCTCTTCTGTCTTCCAGGGCATTACCTCTAACACTGCACTTGGCGTGCCTGATTTTCTGTCAGCTTGCCTTTTCCTCCCCAATAGACAGTGAAATCCTCAAGGCATAGAGGGTTGAGGCTCCATATATCAAAGAATGCCTTCACTTGACACACAGTTGATGATAAAGGAAAGTTTGTTGTCCTCACGGAATGAAGTCCTCTATACTAAAATGATTTACAAAGCTTGATGAGAAGGGCTTGCACTTATTAGTGGATGAATACTCTTTTAGAGATTTACAGGGACTCATGTCGATGACCTATTTTAGTGGTTCTGGGGTGGGGCCCAAGAATTTACAGTTCTTTTTTTTTTTTTAAGATTTTATTTATTTATTTGAGAGAGGGAGAGAGAGCACAAGCAGCAGGGAGGGGCAGAGGGAAAAGCAGACTCCCCACTACATAGGGCTCTAGCCCAGGACCCTGGGATCATGACCTGAGCAGAAGGTAGATGCTTAACCGACTGAGCCACCCAGGTGCCCCAAGAATTTACAGTTCCAACCAGTTCCCACTTTGAGAACCACTGATGTAACCCAGTCTTTCTATTTGTGGGTGAAGACATTGAGGCTCAGACTGGAGAAGCAAATTGTACAAGGGCAGATAATTAGTCAGAGGCACTCACTGTGTTCTTATTTCTAAATAGTTTATCAAAGTCTGTCACGTGTATTTTGAAACATATACCGAATACATCTTTCTGTTTTTAATTTATGTTGAGCTCCTTAAGGCTTCAAACTTGTCTTTTAATTCTAAATCTCATGGTCATTTCACAACATAGTCATTTCATAACTGGCTGTTTTCATGTTAAGAAGCAACTACTCATGCTGCCAAGACTCTGGCACAGTTGTTGTCTTTATTTGTCTCTTGTATTCTGTATCTTCATTGATGCTTTCAGAAATATCTGGGAAAAAATGCCCAGGGGAACCCAGCTCACAGAAGAATCAGAGAGGGACTCTTAGTACACGTGGCAGACTTGGTGTCTTCATCACATAGCCCAGCGTAACCTAGGTCAGGTCTTTACCCATCCACCCAGATGGGAATGTGGGTCTCCTGCCAGCAATGGTCATTACCAGAAGAATGAGAAGCAACAACCATTGCCTATGGGAGTGGAAGGTCTGGAGCTGGATAGGCCTAGGTTTAATTTTCACTTCCTCATAACCCTGGCAGAGTAAAATTGCTTCAGGGATTTAACTAGGAGATTCATTTTGTTACTCCATAAACTAGGAGATGTATCTACTTCACAGGGCATTGTAAGAATTAAAAGAAGGAATTTGTAAGCATCATGCTCTATGTTGGGAACATACCAAGTACTTGGACAACAGGAGGGCCTTCTCCTCCTCTCTTCTCTTTCTACCTCTCTTCACCTCCTCCCCACCCTCTCCCACTATCATCAAAAAACCGACATGGCAGGACATGGTTGAAAAATGTAGTACAGCTGGAAAAATAAGCAAAATACACTATCTTTTTTTTTTTTTAAACTATCTCCTGATTTACTTACTGTTCTTTCTTCAACATTATTTTAACTGTGATTTTTGTGTGTGTGTGGAAATCCATTTAACTTTTAAGAAAGAAATTATTTGTAGTTGAAATAATGACCTTTCCATTAAATATAATTTGGGAGGCATTAGTACTAATTGTAATTATAATGGAATTTATGTCTGACACATTATAGTTCATGTGATGAAAGAAAGCCAGGCACTCCCCAGAAATCAGTGACATGCTTATCAGAATATTAATCTCCTTCAGTTACTCTTTAAGAGAATAAATAACTAATCAGTCACTGACTGCTAATATAATATATAACCCTTTGCTAAGATGGATGATAATTTAAGCTTCAGCAGAATATATTTATTTAACTGACAGAATTCATGACTCAATTTTATTTGTTTTAAATGTCAATGCAGTAAAGCCAGACTAGCAATAATGCTTGGAAAGTGGAAATTTTTGAGTAATAATTTTTTAAATTAATCTTTGTGAGAAATAATAAATTCTGCCTTAAACATTCGATGTATATTTGAAATGTTCGTTAATTATCCAGTCTTAGTAAGTGGTCCCTGAGAAATATCCTTAATCTGTGTTTAGGTCCATTCCTTGAGTACAGTTATTTTGACCAGCAAATTTCATGGCATATAATTTTAGCTGCAGAAGTTTTGAGAAGTTGGGCAAATAAATGTTTGTTGACCCAGACCAGAACTAGCTGTTATGATTCTGAATAAATTACAGGTATTAATCAACTTTGTTGGGATTACTTTTTTCTCCTATAGTGGAATAAGGGGAACGGGATCTCATTAAGAGAGAAAAACACTCACCTAAATGTTGATTTATTTGGTTTTTATGACTATATCCCAAAAGCAGGTGTAATCTCCATTGGCTGGTCTTTCATCATGATTTTGCTAAGGTCTAGCTAACAGAGTAGGACTAGCTGTTCTCTTGCTTGGAGAGGAGCAGGCCATTCTTAGTGGTGTGTGTGAGCATTAGCAACATGATAGAGGAGTCTGTCTATTTCCATATGGAGGGACTTTTAGATAATGGTACACTCCAGTCCTGTCTACCCTCCATGCCTTTGGAGGAGGAGGTAGTTATGCAATTTGTGAATTGAGAAAGGAAATATACTAAGCATCATGTGCCTCTTTAGAAGCCAGCCTGCTTAAAGAGAAAGTACCATCTGGTTCACTCTCAATTATTTGAAGAGCAGTCTTCGAGCAGAACGTTCTACCCCTTCAGGGACTCAATTAATTATTAATCACTGCAAATTACCAGTGTTAACTTTGTCTATAAATGGGGTAAAATATTTGCAAACCCACTTGGTTGAAAATCTGAAGTTACCCTCTCTAAGTATCTTGTGAATTAACTCAGGATGACAAGGGCATTTACTTACTTATTGAGCCCTCTGTCAATCCCCAGCAGAGTATGTGGGAATCCTCATTCTCTAGAGACTGATGTAAGCAGCCCCAGACATATGTATGGACACTTAAACCATGTCAGGACTCAGTAAAGTTTGATAGATGAAAGACTGCACATAGGTCTGAAGACATTCTGTGATTCTTCATTTCCTGATGTTTGTCTAACAAGGCAAAAATAGGTTCTGTGATTTAAAGGACTCTGGTATTTCATGTCCTGTGTTCTTACCCATCCTCCATTTCCATCAATACCTCCATTGTAGGTGTGTGTCTTCCCAGGCTTCCATGTCTTCTGGATCAGTGTTGCTCTCAAGAGATGGGGTGAATGTATAAAATAATGTGAACAAGAGAACAAGACAGCTAATCTGTTCCTGAGCTTTCCTGAGACCAGAAAGAAGGTGATACAGATGCCGCTGTGGAGACATCAGCCACACTTGTCATTTGGGTGTGTGCTTTACGCTACCTCCAAATATAGATGAGCTTTGATGTTTCTTCTGGAAAATTATCTTCTTGGGAATGTAACTGGGCCAACAAGTGCAAGAGTGACTCTGAACCATGCTTTGTTCTGAGATAGAAATGGGCCATGAAAGTCCCAACTAAATGATGCTATAAACATTTAGAGAAAGGAAGAAGATACTTACTCCAGTGAGTTAGCTCTGGCTGCTAAACAATTTCAACTCCCCCACTCTTAAAGCAGTGGGCTCCTCTGAGTCTGACAGTGGTTTACACAACTGCATGATTCCGCAGAGTAAAAATTCACCCAGAGAAACAGAGATCACAAACTCATCTCTTTTAAGATGTGGTTTGCCGAGGACTTCCCTGCCTCTGTTTTCATGGTGAGCAACAAGTTTGGGGAAGCCTATTCATGACTGAGAAATCTGTTTGAACTTTTAGCTGGGAGATAGAGGAAATGGTTATTCATTTAATCCTATTCATGTATTCATTTATTCATACATTTATTTATTTATAAGATATGTTCAAAATGCTTATTCTGTATCACTTTATATTAGCCGTGGGTGGGGCAGAATACAGAGGTAAGTAAGACATAAGTTGCTCACAGGCTGGTGGAAGAAACAGAAGAGGATGCAGGAAATCACAATGAAGTGCAACATGGTCTGTGATACTAAGAGCACAGAACTGGCTCCCAAAACTTTCTCTCCTAGAGAATGGGTGAAGGCTTCTCAGAGGAACTGGTATGGGAGGTGAGGCCGAGCTAACAAGATCCTTCTTGGCCACTGGGGATGTTGAGGGAGGGAGAAAAGTCAATGGAGTCCTATTTGTTTAGGTATCTGGTAGGACTTCATCTTCCATGTTTTTAGAGGATTATTTCTTTAGGGGCCATTATGTATCTTGAGATAGCTACCAACAACCTAATTGTTGCCATCCCAGTTTACATCAGACACTGTACTTGGCAATTTTATGTAAGTTATTTTGATTTCTTAGAGAAACCCTATGAACTCGAGACCATTATCCAATTTTCAAAAAGGAACTGAAGGTCAGGATGGATATATAATTCACCCCAATATACCCACAGGGCATATTCCCTCGGAAGCAGGGAACTTGCAAGCGAGCATGCGCTGCCCGCTGGAACCTGGCTGAGCTTAGATTCCTCCCACTCTCACGTCATAGCAGTTGATGGTGAGTGAGTGTCTCCTCTTCAGAGCTCAAATGGGCACCTGCTTATCTGCAGGTTCCCTAGCTCCTCTCCCTGCAGCCCTACCCCCACTGATTTCTGTTTCGATTTAGCTCTTTGTTCCACCCGGACTGTAACATATGGACGAGGCCAGAAGGAGGCTTCTGCCGCTAACATGCCAAAAAGCCTTAATCTCTTTCTGCTATGAAGTTCTTTTCAAAATATGTGGGAAAGCATAGTTGTCCTCCTCTCTCACCTCTTCGCCCACCCATCCCCACATTTACCACCTTTTAGGAACAGTGTGGCAGCCAGTGGGAATGGGGACTAGACAGCCCAGAAGGAGCCTTCCCCAGGAGTGCTACAATCTCTCTGTCTGGTAATGTCTCTTTGAGTCACAAATAAAACATGTTTCGTTGACCTCGTGGTTCTCAAAGGCGGAGTGGATATTGTTTGGAGCTCATTTTCTCCAGGCAGTTTTCACAAAGTATGCTTTCAGAGATATCACGTAACTGAAAGACAAAATTAAGTGAGAATGGCAGAATTCTGGCAACGAGTAGCCCTCTGCTCGTGTTTTTCATTGAAAAGCATATAGGATTACCTTATTGTTCCAGATATTAGCTTTCTGTACCCAGCATATACATATTTAAACAGCATAACAAATGGGCTACGTTATAAAGCACCTATATGTCACCAAGGCCCAGAAAGCCTGTGTTGTGCCAAGGCCTAGAGACATCCTTCCAAGTTTCCTCGCATCTGAGAGGCAGATTGTCTCCGTGCTTGGGGTGGGCCAGCCAGCCTGAGTTTAATAGCAAACATTCTCAGGATTTTTTCAGATTCGTGTATAAAACAACTTTCATTTGAATGTGACATCTGCCTGCAAAGGAGCGAATCCCCAGCACTACCAGTACATCGTGTCAGACCCCAAACCAGAGAGGCTCTATTTGGGGTTTTCTTCAAACACCGTGGCTCAGGCTCCAGATGGTACCCTCGCTTGCTCTAGGGAACATTATCAACCTATGGTTCAGGGTTAAGGGTTGGGGTTGGCGTATTGTTAGTGTTTTCATCACGAGCTGAATGTATAGTCTGACAATCACCATGCCCACAGATCAAAGGCAAGGAGAGGCGCTATCTGCCGTGCTGTGACTCTGAGCACATTTCTGGTGAGCTGACCCCAAGGTGAGCTGCGCTGGGAAACAGTCCCCAACGGATGACTGGGCATGGGCTCACGTAGGATAGGGTTTTAAGAGCAAATTCTCTGTCCCTTCCTTTTGGGTGCTCCACGGGGCCTAGCTGTAATAGCATGGGATGTTTTGGAGCTGGTGTTTGATTGACATGGGGGGAAGCTTTTCAGTTTGTAGGAAGATTAGCCTGGTGGAGGTAAGGTGCTCTGGATTATCATCCTAGGTCTGCCCCTGGTTTGCTCTCTGAGACCCAAGCTCCAGGCACACTGACCCCTCGACCAGCGCCTGCACAGAGCATGGCCCCTCCTGATTCTGCTTTTCACATGTACACTCACGAATGGGATATTTTGCTTTATGTTCCTTGCAGGACAAACTGAGCCTTTGTTCCCCAAGGCTCATCCTACATGTGCCTCCTTTAGGATCCACGAGTATTTTCTTACTCCCTTAAATGAGTAATGTGTCCCTCCCTCTGCGCTCCCATTGTTGCGCATATCTGCTGGAGTGTTTACTACCAGGCATTGTTTGTGTGTCTGTCGCTGTGAGCTGTGAATACCCTTCAAAAGTGACCTCTTCACTCTGTTCTCCAGATGCCTATTATGGCACCTGGCGGGCAGAGCTGAATAGATGTTAGATGAATGAATGCTTGCATAAGAGAACAGGCGGATGAAAGAGATGAAGTGTTCTCTGCATCCCTGGAGGGAAAGTATTTCCTTTGGATGCAGGCATGTTTCTGCAGGAGGAAATGTTTCCTGATCTTCTGGTTGCTCCCATTTTTCCATCATGTCTACAGTTGCTGGAGGGGGAAATCGCTTCTCTCAAGTTATTAGCTTCCCTCTCTCTCAGATTCATATACTCTCCATTCAGTGTTTGTGGTTCGAGCCATGCTGGCCTTAACCTTCGTGAAAATATGAAGTTTCTTACTAGAAAATGCTCTGATCCCTCTCATGTCATAATGTCTAGCTTCTTCTGGCAATTTCTGATAAACCATTTATTTTCTCTCTGTACAAAATACAGTTCTTACACTACCCAGATCCATGCAGCTATGCTAGCCCTCTCTCTGGGTCTTGGGGTGTTGGCCATTAGAATCTTCTGGTTTTAAATGTATGAGCAAGAATTTGAGCTGGTTCCATAGTTATGGTGCCATGTTGCTGCAGCTGCTGGTCTCCACTAGAGCTTGAGGAGTTTTCTATACTATGTCAACTGACAAAGAGAGTTTGACTGGACCCCTGGGGACTCTGGCCCAGGGAAGCCTGATGACATAATCCAGGAGTTAATAGATTTTTACCAGTGGGAGACAGAGACAGGAGAAAGCCATTGGAAAACATATTCTCCCTTCCTCAACCCCATGTAGTATTCTGAGAACAGGTAGCTGATATTGTGTATGTGTCTCTTTCTCAAGATGTGAGGAAAAGAGCTACTGTCCATATTTTCTCATGATGCTGTACCCAAATGGGCAATGTACCCCCTCATCTTTGAATATGTTCCTCCTGTAGCTCCCCTCCCTTTACTTCTGTCCAGGTCTTCTGGGTTGCACTCCCAAGTATTGGCAAGTAAGCTTTTCCCTCAGTCTCTGTTTTTGACAGAGAAACAACTAAACCAACTCCTAAAACACTAGGAGTGCACTAAAACAACTCCTTGGCCAACTCAGATTAGTTTGACCTCCTTCGTGTTCCCATAATGCGGGGTGCATGTATATCTCACTTTCCACACAATATCACAATTATCTATTTATGTGTCTCTTTCTTCTCCTGGATTATATATCTCTTGAAGTGAGAGACTACATTGTACTTATTTTTGAATCTCTGGCACCTAGCACAGTGCCTGGCATAAATTAGACCTCTGAAAATAGTAAATATTTGCCAGATGACTGACTGCAAAAGAGAGCTAGATTTCCCCTGATCAGGGAGAGATGCCAACAGACCTAAGAAATATTTTAAATGGTTCGCCATCTCAATGTGTGGTCTCTTTTGGCTTCACCTAAACTGAGTCAGAGATGCTGCTAGCAATTACATCACACTACAAGATTATAATTATATCCAATAATCATGATAATAATTACTACAACATGCTTGGCACCTATATATTATTATGCTGTTAGATATCTCACATACATAATCTCATTATTGCAGCAAACATATTAGGTTGTTGTTACATACTTCGGACTTTTTGGAAATGTAGCCGGACAACTGGCCTTGACTAAGGACATTCTTGAGACTGTTAAAGGTTGTTTTAACTACATTTTTTAAAAGGGGAAGGGGGTTTCTTAGTGGTTAATACTATATCTACCAGCATCCACCAATTGGCACATAAATGCCCAAGGGCAGCAGTACTTTAAAAAAAAAAAAAGAATTTCATCCTCAATTAATCCAAATGTGATTTTGTAGCCAACACTCTTACTCCACTTTTTGCCCCTTTGAATGTACAAACTATATTGTGACGTGAGCTCAGGATCATAGAACTTGTTACCTGTGTCACCCTGCTTCCACTGAGGTTATAGAAGTTAGCAAGATGACGGGCGCCTGGGTGGCTCAGTTGGTTAAGCGACTGCCTTCGGCTCAGGTCATGATCCTGGAGTCCCTGGATCGAGTCCCGCATCGGGCTCCCTGCTCGGCAGGGAGTCTGCTTCTCCCTCTGACCCTCCCCCCTCTCATGTGCTCTCTCTCATTCTCTCTCTCTCAAATACATAAATAAAATCTTTAAAAAAAAAAAGAAGTTAGCAAGATGTAACAGAGGGAATTATGATGAGGGCACAGTGAATAATTGTGGGATTGAAAGTTTAACCTATTCTATAAACCTGCTGAAATCATATAAATATGCTGCTTGAGTGTTTCGGGGGTCCAGTTTTCTAGAGTAAGGGTCATATCAAATTCTTAAATGGATTAAGGGTCACTGAGTTTAATTCTATGTGAACATCCATCTTGAGGAAGGCTATAAAGAATGAGGACAGAGTTCTGTGCCTCCGAGGTCCCTGTTGAACAATTGAGTTCTGAATGACCAGGGATTGCAGGAATGAACTCGCCTGATCATTTAGGTACCTGAGTTGAAGCCTAGGTATAAAGGAGTTCGTAGTGTTTGCTTTTCTCTTTCACAACTCTGTCTTCCCTTTATTGTGGCTCTGTTGTCAGGATTTCATATTATGATGCAATCCAGCATAACTTGTCCAAAACAATATTAGATTTATTCCATTTGTTAAAAGAAGATATCACTAGTATGTGACTCTTTTGGCAAAATTTCAATTCTTAGTTCTAGGCATGGGTTCAATCACCTGTTGCTAGGATACTGCAAAAAAATATTATCTGTTTTTAAGTGTTCCTTTTTAATTGACTATACTGCTGCTTTGAAATATCAGTGCAAAGATTAAATAGGTCTTTGAAATCCTATATTCATTTTTAACTGGCAGAGCTATTTCTGAGTATTTTAAATGGAGAGCTGCTATCTCAGTGAAGTTCCCTGATGGAGTTTAAAATTGCACAGAAAGGAGCATTCATAGAACAACAGCATCATGGAAATAGCAGAGAGAGATTCAATCAGAAAAAATTTATGCTGAAAATGTTGGTCACAGTCATTGATTCTGCATCAAAAGTATGAGGGGAAAGTGCAGACACAAGTCCAGAATTCCAATTAGCAACCCCATTAGCCCCATTCAGTTTTTTTGAATTTCAGAATGGCAATACAGAGCATACATCCCCATATGGGTCTGGGCCAGCAC
Source organism: Mirounga leonina (assembly GCF_011800145.1). Classification (NCBI taxonomy): domain Eukaryota; kingdom Metazoa; phylum Chordata; class Mammalia; order Carnivora; family Phocidae; genus Mirounga; species Mirounga leonina. The sequence continues at coordinate 7,215,454 of NW_023270305.1, forward strand.
CTCATAATCAAAATCATTAATATTTGTGTGACAAAACATTTTAGTGTTTATGCTAAGTTATATCAGTTCAGGTCCAACTCTGTGGTCAAGTAAGTTTTCTCAAACTTAGAAAAACACGTGGGTGTGAGGAACATTTTTGATGTTTTGTAATGCAAATAGGTGATCATGGACCATTAAAATGGAGAGAAACTCCAGGGTATACATGGTTCAGAATAATTTCAGGAACGATGTAGACCCCCAATAGTCTGGCCTGTAGCAAGGTTGGGAGCAGAGTCCAGCAGGCTGCAGGGATTGATGGATTCAACACTCACACAAGTCCAGACTAGGCAGTCAGCAGTGACCAGCAGGGAGGGACAAAGGTCTACAACCATGGTTAATACTTGGAAGGACTGATAAGAATTTACAGACATTGAGTCTGTCCTGTGTCTCTCCTCAATCCAAACACTTCCCTTATTGTACATAATCACTGCACTAGTCTGGGCCATCTTTCTAGAACCATACAACAGTCTCTTCACTAGTCTGCCTGCTTTGTTCTAATCTTCTTATCAGTCTTTTATATCTGCCTCCATTGTGACCATTCTGTGATGCGGATCTGACCTTGCCACTTCCCCAGTGAGATGATTCAGTGGTTTCCTATGACCAATAGGGTAAGTCGCTAAAAAATGAGGTGCTCTCCTGTTCCCATCTTGGGTCTAAGTTCTCATTTCTCTTAATCTCTTGCCACACAGTCATTTCTGGATCATGCCGACCAGTGTCTCTACCTTCAAAATACCCTCCACATCTCTTGCTTCTTCACATGGCTGATTCCTACCTGTTCTGCAAGACTTGACATCAGTTAACTTCTGTTCCAGGCCCCCAAACTGACCTTACATGTCTTCCATATGACTATAATCTGTTGAGGGGAAAATCCATTTCTCTTCTATCATATTACCTCTCAAGATTTAACACAGTGCTTGGAACATGGTTTATCCTCAGTAAAAAGTTATTAAACTATGGATGCAATGTCAAGACAGATAAAATTATGGAATACAGGCAGTCAGGAAACATGAAGAAGAAGCACTATGAACAAAAAAACTCCTAAGTGACATAAACAAGGATGCATACTATCCTAGAAGTGTTAGAAGTATTATGAGACAGTGAATATAGATCCTCTAGATTATTCTGACACCAATAATATGATCCCTATCCCTGTCATTTCCTCTGTCCCTGGAAGCAGTTACTTTAACCAAATGGAAGAGATTTTCTTTTTTTTTTTTTAAGATTTTATTTATTTATTTGAGAGAGAGAAAGAGTACAAGCACGGGGAATATCAGAGGGAGAGGGAGAAGCAGGCTCCCCACCAGGCAGGGAGCCTGATGCGGGACTCAATCCCAGGACCCTGGGATCATGACTTGAGACGAAGGCAGACGCTTAACTGACTGAGCTACCCACACCCCAGGAAGAGATTTTCTTTAGATGATGTTGTGTGGCTAATGAGATGGCTTTAGGGGAGCACTTCAGAAAATAGGGCCCTGTGCATCTATTTAAGTAAATTATGGAGTGACTAGGGAAGGATATGGTACATGGTTGGATTTTCTTGCTGCACCACCCACCCTGGGAGTTAACCTGGGTTGTCTTACATTGGAATCACATCATCGCAATGACCTAGGGATTTTAAGCAGAACCCAAGGAGGTTGGCTATGATGGAGTGGATAAAGCTCTAGTCTAAGGAGCAGAAATCCATCCCAATCCTAGGTCTCACTTTTGCTGTGCTCTTAGGATAGTTGCTATCTCTTTGTATTTGGTTCTTCTTCTCTAAAACAAAGATAGCAACAACCTTGAAGGTCTATTGTAAGTATTAAACGAAAAATATATGTAAAAGCATCTGTCAAAAATAATATACACTCAAATACATGTGGATGCTTTAGAAATTCTATTATCTGGATATTCAGTATGATGAAAGATAAAAACATCATTCTATGATGACTAGATTTTGATCTTATGGTAGGAAAATATGGTAGGAAAAACTATAATCATCTGCACAGTCATTAGATCAGGAATGACTTTAATTGTCCATCTGGAATATAGCACTGAAAAAATACTAAAAACTCCACTTCAATATATATTTATTAATAAACACCTTAATGCTGTTTTTGTTTTGTTTCATTTACTTGTACAAAATAAAGTGTCATTTAGAGCCCCTGGGACTAGGAACAACATGAAGTCAAATCCATTCAAAGTAACCCTATATACTTAATTATTAGAGCAAGACCATCTAAGTATAACCCCACAAAGATTCACAGTGAACCAAAGATTTAAGAGACAATTATTAAGTCAGTAAGTACAACCCTAAGGTGACAGTTTAACAAGGGAGTGAGGATGAGAGAAAGGAGTAGAACTAAATTCTTATCTACCATGACAGGAAAATGAGAGATAATATCTAACACAGGTGGGTCAAGAGACCAATTATATATATGTTGTTAAATGCCTGAAGAAATAGTCCTAGAAAGAGTTGGCTATAGATTGAGGAAAAGGATATAGGGGACTGTATATATCTATATACATATCTATCTATATTTATATATTACACATATCCATATTTATATATAGATAGATATCAATATATACACACAAATCACATACACACAAATACATTTTATACTTTTTGACATAATCAATTTTGTGTGTGTATAAATTTTATAAAAATAAACACCATGTTTAAAAAAGTTAACAAGCACATTTTAAATATAATTGTAGTACACACACACACACACACATATTTCCACTAGCAAATAAGAGACAATAATATATCCTTTAGTATCCAAGTTTCTCAATTTTTTATGTTTATTGAATTAGGAAAAATCTTTCATTGAAGAATATTTCAAATCACTCAGAAATATGTATTTCTTCTAATTAATGTTTGTAATCCAAGCCTGTATATTCTTAGCAGGAAAAAAAATATTTCAGTATGGGTATAGATTTAAAGCTCAGAGCCCTTGATGATAGGCTTACTGCTTAATAACATTAAACTTCCTCTGTGCCCCAATCATGTTATGTATGATGTTTCATTTAACCTCCAAACATTATCTCTATTTTATAGCTTTACTGAGGTATAATTCACATACAAAAAAAAAAAAAAAACGCACATTTATTACTGGCATTATTCGTGGATGTATACTCTTTTAAAGATTCGTAGGGACTCATGTCGATGACCTACTTTAGTGGTTCTGGGGTGGAGCCCAAGAATTTACAGTTCTTTTTTTTTTAAGATTTTATTTATTTATTTGAGAGAGGGAGAGAGAACACAAGCAGCAGGGAGGGGCAGAGGGAGAAGCAGACTCCCCACTGAGCAGGGAGCCCTACACAGGGCTCCATCCCAGGACGCTGGGATCATGACCTGAGGCAAGGGCAGATGCTTAACCGACTGAGCCACCCAGCACCTGGTAGTTCTTTATATAATTTTGAGGAACATCTGTAATATTTTCCATACCTGCTGTACCATTCAACATCCTCAGTGGTGTATAAGGGTTCTGACTTCTCTGTATTCTTACCAATACTTGTTAACTTTTTTGTTAATAATAGCCATCCTAATAGATGTGAGATGATATCTCACTGTGGTTTTGATTTAAATTTCCCTGATGGTTAATGATGTTAAACATCTTTTTGTATGCCTTTGGCCATTTGTGTACTGTTTTTGGAGAAATTTTTATTCGATTCTTTTGCCTATTTTTAAATCAAATTATTTGGTTTCTTTGTTATTGGTTTGTGGGATAGACTTATGTGTTTTGGATATTAACCTCTTATTAGAGAGATGGTTTGCAAATATTTTTCTTCTCATTCCATAAAATAACCTTTCATTCTGTTGTTTCCTTTACTATGTAGAAACTTTCTAGTTTGACATAGCCTTACTTGCCTATTTTTGGTTTTGTATCCTGTGCTTTTGGTGTCAGATCCAAGAAATCATTGCCAAGACCAATGTCAAGAAGTCCCCCCAACCCAGTGTTTTATCTCCATTTTAAATATAAAGAAACACATCTTGTAAATAATGAAGCATGAAAGCTGAGCTCTGTTTGAAGATCCAGCTTATGCATTCTTTTTTTTTTATGTTCAGTTAGCCAACATATAGTACATCATAAGTTTTTGTTGTAGTGTTCAACAATTCATTGGTTGCATATAACACCCTGTGCTATGCATTCTGAAGGTAAATTGAATATAGCTGAAAGATACAGGTCAAGATAGTAACACATTCATTAACAAAGGAAGCAAAGATCATATGGCCAGATCAGAATGTGTTGGAACTTGGGGGCTTCAGATTCCATGCTTTTAATTTCTAGGCTACACATCCTCTCCTTTCTTTCATAAGGAAGAGTAAACCCTGATATTCCCAGGTATCTTGAAAATGTTGTCATCGATATTACATGAATCATAGAATTGACCATATAAGCATTTCCATAATTATCATTGCTCTTAGAAATCTTTTATTTTCTTATATTCAGCCATTACCTTTCCTGTGAATTTAAAGCTTTTACTCCTACTTCTGTCTTCCCTTTGCTCTCAGGAACTTTAACTCTGCCATTTGTAAAGCAGATAGAAAAGGTGTGAGGGGTGTTCCGTTATGGAAGGGTATTCTGGTTTCTTTATCTAAAGGTGCCTAAAGACCTGAATTTTAAGCAGTCTAAAAGTGTCTCTGATGAGTACTTTAAGTGGCTGTTACTTGTCTATGTTCTTATTTGAGAGCCAGGGGGGCATAATAGGGAGTTTTGGGATTGATACTCTTGGGATTTGAAATTCATCTATCTAGGCAGGTTTTCTCAATTTTATCATCCAATAATAATGATATTACATAACTTTTACAGTTGTAGTAGAAGACCTAAAGTATATGGAACATAGAACCTAGTGTCTGGGACATAATAAATGTGATAAAAATAGTAGGTAATATGCTTATGATTGGTATTAACAATAATAATAATAATAATAAACTGCTATCACAACTTGTCTCCATTATAATAATGTTGTCCTTGGTATTATATGTATCATGGAGTTGACAATATAAGCATTTTCCATAATTATCATTGGTTTTAACAATCTTTTAAGTCATTTTTTCATATTTAGCCATCACTTTACTTACGAATTTAAAGCTACCTCTGTCTTCACTAATGGCTTGATCTGAGGACTTGACATGAAATTAAAAAACTGTAGTGCTTCTTCTAGTCTTCATTTCTGTAGACTAAACACGCTTATGTTGTCATTAAACAAAATCAGAAATAATAGATAATGTACATGATAGAATTATTGAATTTTAAGCCTTGAGAGGACTTTAAACCCAAGGCTGTGTGGGTAATCAGTCGCCTAAGTTGGTCTAAAACCCAGGTCCCCGGATTCCTACCCGGAGCTGAACAATAAAATGCACATGATAGTAACAAGTGGAAAATAAAATTATAAAAATGCCATTGGGTTGAATAATCAAGAATGTCTCCACCTTGTGGGCACACATGTAGACTTTGATTTGGGGACCAATTTTGGTCTATCACTCTCAGATTCCCTGAAGTTCATATCAGAGCAAGATACTGACATATGCCTAATGAGGACTTCACCAACATTGCCTTGCCACAGATGGAGAACATCTCCTTCATGTTATTGGAACTGCTCTTCCCCTGTCCCCCAACGACCAGAAGGGCTGGCACAGGCTTCAGTGAAGCTCAACTTTAAAGTGCCAGTTTCTCAGAGCATGGTTAGTCCTACAACCATGAGAGCCCCTGAGACAAATTCTATGTAATTAGAGAGAAATATGAAATGCATGATTCTTCAATACAACCTTTTGCATTCCTAGCATTTTTAACAAAGTCACAATTTTCACTCTCAGTTACTTTGGTGTGAGACATTGAATGCTAATGGCTTTCCTTGTCCACTAGCCATGGCCCTTTGGATGTACTGGAACTCTAGGGGCCTGGGATGCTGGGGGTGTTTGTGGCTCACATCTGGATGTACAGACAAGACTTCTCACCTGGCCCTCAGTAGAAGTCAGGTCAGAGAAGGTGAAACTGATTCTTTTGGAGTCTGGACAGGAAATTTTTAGAAATATGGACCACTTGCCTTTCCTTTTTCTAATCTGAAATATGTATAGATTATAAATATATTATAAACAGGGAATCATCCTAGGCACTCTGGGGGATATAAAGAAACATTATTTCTCCTTCAATTTCAGAAGGCAGCTGAAGCATATACATATAAGTATTGATATAATTAACAATTCAGATGGTAAATAATTATTGAATGCAGTGCTGAATATGTCTCCTCTTCCTGTCTTACCTCAGACAGAAAAATCCAGGCAGAATATATTAGTTAAAAAGATGTTCCATTGCCAACAACAGTATAGGAGCAACAGTGGCTTAAACCAAAAGGAGTTTATTTTTCTACTAAACCAAAAAGCCTGAAGTGGGCAACCGTTGGTGTTTTGATAATGTAAGGGCCAACTTCTCTGTGATTCTCCTGTCCCACAGAGACAGAGTGTTAGGAACTCTATCTTTAAAAGAGATCAAGGAAGAACCTGCATGCTTTTGAGAAGACATTCCTCCCCTGGGATGAGGTTGGGTTGATTGTCCATTGAGGAATGGTGAAATAAATTACTCATGAGATAATCACATATTCTATATGCTGATGGATATTTGATTTCAGCTAAATTGCCCCATTTCTTATGTCTAAATCATAGCTGCTGCACCTTCAGACATCACATTTGTGTTCAAAGCTGTAAAAAGATGAAGGTGGAAAGGACCTGTGCCAACCAAATCTCTGAAAGATAAGGACTTTTTTGTTGAGCTCACTGGCCGAACCTGGATTGTATAGGAAAGCTTCTAAAGAAGGCTTGGAAATAGGGAAACAGGAATATCACAATATGACTTAAATCAATCATAACATCTTTTGGGGCTCAGCACATTGCTGCTATGAACAGATGTGGGCATGTGTTGTCAAAAAGTAAAGAGGGGGTGGGTTTTGTTCAGCCAATGTTTGTATGTGCCACACTCTTTTGTGTTCTTCTAGGTTATTTGCCTTAAGTAGTGGAGTAGATACTCAGAGAATTATAATCAATTGCTTAAGTGTTTTTTCTCTCCCAATAAATTAATAGCCCCTGGAAGGCAAAAACTGTGTCTTGTTTTTCCTTATATTGTAGGATTTACCACATGGCATAGAAAGAAAATGTTGCTTAATGTTCTGTGGAATTGCATTAAATTAAGTGCCTTGAGATGAACATGTTGGATTATAGAATTCTAGGATTACAGTATTAGACTGTCAGAGTTTAGAGGTTGAGTGACCACATTGGGTTTGGGGTGGGGAAAAGGGGGTAAAAAGGGTTTCACATAAGATGTAGATTTTAAAGTACATCTTGAAGAATGGGTAGGGTTTATGTCTGATTTAGTTTTATATAACACCCATGGCACCTAGGACAATATTTTTCAATAATGAGCTCTCTCTCTATATTTGTTGAACTCAATTGTATTTGAGTAGAGGAGGAATCCAGACAGGGAAACTTTGCAAGTAGAAGTTTATAGGTAGGAAATGCAAACAGGCACTTCCCCTCCCTTCCCTTTCCCTCCCTTGAAGTCTAGGGTCACAAGTGTTATCTTATATTCGACACCCAGGTACTCTAGGCTTTGGGCCTTAGTAGAACATATTGGTGATTCTTTAGGGTAAGAAGAAGGCTGTTTTCCACTTGCATGTACTCAGAGATCTGGTATGCATCTAATATTAATTTGAGGCGTGCAGATGACAGAGCTGGCAAATATAAGAGCAGTTACTTTTGGACAAACTGAGCTAACCACAGTCCTTTGCTGAGAATGCCTGTTATCCGGAGGTTGAATGGATCTCTGGTTTTAAAGTCTTTGAGAAGACTCTCCACTCTCAGCATGTGATGGCAGGTCAGCCTCTGCTTTATCTCACTGAGGTCATATCAGCTGAGTTAAATTTAATGAGGCATTCATTTGGAGCTGTAGACCACATGGGCAGATACATTACTAATCCTTACTGATTGATTTGGAATGAAATAGCAAAGACACTCTTATACTAGGTTTGTTTGCTTTGTGTGAACGTAAGTCCATAATTATCAAAGTTTTGTGATTCTTAAATGAAATGAAGATTCCTTTTACTAGAACAGGGAGAGGGTGTATAGAAAATTAAAGAATATCAAAGCTGTAGAAAAGCTGAGATTAACATAAGAGTGTGTTACTTCTAGCCAAGGAATCTTGGTCATGTCCAAGCAAGTGGACACTGCATTTGTCAGTCAAGACTCAGTAGTTCTTTACTGGGGCCTTGCTTATATACTAGAACTTATCATTTGGAAATCTGTTTCTGTAAAATATTACTACTCCATTATTCAACATGATTTTCTAAAAATACGTTCCATGTGCCAAGCACTGCATTCCATATAAAAGTTTCTTTGCCTTTGAAGCAAAGAGTTTTAATAATTATTATGTAAATGTGGCCCAACAAAGCAAGTCTGTCAATTCCCGTCCCAGCAGAGTCTATAATAGGGAAGACTTGTAGGAGTTAAAAACTACATCTAACTATTGATAAGAATGATGTGAAATAACTGTGTCTTAAACCAACTGGGAGATTATTTTCCTTGAGTAGAAGAAATCAAGAGGGAGACAGTCCCGAGAGAGCGTGATAGATGTGTACTATCATCAGTGTTCTGGGTCCCTTTCATCTTCCTGCTCCACTCACATGGCATCCATCCTCAAGATCACAAGATGGCAGCTGGGAGTCTTACTGTTACATCCATGTTGTAGGAAGAAATAAGAAGGAATGAGGAGTGAACAAAATGGTACACCTCCCATCTGAGTCAGACCCCTTAAAGAGCTTTTTTGTAAGCCCCACACAGCCATTTCTCCTTTAATCTCATTGACTACTGTCTAGATGCAAGGAAACCTGGGAAGTGTCCCATAGCTGATGACCCCAACATACCCAATAAAATAGGAATTTTTGCTTCTAAGAAATACGGAGGGAGATGGATATTGGGCATGTAGTTAGCAGTCTCTGCCACAAGGCAGTGTGGAATAAAGAGGGAAAACATAGACTTGGTTGTCAGATAAATGCCAGCATTTACTAAATTAATCTGTGGAATCATTTGACCAATCTTGGATGGTTCATTTAATAGTTCTGCTTAATAGTTTTCTCACCTATAAAATTGGAACATCTGATGAAAATCTTACAAATTTGTCTTCAAGATTAAATAAGATGCCTCATGGCTTAAAGTGGTGTTTGGTGTGCAACTCCTGTAGCTGTTTTTTTTTGTTGTTGTTGTTGTTGTTTTGTTTTGGTTTTTGTTGTTGTTGTTTTTTTCAGTTTCCTAACAAAATATTGCAAAGACATGTACAACGGAAAAATTAAGGACATTGACAAACATGTCAACATCTGAAAGGAATTTCCACCAACTGTAGACATATATGGTATTAAGGAAAGAAAAAAATAATAAACTTCACCAGGTTTGTGAAAATAAGACTACATGGAAAAAGACAGGAATATACTTAATCCTGCCATCCTTTTCTCCTGATGCAGACACCCCACGTTTGTATCAACCAAAAAAACACAGACATCACTGTCCCGTTCATTTCAAGGCTGATGTCTGAAGCTATCAGAGGAAATTCCTTGTGGACTTCTACCAGATATCACACAACTCATCTCTTTCAATCTTTGGACAAATGTCACTGTCTTAGTGAGATTTACCCAAGATATCCCCACCTTAATACTCCCTATGGACGTGCTATGTCTTACTTTTTTCCTTAGTGCTCATTATCATCTAATATGCTATATATTTAGTTATTTACCTTTCTATTTATCATCTCCTTCTAGTAGAATATAAGTTCTTTGACAATATGGATTTTGGTCCCTTATTATTTTATTCAATGTAATATAAATAGTGCTGAGGAGAGCATGTAGCATATAACAGCTACTTAACCAACATTTAAAATTGAACTATTGAACTTCTCATGTATTCACTGTATCTCTTTCCTGCTTTATTTCTTTTTACCATAGCATATACCACCATCTTACCTAATATGTTATGTACTTATTTATTTTACCTCTTGTCTAATTCTCCCAATAGAATATAACCTCCACGAAGGCAAGGATGTTGTCTGTTTTGTTTACTGCTCTTTTTCACAGCACACGTAACAGAGCCTGGCATATTTTCAATGCTCAATATATATTTTTTGATCTCCTGACAACCCTGCCAACTAGGTCTATTCAGAAACAGCAATTCATTGAAGACATCTGGTCAGGAAACGTGGGTGAGAAAAACCATGGTGCATTGCATCCTGAGGATATCACCCTTGCATTTTCACGTGGGACAGAAACAGGAAAGACGCTGGGCGGAGAATTGCCGGAATTTACAGTTTTCACTGATTCTGAATGTTTAGAGTATCAAAACCAAAACCAAATCCAAAATCTTACCTCAGTGTAGTACATAGGTTAAATAACTGTATTACTGATAGAATATTAGCTCTCAAGGGCTATGTAATCAATGTGCACATTGTAGGCATTCAATACATATACATTAATATTTATGTGTCTTAACTATCCTCCTCTCCTTGAAAATTCTATGTGGACAGGATTTGTATTATATCCTTTGTTCTGACTTATGTACCACACCTGAAATGATGCTTATTGAATATTTAGTGAAGGCTTTCCTGGTTGATGGTTACAGACTCGTTAGAGATCCACGAAGAGCCAAAAGAGAGATTGGAAATCTGAACTGCATTAGACCTTACTCAACTTAATATCAAAAATAGGAAGGGGAGGGGACATTTTGACCAATGTTGGATTAAGTAAATTTCACCATTAGTTCTGCTTTGAAACTGTTATGGCGAGGACAGTCCATCCAGTACTTAATGATCAGCCCTGAACTGGAGGCACTTGGAGGGGGTGTGAGCGGGTGGGCGGGACACAGCCGCAGCCACTCTCCAGTCCAGTGCTGACAGACATCAGGGTAAATGGAGACCAGCCTCAGCCTGGCACGCAATAGATGAAACACAAAAGTCCTTAAGTTTGTGGAGCTTGAAATAGGAAAGAATGGCGTGAAATCAGTTCTGCCTTGGCTCCTGTTCTGCAAATCAGGGTGTTGTGGGTGGATGAAGAGAAGCATAAAGTCTCAGACCTGGGGTGTCTTAAGCATATGAGTGAAGTCAGTGGGTTCCAGGCAGCAGAGGGTAAGCTTTCATATGTTCAGCCCAAAGACCCTGGCTGTTTTGCACAAGATTGTGTCCCCATTTGTTATATTCACCTTTCTGATTTCATGCAACTTACTTTTATCACAGCCTTGTCCTTCTTAACCCAGCATTTCTTTTGAAATGTCCATCTTTCCCTAAGTATGGCTTTCTAAACTCTTAATCATATTTGTTTGTTTTAATTGAACAAATATGTTCTGTGTCTTGGGCACAAGTGATGGCTCCTAATTGGTTACATGCTAGCTTGGCTTGCAGTTTCAGAGGATGGGGTTTCTTTGGTTCTGGTTGGCTGTGTGGAGGGGGAGATAACTTTAAAGCTTGATTAAAGCAAGTTTCTCTAATGTCAGGGTTCTCTCTGAAGAAAGAGACATAATCTTGGAGGAACAATGGGGGCTTGCTCGCATTTAGAAAGTTAGAACAGAAGTTTAAAAAAACAACCCTTGGTCCAATTTTCAACAGGATTGTATAATGTTCAAAAAATGAAAAAAATCCCCCCCACTTGTAACCACAGGAAGCCAAGCATTAAAGTCAGAAAAAAGAAACCCCCCAATTCCACCCCCAGAATGAACTGCACCATATTGTTTTCCTTTCGTGCTTGCCGATTTCAGATTTTCATTTTCTGTACATTAAAAAGCAAAGGAGACTTAAAAAAAAATATTCGTTAGCGGTTTCTGTCTAAATCTCATCATCTAATTATTTTCACAGTGAACATTTGAAATGGCAGAAGCAATTCTGCCAAGAGCCTTCTCTCTCTGGATTCCAGGGGATGTTTCACAATAATTAGAAACCCCAATGGGTCTCTTAAGAACCCTTAAGGGGTTCCATATGCAGACTTCCATATGAAGTGGTACAATGTGTAGTTCTTCATTTTCCACAATAGAGCCTGACAGGTCTTAATGTATATTATTATATTAAATGAGATGCACATTAGTTGGTCAGACTGCTGGGTAGCTGGCCTCAATTCACTGAGAAATACAAACCAACCTGGTAACCCCATTATTTGCCCTACCCCTCCTCCACCCACACAAGTACAGGGTACTGTTAACCTGCGTGCAAGTACTCAGGTACTAAGTGGCTTCTCAGACCTTGTCCTTGAGTGCAGAGCACTGATCTCATTGATTTTACTGGGATTGTAAGATGAATTAATGTATCTCAGTCAGGAAATATCTGGGCTATGCCAAGGATCTCTTTTCTATTGAACTGGTAGAGGACTTGTATTTGTTCTTTGGGTGGTAAAATACAGTACTTACAAAAGGCCCAAGGATTACATTGTCCTCTACTTAAAATATGTGGCTTGACTAGATCTTAGCATTCCCTTATCTATTGCTACTGTGGCATTCTCTACTTAAGTAGCAGGAAACCACTATATATAGACGTTATTGGATACATTGTCAGGTCTGTTTATTTACCAGGTTTTGCTAAGCAAGGAGCATTGATTATCAACCTTATCATGACTGAGAGAAGTTGGACCGGTATACTTTTGTTGACAGTAAAATTCCATTCTTTACGTGAAGGTTGTTCATGGTTCACTACTGGGTGGGTAACGACTCTATAAAGTCTTTGGTCCCCTGTTTGGTGGCAGTTTAGGAGACTTTGATTCTTGATGACTTGTGCATCCTTAATGAGGCCATACAGTGTAACTCAACAAGACCTCCAGAGAGCAAGGCAACTGGTAAAGGAGAAGAAAAAAATAGCTTATTTCCTTGAGGGTTTTATGTTTTCAGTAAACTAGATGGCTGTATTCTCACTTTAAAAATCTGCGAGATTTTCTAAAAAAACAAAAAAGTCTTGTCGGTAGACCAGTTATAAATGTATGTCTCCCACCTTCCTCCTTATGAAATGCCTCCTCTCTGTCACTGTTACTTAAGTACAATGACCAGTGTATGCCAGCTTCAGTTTTGAGGGAGAGGAGAAGTGTGAAATATCAAAAAGAATAGCGAAACCATTTCTCATTATTGTGTTGCTCTAAAAGTTTCCTGATGCATTTAAGATTTTCAGAAAAGAAGAAATGTGGGTCAGCCCAGCATTTGATATATGATTATTTGTTCCTCTCCCTTTCTCCTATGCATAAGTAGTCAAGTTAGGAATGCTAAGTTTTTGGAGGTGGTGTATATCAGTATTACTTTAAAAATGCTAACATGGGGGCGCCTGGGTGGCTCAGTTGGTTAAGCAACTGCTTTCGGCTCAGGTCATGATCCTGGAGTCCCTGGATCGAGTCCCGCATCAGGCTCCCTGCTCAGCAGGGAGCCTGCTTCTCCCTCTGACCCTCCTCCCTCTCATGTGCTCTCTCTCTCTCATTCTCTCTGTCTCAAATAAATAAATAAAATCTTTTTTTTTTAAAAAAAAGAAAATGCTAACATGGCACCCTCTCATGATAGAAAGGAAGCAGGGCCAGACTGGTTTCTGGAGAATGTTTAAAGTCCTTTTATTGTCTGATGTAACTGGGTAGAAAGTGAGGATCCAAACAAAAAGACAAATGGACAATTTTGTGTTACCTTTAGGAATCAGAAGCTCAAGATTTTATGTGCTGAGAAAAGTTTCTTAATAAACATGATTTCTTGCCAGTAACAAGCTAACCACAAGTGAGAGAGTATGGGAAATTGTCTTTTCATAGCTCTAGAGGCCATTTGGTTCTTTGACTTAAAATATTATCTGGTGATGTATATAGGCTAAAATTCCTCCACCGAAAGCCATCAATTAAACAGCCATTAGCAAATCCATTGCCTTCTTTATTGAGATCCATAACTGAAGATAATTTAAGAGTAAAAGAAACAAGAGGCAAAGTATGAAGGAGGTCTAGCAGAGAAAAGTAAAAAATCATACTCTATTTATGGTTTCCATCCAATCAAAAGAACATAACAGTATTAGAATAGGTCCTCTGGGAGCTGTGGATTTGCATAAGCATTTGGAGAAGAAGACAACCAGGGATTCTAGATCTCCGACTGTGAGCAGGGAGAGGTCCACAGGCTTCAGCAGAGAGGTTCACGGAAGAAATAGAAAAAGCAAAAGCCTAAGACCATGAGTTATAGGGCTCCCCTCAAAGAGACATCTATAAACACTCATACATATATAAGCATTTATATACCCCCCCACACACACACCACTATAACAGATATTTTGGGGGAAAGATCTGATTGCAATTTTGAACACCAGCTGTTCACGTTAGCATAGTTATTTTCAGGGTGGCCAAATCATGTAACCAGTACTGATTCCCACTCAGGTATTTAGAGACCTGGAAATCAATGCTGACAAGATAATCTACTTCTGTGGCCAGGGAAGGAATACTGTGACTGGGACAACAAACAGAAGAAAAAGCCTGCATCAAACTCTGAAGTTTCTACATGTCTTTACGATTCTCTGTGGGGAAAGGGATAAAGTGGAAAGAAAAGGTATTTATATTATGATAGCTTGATGAGGTCATTATTGGTTTCAGTTTTCAGATAAAAATATATCACATCACACACTGCCATGATTCCCATATACTCATCAATGGGGGGCGTGGGGGCAGGAAGTGGCCTTGAGAGAATCCATTTCATCCAAATTCAGAGCGGCAGCTTATGGTGTAGATGCTGCTTACATGCACATTCTCTGACTCTGGACTACTCAGTGTGAACTGGTATCTTAAGCAAATGTTGTTACTGGTTTGCAATGGCAGAATTGGGAAAATGGAAATTTGAGAGTCCAGGTTTAGAAAGTTCAATAGCAATTTCACATTGTATCGAGTTATATTTCATAAGTCGTATTTTACGGTTTTGTCTTCTCATTTTCTGAATAATATATTATTGCATTTTGTAAAAATCTGAATCAAGATGAAATTAGTAACTTAAACACAACAGACAAACTGGCCCTCTATCCCAAATATTTTGAGAAATACTGTCCTAACTGAAATGTTATAATCCACAGAATAGACTTCCCCTAACATTTGGGTTCCTTTTCTGCATTTTAATCTCAGATCTCTAGCTTCTTTGATAGCTGAATGCTTAATATAGCACAACATAAAGTATCATCCCTAAAAGCTGTTCTGCAAAATAAAAATATTCAGGACCTTTGGGAAACAGTATACTATGCTCACCTTAGAGATTCACAATGTATGCTAGCATACTAAAGAATCTGAGAAATTTTGCAATAAACAGCAAGTACCAGTTTAACACAGAATTTCCCAAAACTTATTTGGTCACAGAGCTCTTTGCATCCTGTGACACCTTAGCACAAATTAATTCCCTATGGAACTCATATTCCATGGATCATAAATTGGAAAATACTTTTATTTAATCATTATTGGAGACTTCAGTGAGAGCTGAAAAGAAAAAAATCAGGTAGCAGTAGATGATGTTGAAGGGAAGAGCTGGACATTGTACACACTTTTTAATCATAGCGCAAGTAATATGCTGATTCCATTTGGACTGGTATTCTAACACGAAACTCTTGATTTCTTCCTGTCTTTCTTCCTCCCACCTGCCTTTTTTAAATACTCCTAACCTCTCAGCTGGCTCTTTCTTCAGATACTTATAGAAAGATTTCTGCTCCCCTTGAGTTTTCACAGTTGAGCCAGAAATTATGTGAAATTTAGGGTTTTGCTAGTTTCCTGACTTTTTGACATCTGGTCCTTTCTATATATTTCCAGGTATTTAGTCAAACCCCACTGATTTGGACTAACAAGCAAAAAGGTCAATCTAATTTGGTAAGAAGTCTGCTTTATAGGATATTTAAAAAGTAATGCAGTTTTAGTTTTATTATTTTCAAAAGCCCATGGTGCCAGAAACTATGGTTGTGGACGTATACAGAGTTCCTACTTTACATATAGACATGAGTGATTTGCATTAATTGAACTTAAAATAAGGTTTTACGTTTAGTTTAAATATTCTTCCCTTTCCCCCCATTTACAGAAATTATGGAGCCACTTTCATTTGCTTAAGAAATTTTACTTCTAGATAAAAATATTCTTTATTAAAAGTCCTGTCTCAAAAACAACTGTTCAAATCAGTGGACCTCAAAGAATAAAGCTTTTTTGTATTTGATTTCCAGCCTTACTAAAGTGCAAGTAATATAACGTTGAAGAAAGCAAAGAAATCAGAACCACCATGCTTTTTCTTTCGAAATATTTACTCTGAAAGTGGATCTTTATTTTTTTTGAAGCAAAAAATAAAGTACCTCACACTCTTTTCATAACTATCATTCTATTTTATTTTTCTCATACTTACAATCATTGTTTGAAATTATAAGGCTTGTTGATTTGTTTCCTTATATACTCTCTGCCTCTCCACACTGGCATGTAAGCTCATAGAAAGAGGTAAGATTCAATCCCTATGGAATAACATGGGAGAGGGTCTACTCAGGTACAAAATAGGGACCCCAAACAGAGGAACTAATTAAAGGTGGTTTAGAGGAATAACAGCCTTGTTGGCTCTCCTTATCTTCACCCCCACCCTCACACAACTGGCTGCCTAGCAGACAAAACGGAAAAACAAAACCAACAAGAGTGCTCTCCTTTGACAGTACTCAACTTACCTCTCAAGAAACGCTAAGCCATCTCCACTCTACCTGCAGATTTAAAGTAAAATCTTCCAGTTGACAATTTTTACACCAGACAAGGAGTTCCCAATGAGCTCATTAAGAAGTCCTATAAGAACCTTAATGCAACTACCTAAAAAATCAATTGTCCTTCATGCCTAAATATAATGGACAACAAATAGTTTACCAGAAATATGAGGAAAATAAATAGCACTAATGAAGATATATTTCTGAAAAGATTTATTTATTTATTTATTTGAGAGAGAGAAAGCCCACACAAGCAGGAGGGGCAGAGGGAGAGGGAGAGAGAATCTCAAGCAAACTCCCTATGAATGCAGAGCCTGATGTGGGGCTCAATCTCACAACCCTGAGATCACAATCCTGAGATCGTGACCTGACCTGAAAATCAAGAGTTGGATGCTTAACCAACTACACCACCCAAGCCCCCCACTAATGAAGATATTTTTAAAAGTCAAGATAGCTAGCTAAATCTGAAGTAAATAGATAATTCATGGTACATAACAGAACCTTTAAAAAGTTATAAATATGAGATTCAGAAAGATTGTTGGCTCTATAAAACAAGAATAGACTGTGGTAACAAAAGAAAAAAATGAGAAACTATGAGGAATAAACACATTATAGTGTTTGGTGTAACACTAGCTTAAAAACTGTTTTCCAAGAACATTTAATTTCATGAATAAGGCATTATAAAGAATAATAGGCAAAAAAAAAAAACCATCATAAAACAGGAAGCAAGACTTACATAACTTAAAAATAATAAAAGCAAATGATACAAGCAAAAAAATATAGCCTGAACGGAAGCCAAATGGTGTTAGGCTGTTATTTCTTGGTAGTGGTTGCATTTTCTAAAGTAGGTACAATGAACATGTGTTACTATTGTAATCAGAGAAATTTAATATACAATTGCAATTATTAGCATGTACTGCAAATTAAATGCCCATTAACCTCACACTATTTATTTTTCAATGCATTACTGGAGAGAAGCACTGGAATAGTGTCATGTCAAATAAACTGAGATTTATTTTGTATGCCTTAATAAAAAAAAAAAACTATGAAAATTCTCTTGGAAATTAAAAATAGTTTGCTTCAATTTAAAGCTCAATAAAAGGGCTAAGAGCAAAAATTGATAACCTTTGCCAGAAGGGAGTAAAAAAACAGATAAGTGTGACAGAATAGATAAGCCATATAGATTACTAACAAAATTGACATTTAAAAAAAATTCTAGAATTAGAGAATAGAAATAGAAAATGGATCTCCCACTCCCCCTGCTTGTGTTCCCTCTCTCGCTCGCTCTCTCTCTGTCAAATAAATAAATAAATAAATAAATAAAATCTTTTAAAAAAAAGAAAAAGAAAATGGAGAGGAACTTAAATAAATAAGCAATAGAAAATAATTTACCATAGATGTGGAAAGATAAGATTTTTCAATTCAAAAGGATCATCCAGATGACCTCAAGGTAAAACACACACACACACACACACACAGGATAAAACACAAAGGATAAAAAGAAAATCCTTAAAAGGTAAAATCAATAACACATAACCTCAGAGGATGAAAATCAAGCTTGCATCAGAATTCTTAATCACCAATAACGGATGCGTGAAGGCAATGGAAGAACTCTTTTCAAGCTCTAGGAATAAATTAGTTTGAATCTAGAATTATATACGTAACAAAGTTATCAGAATATGTGAGACAAAAAAAAATCTATAGAAATTTTCCCATGCACCATTCTCAGGAAGTTTCTAGACAATATACTCAAGACAATAAGTTAAAAAAAAAGAGTGAGAAAAAGAAAACAAGAGGTACATGATACATTGGAATTAGCTGAGAAGTACAAAGAAAATAAATCCCATGATGACAGCTGGCCTAGTACAGGATGTTGGTGGGCTGCAAAATATATTTTTTCAAGAAAAAAAGAATAGATTATTTTCTTTTTTTTTTTAAGATTTTATTTATTTATTTATTTATTTGAGAGAGAGAGAGAGAGAGAGAGAGAGAAAGCATGAGAGGGGAGAGGGTCAGAGGGAGAAGCAGGCTCCCCGCTGAGCCAGGAGCCCGATGTGGGACTTGATCCCAGGACTCTGGGATCGTGACCTGAGCCGAAGGCAGTCGCTTAACCAACTGAGCCACCCAGGCGCCCCGAGAATAGATTATTTTCAATGGATAGACGGAATAAGCAAGATTTGTTATGTGGCAAAAACAGTCATGTTTTTCTCAGTAGGAATAAAAGAAAGATAATCATCAATGTCTTATTTATAAAAGTATACAATAATCATGGTAAAAAACATAAAGCAAATAAAATGTGTCATTTTTTAAAAAAAAAAATTCATGGAATGCAAGAAATCTACCATGATTTCATTTATGGTTTCTGGTTTCCTGTTTGGCCGAAACAAGGCATTCCCTATCCTGAGGTTCTATCAATATTCTTGTAAATGATTTAGTTTAAAAAATTATTTTAGTTTAAAAAAATTGGTTTAAAATTTAGTTTAAAAATTATGTTTTTATGTCCTTTACATTTGGATTTCTAATCCATATGAGATTTATTTTTACATGGAGCATAATAGGGATTTAACTCTTTTGTTTTTTTTTTCCCCTGCTGGGTAGATAATTATGCCAGTGTCACTTACTAAACACGTCATTCTTTCTTTACTGAATTGAAATGCCACCTTTATTATTTCATTCCAGATATTTTAAGAAATGGTTTATGCTATAGGTCAAAGAAACCTGAAAGAAAATGAGAGGCTTGTCTTTTTCCTGGAGAAGTAGATGTTTGGTAAATTGAAATGAGAAAACGGCATAATACGACACATGTAGGTGCCATGATCTAAGCCGTGAGAATAAAAATAGAATGTATGATTTTTTTAATCCAGAGAAGACAATTTTAATTATCCCCAGGAATGCAGTAATGAATACGAAAGGGCGGGAAGAAAATACAGGAATTTGGAAATATGAAATAATGTGGAAAAAATAATGACCAAGACAACAGAATGTACACTAATTGAAAATTGTTTAATCTCACTAAATGAAAGACAGAACCATTCAGATTAGATTAAAATTACACACACATACACATACACACACATATAGTATTTTGTAAAAGAGATAATGGACTTGACATCTTGAAACAGATATTTTGTTGTTTACTAAATGAAGATCTACATTCACTAAGAATGCAAGAAAAGCTTTTGATAAAATCCAACATCCATTCCAGATTAAACAAACAAATGAACAAACAACCTCTCAGCAAACAAGTGATAGAAAGGAACTTCTTCAACCTGATAAAGGCTTCTGAGAAAAACCTAGAGCTAACATCATTCTTAATGGGGAAAAGTTCAGTGGTCTTTTACTAAATATCAAGAATAAGACAAGAATGTCTACTCTCTTTCTTGCTGTTCAGCTAGAGGTTCTAGCCAGCTGAACAAAGAGAAAAGAAAGTATCCAGATCAGGAAGGAAGAAGTAAAATCATTTTTATTCATAAACAACATGATCAATTTTGTAGAAAATCCTATGGAATCTACAAAAAGCTACTATAGCTAATAAGTGAATTCAATGAAGTTGTAAGACACAAGATCAATATACAAATATCAATTGTTATTTCTATATACTAGCAATGGACATTAAAAATTGAAATTAAAAATAATACCATTTATGCAAGCATGAGAAATAAGAAATACTTAGAGATAAGTCTTATAAAAATAGATAAGCCATGGATACTAAAACCTGTAAAAACACAGCTAATTGAAATTAGTACCTAAATAAAAGGTGTGATATACTGTGTTGATGGGTCAGAAGATACAAATTTGTTAAAGTGTCAGTCTTCCCAAAATTAATCTACAATTTCAAAACAGACCGAGTCAAAATCTCAGTGAACATTTCTGTAAAATTGACAAGCTAATTCTGAAATTCATGTAAATTCAAAGTAGAAGCCTTTGAAAAAGAACCTAAGTTGGAAGAATAGTACTACCTGATTTTAGGGCTTATTAAAAGTTATTTTCATCAAAGTGTTGTGGTATTGGCCTAAAGATAGACAAATAATATCATTTGACCAGAATAGAGAGTTCAGAAACAGAATCACACTAGTTTATGAACAACTTTTTTTCCCATAAAGGTGCAAACACAATTCAGTGTAAAAAAAAGATAGTCTCTCTCTTTCTCTCTGATTCTTAAAAAATGGTGCTGGATTAATTGGATATCCATATACAAAAAAAATGAACTTCAATTCATATTTTATACAATTAATAATGGACTCAAAATGGATTTTAAATTTATATGTAAAACCTAAGACTGAAATTTCTTGAAGAAAACAGAAAAGAAAATCTGTATAACCTTGAGTTAGACAAAGAGTTCTTAAATACAACAGTAAAAGCATGGTTTATAAATGAAAAAATATAAGTTACACTTCAAAATGAAAAATGTCTGCTTTTTGAAAACCAAAAATGAAAAGAAAAGCTGCTGCAGTTTGGGAGAAAATATTTGCCAGTCGTATAACTGATAAAAAATTTTATCCAGAATATATGTCTTAAAATTATCAAAACTAATAATAAGAAAACAATAACTCAGTTTTTTGAAAATTGACAGAGGATTTGAACAAATAAGATATATGAATAGCAAATTTACAAATGAGAGGCTATTAACATCATTAATCATTAGGGAAATGCTAATTGCATCACAATGAGATACTTTTACCTACCTGTTAGAATAGCTAAAAATACAAAGAATGACTATATCGAGTGTTGTCTAGAATATCCAGAAACGGAAATTCCCCTACACTATTAATGAGAATGTGTAATAGTACAACCATGGTTAAACAGTCTGCCATTATATACCTGCTATATTATTCAGTCATTCCATTTCTAGGTGTGAACCTGTGAGAATTGCAAGACTGTGACCATATAAAGAATTGTATATGGATAATCATAGCCACTTCTATTTTAACAGCCCACATCTGTAAATAACCCAGACATCCATCAATAGCTTAATGGGTAATGAAATTGTAATATGTCATATAATGAATTACTACACATCAATATAATGAGCTATTAAATACACACAACATAGATGAATTATAAAATAATTATGCTGCGCTCTTGGGTGGCTCATTGGGTTAAGCATGTGCCTTCAGCTCAGGTCATGATCCCAGGGTCCTGGGATTGAGTCCCACATGGAGTCCTGAGTCTGATTCCCTGCTCAGGGGGGATTCTGCTTCTCCCTCTCCCTCAGGCCCTCCCCCCTGCTCGTTCTCTCTCTCTCAAATAAATAAAATCTTTTAAAAAATAATAATTATGCTTTGTGAAAATTCAGACAAAAAAGAGTATGTAAAATGTGGTTCCATCAGTGGCTGCCTGGGAATGGGGGCAAGGGTTGGGGAAAAAAGTGTTACTTATAGTGTGAAAGGGAAATTTGGGAGATAAAAGGGAATGAATGCATAATTAAAACAAAATAGTTACCATCTTTGAACCAATCATACTAAAGCAAATAAACTGAGGAGCATAATTAACTCTCTTTACCAAAAGACCAAAAATAACAAAAAATTAAGACAAACAGAAACTTGCTGCTGCTAGCAAGTATTAGAGACTACAATTTTCACCACTGCTACTTCTAAATTTCATCCAAGCGTCAGTGCCAGAAAGTCGACCTTCCAGCCACCACTTGCTGTCACTGCCAAGGACAGAAGTTTCCCTCACCTCTTTCTCCTCACATTACTAACTCCCGTGTCAAAACATGGCATGAATGACTGATTGGTGAATCCCACATCATGATCCTGTGCTCTAACTATGAGGGAGGCTGGGAAAGAAGTGCCTAACTTTTTTTTTTTAACATTCTTTAAAATGCATACACTCTCTTTTTTATTATTATTATTTTTTATTCTTATGTTAATCCCCATACATTACATCATTAGTTTTAGATGGAGTGTTCCATGATTCATTGTTTGTGCATAACACCCAGTGCTCCATGCAGAATGTGCCCTCCTCAATACCCACCACCAGGCTAACCCATCCTCCCACCCCCCTCCCCTCTAGAACCCTGTTTGTTTTTCAGAGTCCATCGTCTCTCATGGTTCGTCTACCCCTCCGATTTCCGCCCCCTTCATTCTTCCCCTCCTGCTACCTTCTTCTTCTTCTTTTTTTTTTTCTTAACATATATTGCATTATTTGTTTCAGAGGTACAGATCTGAGATTCAACAGTCTTGCACAATTCACAGCGCTTACCAGAGAAGTGCCTAACATTTTTACTACTCAAATTAGGATTGGTCACTGCACTTCACTAAGACTGATAATTCAGAAAGAATTGCCTATATATTAGTATATTCAGAAGCTGGATGGCCAACATGAATGCCAAATATCCGTTTTGCCAATTTATAACTTATTTGATTTGATTTATTGGGCATGTCTCGGAGATTATTTTTATAAGCTCTAAATCCACTAACGTACTAGAATATATATTGATTTTGATTGATCTTAATTATTTTTCTCCTGAGATATGATGTGCCTATTAAATGTGAAGATTGAGGTATTTCTAAATTTCAGAAAAGCTCTCCTGAGTATATATTTGAATATTTTATTCCTGTTACATTTGTCCTGTACCTTTCTTCATGGACAACAATTATGCGTATATTGGCACTC
The DNA here is from genome assembly GCF_011800145.1 of Mirounga leonina. Lineage (NCBI taxonomy): Eukaryota > Metazoa > Chordata > Mammalia > Carnivora > Phocidae > Mirounga > Mirounga leonina. The sequence goes on from NW_023270305.1 coordinate 7,238,808, forward strand.
CTTTATATGTATTCCACATCTATCATCTTTCCATTAATCCTCTAAACTCTTAAAAGTTTTGCTCAGGGTTCTCAATCCTGCCTTCCTTATGTCTAATTTTTTCAGTTGTATCTGTTTGTTCCTTTTTTCCTTTTCTTGCTTCCCTCTGATTTTTTCCCCCTTACATCTCTTTCCTGCTCTCTGTTTAATTATTTTAATCTTTTACCCACTGATGCCCACTAGCTCCACATTGGGCTTTTTCCTCATATAGGCCATATTCCCTTAAAATGTGCTGATTGTTTGGGCAATGTTTGGTAAAAATTTCTGCTGCTTTACAATACAATTTTTCTGATGTGATTCTTAAACTGCCTTTAATTTATCTTGTTGAATTTCACATAAAAAAATGTTCCATAGATTGGGTGTTGTTTTATTATTTTATTTTTCTTCCTACTAATACCATAAATACTAATAGTAAAATTCTTATTTTTTTATTATTATCTTTGAATAGAGGGAATTCTTCCTGGACAAGACATTTATGAACAGATTTTGTGGACAGGGGATCAGTGGGAGGAAGCTGTGATTGAAAGAAATTTGAGTAGAAGGCAAGCAGGGAGCTTGGAAGTCTGTCTACAGAAACTTACTCATCAACACTGCCCTGTAGGTAGAAGCAAGAGCCAGAAGAAGAGGAAAGCTCTTCTGCCTACAGTAAAACAACATGATGTTACATGATTCAGATGTGTGAGAGTGTGAGTATGTGTGTGCATTGTGTGTATGTATGTGTGTTGGAGGAGGTAGAGGGGGGTGATGTAGTCTTATTTTTAAGTTTCAGGGCTCTTTTGTTCCCATTCTTTCTCTAACACCATCTGCTTCTTCAGAGATAGTGCTCATTTGCTCTTCTAACTCTAGTTTCCCTGCTGTTCCATGTGGTCAGACTGCATTCAGAGAGGCTCCTGCTGTGAGTATACACCCACTTTTTGTAACATCCAAATACAGAGTCATTATGCTCATCTGGCTCTGACCCAAAATCTTTAAAGACAGGTGCTTTTCTTGGGGGTCCTCTCTTGCTGTTGTTCCCATTTCATTTCTCCCAGCAGGCCTTCTTCATACTTTGTGGTTTGAAGTTATAGGTGTTCCATAGACTTGTCCAAGATGACATGCCCCTTCCTGGTTTGTGTTCTCCTTGTTGGTTTTAGTTCATTTTAGAGAGGAAAAAAAAAAAAAAGAACAAGTTATTTTTACTTTTCCATCTAAAAACTGAAAACGTCTGAGAAGTCTCCTGAATGATGATGCTAAGCTCTGTGGCTGGGAGCAGCTGTGCGCCCTCATGTATGGCAGGTAGTGTCCATTTAAAGCAATGCACGCCGTAGCACCCTGAATCAAGGCCGTGTGTTCCAGCTAAGCAGTATTAAATGGAGGTAAATGTTACAGCAAAGGGCTCTTTGTCCCTCACTCGATACAGTTATGATCCTTTATCTAAGAACCACATTTGTAAATGGAGTACACATTACGAAGAGATGTTCACTTGAAAATGTTAGTTTACTTGTATTTTCTTGGCAGATGATAACTCAAGTCAGAGGGTGAACTTGAGCAGCATTTTGATGCACTGGTATTTTCTTTTGCTTTGACATACTTATTATTCTGGTATAATCTCTATTGGTTATTTAGACTAGATGTGATTGCCATGTCCCCTAAGTATTCTGGAGCATGTGACTTTCCTGTGGACAGTTGTTCTACATGCATTGATTAAAGACAAATTAGGGACTCTGAGGGATATGGTGATTAAATAAGCTCAGACTTTCCCATTAAAAAGGCCGCCTAATGAAGACTGTCCAATTAGACACATAGCTAAAACACAAATCAAGGCTCTAATCACCACCCCACAGGATTGTTATGTGGTTTAAATTAGAATATTACACGACACCTGGTAAAATCCTCAGTAAATATTAACTACCTTATTGCTATTGTTGTTTTTATCATCTTGATTGGTAGTATCAGTACAGGGAGACAATGACAAAATTCTTTGAAAGAAAGAAGTGGAAGCATTTTTTTGTTCCTAGATGGACTACATGGATACTGACAAGGACCACATCTGTGGTCATGGGATAAAGGATAATCTATAGGGCAAAACAGAAGTGGACATAAAGACAAAAGAGAAAGAGAAGCAGGGCTGTTTTTGATGATGCTGTCTCAGAATGCATTGTGAAAAACCTGCTTCGGTATTGGGTCCTATGCATTGAGCTTTTGGTTCTGTTTCACTCTCTTTAATTAGCTCACTTCAACTTGGTGTGTTTTCTTTAGCAGAGCATTTGGCATCAGCTTGGTCCCGGTATAACAATTTTGAGAGGATGAGAGACATGGATGGAAATAACCCATCTAAAGTTATGATGACCTTCTCCCATAATGTATTGTAATGTGGTGAAAATGATAGATGCACTAGCTTCTGTATTTGAAGTTAAAAGAAAATTCAGTTGTGTTTTCTTTTCACCATCCACAAACGGTTATTTTGTAATAACAGAGGGAAGAGTTTTCTATAGCAGCCTCGTCAGTGGTTCCAAACTGGAAATAACATCCAACCACTAACTGCTGTTTAATTTTTTTTTTGTTTTTACTTTATTTCATGCGTAACTATGTTTGCACAGCAGGGCAGCAAACATCTTAGAAGTGTCACTTGGAATAGCAAACAGGCTAGCAAAGCCATTGTCTCTGCCTGGGGTTTTGCCTTTGGTGGGTGTACACAGTCCCAGTTCACCAAGAAGACTTTATTTAAATACAGTGAAATCTGCAGGACAATAAAAGATGGCAAATGGCAGTAGTTGCCAAAATATGAATTTCATACTTGTGATGCCTTGTTTCCCTAGAATAGAAAGAGCTTCTAAGAGACAATGAATGAAGAGCATCGCTGTCTGCTGGGTGACTCAGGAGGCAGAAGGAGGGGAGGGTTGGTGAGAATTCAGCACATGGGCAAAACAGCAGAAGCCTAGATTCTCAGTGTATAATCTTTACATGTAACCAAACCCCAGACGGACTTCTTATATTTCTGAGGGATGCTCCTGGTTTTTCTCAGGGGTTTCTATTTTGGGGGGTTGGCACATGGAGATGTCAGTGGATATTGGCAGAAGCCATGTATCTCCCCAGCTGCACCAATGGAAATCATCACATTACAGTGACTCATCTTCTTCCTTTGCCACTGGGGTTTTGTACACCATCTTCCCTGCACAAAACCATGCCTGATGACCAGGAACAGGGGCATTCCTAGGAGCCCTGAGAGTTTATGACCTTCTCCTTAAAGGAAAGGCCTAAACTCAAAGGAAAATCTCTAGGAGCCAAATCCTTAGAGGGTAAGACCGGATCTTAGTATACCCCTCTAACATCAAAGCAGGGTTTTTTTTTTTTGCATCAGGGTCAGGATAGTGGAGCAGCTAATGGTTTGGAGTTCTTCTGGTACCTTTTATGATATCATTCACCCTTTGCTTCTTTAGCTTACTTCATATAACAGAAAGAAAAGAAAAGTACAGCATTTAAATTCATGAGTTTTGGTAAAGTCCCAAGTCAGCATTTTAACTACTTTGCATTTCAGTTTATAGATCTGTAACATGTGAATAGTAACCACTTCCTCAGGGTTGTTGAGAAGACAAAATTAGATAATTGAGTTTAGTGCATGTAAAATTTTCCCACCAAAGTTCTTCTGGAGGTAAGCCTCAGATCCAAGATTAGATCTTAGATTTTAGATTTTAGGATTACCTCCAAAAGAACTCTGCTGAGAAAGTTTTAGATGCACTAAACTCAATTGCTTTATACGTGATAGGAATATTTTTTGTTTTGTATATTATGTTGTTCTAAAGATAGATCTGTGTATTTAACAAAAACTCTACCTAGAACTATTTCTTTATTCAGTTTTCCTTATACAGGTTATATAATAGCTTCCTACAATGTAGCAGGCCTAGACATCATGACATTTCAGAGCTCAGCTCCAGTTACCATGATGGCTACAAGGCTGGATGATGGGCAATGAATCAGACATCGTCCTTGCCTATATGTAGCTCATAAGCTGATGATATGATATAATAATAAGACTATGTGCAATTCCCTATAAACCCACCTGGAATAGGGTGAAGGGAAGAGGTGAAGCAGGATACAATATGCTCCCTGGAGGAGGAGTCTTTGAGATGAGACTTGAATTATATTTGAGACAATATGTGTAAAGATACAGATTAGGAAGGAGCATGGCATATTTGGGGAATTGATAAATGGCTGAAAGCATAGAACATTTACCCTTCTGTACTCTCCTTTGAATTTTAGTGGCCATTCTTGAATTCCATGGTGAGTGAAACCTGTGAATTGGGACTCAATCAAAGTTTTGAGATGGAAGGGAACAGTGAAAGTGCCTAATCTCTAATAGCTATTCTGAGTTACTTTTTCAATCACCAGTGTTTCGACCAGGACAGAAGACACAGGTTAGCTTATGTCCCAGATGGGAAGGTTTGCTAACCTTATGTACGTTTATTAAACATGACCTAAGTGGGTAAATTTGGAGAATCCAAGAAGTCCACATGAAAAAGTGTTCAGAAGGTGGTTTACACAGCTCTGAAAGAGTTCTCAAAAGAAACCAAACCAATCCTTCATGTCCTAGAAGTATTCAGAAACCTAAGAAAATAGCTAATAAGACCATTCATTTCTGAAAAATGTACAAAGGGGCCATGCATTCTTTGGTGATGTGCTCCAGAAAAATGTTAACAAAAAGATGGTTTTTACTATTAAACCATCAACTGACTTTGGCCTGCAAAACACCAGCTGGCTTACATTACTTGTAATGTGCTTTGGTGTGTCTCTGATGATAAATATGAAGGGTCCTTTAAGATATACAGAAATATTAAGCAACTAACATGCTTTTTCCCCTTCCTTTGAAAATTTAAGGAGTCGAAAGAAACATGGAGGCCTTTTCAATGTAGGGAAAATTACATATGGCTAAATCAGCTTTGTTCTCACTACAATGAGCCAAGGAGACATTCTTTTTAGGGGAGAGAATAATTGAGTTTGAGCTCTAACGGTCAAGACTTTTCCCTCGCATAAATAAACAAATAAACAAACAAACAAACCAAAGATACCTTCCACAATCCAGCCTCAGTCGGTCCCAAATAGTATCTTAAAGGTTTACTTTATTTTACTTTATTTTATTTTGCACCAGAACCGATCATGCTGATAAGACAGGTCTTATTCTGGTGCGTGCCAGGCACATTCTTATCACCAAGTATTTGCCCATTCTTTCTGGAAGCAAAGCCTTCCCTGGCCTCTTTAGTTAACTTGATCTCTACTCCCTCTTGCAAGTGTCTCTCCACCCCCACTGCCCGCCTGTCCCCTGGAACGTAGGACACTCTGCTTCTGAGGTTGGTGACTGTTAAATGCAATCTAGTCTCATAAACAATGATGCATATGTTCCGCAAGTAACTTTTTTGCCCAGCTTTGCCTCCCCTTAACATGGATCAAAGAATCTATTAACACAGTGGATGCGCCAAACTATGTTTTCTTTGGTGGATGACTGATGGGTTGCATTTAAAACCGTGGGATTTTTCTACTTGAGTTTATATCATACGACAAATAGTTCTCCAGTGTGGTCTCCAAATTCAACTCCCCTTAAAATTTCATTATTGGTATAGAAACTTAAAAGAATCCATTCATTCGTTTATTTATTGAACAAGAATTTTATTCCAAGCTCTGTGTTAGGCACTGGGGATAAACTAGTAGGCGACCATGAGTGACAGACCTAATGAAAGAATCACACAATGTAAAAATTGATATAAAGGGAAAGAGAGTGATTCCTGTTACCTTTAGGCTCTTTCTTCAAATTTCTCTACTTTTAGGAGAGTAACTAGAGGTTGACTTGGTAAAAGAACTAGGTAGAGCACTGAGTATAAGCACAGAGAATTCATTCTGAGAGAACTCAGTAGTCTATGACATAGATAGTAACCAGAAAAACAATGGATCTTCCCTTTAGAAGCAGAGAGTGCATAGACTAAGGGAGTGGGGGCATTGATCTGAGAAATTAAAAGCACTCTTCAAAATGAGGACAGGTTCTCAAAGGCATAGTCAATCTACTCCTGAAGTAAAGCAAAACATTTGGCAATGTCAAAAAGATGAAAGTCTCCTTTCTCCTTCTAGGCTGCCATTATTCTGAGAACTCTGGGATGTGGGATGATTTAATAGAATGATCTCAGGATCCAGGGCTACATAGATCCCGGCTGCAAATTGCATTTCTGCTGCTTACTGGTGGTGAAGGCTGGGCATGTTTCTTATAATGGAGGCCCATTTTTCTCATCTATAAAAAGGCAGAAAATAACATTTAACTTGCAGAATGATTATTTTCTGATGGCCCATTCCAGGAAAACAGACTCCTAGGACCTATGTCTAGATTGGAATTTCAGGAATCTCTTGAAAGAGAGGGGGAGGGGAACACGTGTGTAACCCAGCAAAGTACTATATCCAAGAAAGGAAGCAGAGCACAAGAACTGGATACAAAAGTCAGCAATCACGGGAAAGTAAATAGAGCTAATGTTTTGGGGAGAGGTGCCTGGAAGGTGCAACAAGGAGAAAATTCTGTACTCAGCTAGCCCAGGCAATCATGAAAATTGATGGTTGAGAAGGTAAAATACCAAAGACAGTGCCTGGCATGGAGCAGACCCTCAAAACCTGTCTCTTACCTAGAGACTTGTCGTAGTGGCAACAAAAGTTATGGACATTGTGAACAGCTTTTGAGTTTAGCACCCATAGCACATAGGATCTCAAGCAAAGCCTGTGCAGTGGCCAAGGCACCACCAAGGCTTAGTTTCCTCTCCATCTATAGCACAGAATATGAAGCTCAGAAATCTTATTTGATTTGCCCAAGCCTCCACAAGAATTCGATAACAAAGCTCGGAGTTGAATAGAATATCTAATATAAATAAAATATTCTTAATGCAATTGATAGTCCTACATGGCTGAACAACAGAATCACTGGAGGGAGCTTTAAATAAAATAAAAAAAATTTGAGCTATTCCAAACTTGCCGAATTAAAAAATCTATGAGATTGGGAGCAACAACCTATATTTTAAAATATCACCTCCAGGGGGCGCCTGGGTGGCTCTGTTGGTTAAGTGCCTGACTTGATTTCAGCTCAGGTCCTGATTTTACCGTCCTGAGATCCAGCCCTGAGTGGGGTTCCGCACTGGACTTGGACCCTGCTTAAGATTCTCTCTCTTCCTCTCCCTCTACCCCTCCTCTCGCCCAAAAAAGAAGAAGAAAAAGACCCTCCCTAAGTGGAATAATGCAGATCCCCTTATACTAGAACTCCCTGACCCACGTTCCGCACTTACCTTGACTTTCTGAAATTGGCTGAGGGTGTTTATCAGATAGTTGAATGATTGTTGCAAGACCATCAGCTCATTTATCTCTGGAAATCAATATTGACACTTTGCTGAACAAGATTTCAAAAATGCTTGGGTGGCTCTGTTGGTTAAGCAACAGACTCTTGAATTTCAGCTCAGGTCATTATTTCAGAGTTGTGATATGGAGCCCTGCATTGGCTCTGCATTGGGAGTGGAACCTGCTTAAGATTCTCTCTCTCCCTCTGCCCCTCCCCACACCGCTCATGCACATGCCCTCTCTAAATAAATAAATAAAATATCACCTCCAGTATTTTGAGAAAGCTTCTTTGCAGTGGGGGACAGGTCATCTAGGTACAACTGCTTTACAACCCAGTGAGATCGTGTTATCAGCCCTAATTACTCACTCAGTAAGAGCTAAGCTGGGGCTATAAAAACTTTGAGTTTTCTCTTTGATAGGCTATAAAAGTGACCCTGTTTTCACTGACAATTTTTTTTTTTGCAGTTACTATCTAAAATGTTCTTTTAATAATTTAAAAAAATCCTTCTTCTAAGAAGAATTAGGAAATAGATAATTAATATAGCCAATAATATGATATGGATTCCGGGAACCTGATAAATAAATAGTTTTATATTTTAATTTATCACTCAGAAAAATCTCATATATGGAAAAGTCTTCTTGAATTCTATCGCATACAAAGGCAAATGACAAAACAGTTTCATAAAGATATTTTATTGAAGTACAAGAAAGTTTGAGAATTTGGGTAGTATCATCTCTTCTTTACTCACTACAGTATACATAGTGAGACTTCTATCTTGAAGTAAGGAGATTAACTGTGTGTGACCCAGGATGAGATGCTGACCTTCTCAAAGCTTCTCTTTCCTTCTACGTTAAATATGGACCATTATATCTGCCTCATGGTGTTCTAGGAAGGATTGAAGATTATCTGGATAAAGGTGTCTGCAACTAAGTCAGTTATAAAAGAAGTACTCAACAAAATTAGCTGTGTCTGATCCACTCTTTAGAAAGATTTGCAATGAAATGGTTCTTCGGTCATTATTTCTTTTCCTTCATTTTCTCATCTGTAAGTGGAGGAGTGTTCAGACACAATAATCTCTAGAATCTCTTACAAAGCCAAAGTTCTAAATTTTATATTTCTAAAAAAGTTTTCTGGGTGACTGCTAGTTAACCATAACTGCTTCTGAGAAGTTGATAGGTCACTGAAAAGGCAATGGGAATTCCTAGATAATCAATAACACGACATTAAAAGATGTATTAGATATAGTGCATAGGATCTGTTTGCGTTCATTGAATTCCTATGTTAATAAAAATATATTAAAGTGAACCATACTGGATGCCATTCTTTCTTTGATGTAGAAGGAACTTCCAGATTTTGTGTTGCCTTTTGTTTTTGTTTGTTTGTTTGTTTGTTTGTTTGTTGAGAGGGAGAGAGAGGGGGCAGGGGAGGGGCAGAGGGAGAAGGAGAGAGAGAATCTTAAGCAGGCTCCACACCCAGCATGGAGTCCCATGCGGACTCCATCTCGTGACCCTGAGATCATGACCTGAGCTGAAATCACAAGTCAGTCCCTTAACTGACTGAGCCACCCAGGTGCCCTGCCTTTTGTTTATTCTTACAGGGCAAGAATTATTATTTTATTGGCATGTGGCACACCAGTTAATGGAAATTTTTAAAAAGTAATAATGGGAGCTAGGGTTCTTCTCTAGCTATTTGATGTTAGATGAATTCTGAGTTCATTATCATAAAAGTTTAATTTTGCCCCAGTGCCTATCACAGTCTCTGGTACATAGTAGGTGCTTGACAAAAATTCATCCGTGGAATTAACAAGTGCATTTTCTATTGAATTTTATTAATTGGTATGACTTAGTGAAAAAAGTATGAATATGAAGTTCTCCTGCTCCAATTCTTTTCTTCCTTTTTCATTTTATTTCACCCTCCTCCTTTTCCTCCTATTTCTCTCCTGTTTCTTTATCCTCCCCCCCATCCCCACACACACACACCTCAGGATCACCAGCTGGTCCCACACTGGTCCATTTTCTGTCACGTTGTAAGATCCACCAGCCGTGCTCTCAAGAAACAGTGGAATATCAACAGGCAGAAGGGCCCATGAAAGGCAGCGGGGTTCCAGCATTGTATTTTCATCATTAACAATGGAACCTGACATATGCTGAGCCAGTTTCTGGTTTAGGCATTCAGTAAAAGGAACCTATTTAGGAAGAGTTATATGCCCAAAATATTCCTACAACGAGTTAAATCATCAAGCAAACATGGTTTATAAATATTCCCATCCCATTGTTTTTGCAAGAATGCAAGCCACACCTAAAAGTACATTTCTTATTTTGTAGGGAAATATATGGTGCTGCACACTTTGCTGCCACTGTGCCAAGACTTATCCTTAAATTTAATTTCAACCTTCTTGTTTTCCCCTTGTGTTGCAGTACGATTCCATAGTGCATCCCATCTGTTGAAACAGAGAAGTGCTTGCATTTTAGGCTGAGATGACTAATATTCATGAGGAATGAATCCAAATTCAAACGAAATGCACATTTTTGCATTTGTCCAAACCTAGCCATGAATTATCTCAGGCTATCAATAGAAGAAGAGGAAAGTTGCTATCTGTAAATCCCTATTTGTTTTCCCAAATTGCACCCTTGGCAATGGGTGAGACAGAAAAATGTTCAGTATTCCTAGTAGCCTAACCTGCCAAGAGAGATAAAGCCACTTTGATGTCCTGGGACCAGAGACTATACAGATTTTTATGCAAAATGTTTTTCATAGGGAAGTGGGCTAAAACGACCTGCCTGCTTCACAGCCTTCTGAATCTTCTGAATCCAGGAGACAGATGGGTGGCCCTGCTGACCAGGAGGTGGCAGATCTGAAGTTGTCTGAAGTTAATAACAATAATGATCTGTAAACTACCCTGGGCAACAATGATGGTAGTGCTAAAAGTAATAATAGTAAAAGCTTGTGCAGTAATAGTTAATATTACCAATGCTTACATTGTTTATGTGATTGCTATGTTCCAGCTCTATGCCAAGTGACTTGCACATATTCCATTTACTTCTTACCCTTTCCCTATAATGAAGCAAGTAAAGCTCAGAGTGGTTGTGTCCCAAAGGTCACACAGAGAGTAGCAGGACTGAGTCTCATACCCACCTCTGACTCCCAGTAAGACCTCTACCTTTCCTGTGCTGTGTATGCCTCTCCTTGCATATGCTGCTGCCTTTCTCTGGCGAGGCCACCATGGACCTCCTTCCGGGACAGCTTCTCCTAAAACACTGTCCATAGCAGCACCCCCGACGTACATCACCCACACATAAAATTTATCTTTTCTGGAGGCAGGTGGAAAGAAGACCCCAGAAGAGATCTCACTGTGTGGCAAAATGAATTGCATTTGTAAAATTTGTTGGCTTTAACCAAGTATTCTCACACCTTCTCCTCATTGGAGTTTCTGTTCCTGCAGATGTGACTTGGGGGCCACCTGGCTCCCAGTTACAAGGTCAGAGGAGCCAACTCTGGCAGCACTTCTCTTTCTCCTAGAGTCTCAGTTACTTTCTTTCATGGGCAACATACTTTCTGCATGTTCATGCAGCCGTATTTTCTGAGCACCTACTTTGCACCAGGACTAGGCTAAATACTACACACCTAATATTTTCATTAGTCCTCACAAAAATATTAGAAACATTTTTAGTTTTTTTTTTATTTTGTTTTGTTTAGGATGATGAGGAAAATTAGATCAGAAGCATTTTTGTAACTTGTCCAAGGTGCTAAATTCCATTAAATCTGTGGTTCTCAACTTCACTCCCCTTCTCCCAAGAGATTTTGGCAATATTTGGTGACACTTTTGTTGCCACATCTGGGGGGTGGAAAGGGGCAGGGTTACTATTGTTTTCTACAGGGTGGAGGCCAGGGATGCTATTAAAGATCCTAGAGTGCACAGGACAGCCTCCCCCCCGCCCTTGACACACACACACAGGAAAGGATTATCCCATCCAAAATGGCAACAGTGCTGCAGGTGAGGAACCCTGGATTAAATCAAGAGGAGTTTGGATTCTGCAGTGTGGCCACTCTGGCTTGTGACTTACATGCTCTGAGATGGACTCAGCTTTGAATCAGGGTCTCTGGTCCTATTCCAGAAGAGTGCCTACTCTGCTGTCACGTGCAATAGCGTAAGAGCTGGGGTCCTCCCTGCTCAGCCATCTGGCTCTCCAGAATGCCCAAGGCTTAATGCCTCAATGCTGCTGCAACCCATAAACCCTCCGGACGTGCCAGACTCCCCTCCTGCATTTTGTAGCAACAGTGAGTCAGGAAACATCATGACCCAGGAATCTTGGGGTTCTGAATACTCTTAAGATTCAAGGAGCCCTTTGCAGAGAGAAACTGAGGGATGGCCACAAAGCTGGCTCCCTCCCTGGTTCTTGGCTCAAGGGAAAGAGGGAAGGGGGCTACCCAGTTCTTTTCCAGAATACAGGCCAATTTCAGTGAGGCAGAAAAGGACTCAGGATTCAGGGCAGCAGCTCTGTCTGGGAAGAAAGATGGAAAGTTTGACTGCATGTACGTGCCATCAGGTGACCTGACAATTTTAAACAGAGAAGTACTATTCACAGTTATTCTATATAAATAGATGTTTGCTGGGACAAAACAAACTGATGTGTAAAAACCTTGGCTTGAGGCCTTTGGTGAGACTTAATGCATTCACTTATTTCTGAAAAGATATGCTACCGAACACTTCTTCCATGCTCATCAGGCACTGAGTAAGTCTTGGGCTATGAAGATTCCAGTCCTGGGAGAAGAAAACCATAGGGAAATAGGATAGGAAGATAAATCGTTATGGCAAAGGGAAATGGGGGCAAGAAGGGGTCAGGACTGGAAAGACATCCAGCAGGGGGAATGACATGTGGGAAGATGCTAAGACAAGAGAGGGCATGGGAAGTTTGAGAACTAAAAGAAGCCCAGTGTGGTTGGAGCACAGAGCACAAAGGAAAAGAGACATGGTGAGGAGAATGAGCTAGAAACAGGCTGTGGGGAGGGCAGGCAAAATCAAGTCTGAGTCTGGGTTCATGCTGAAGTCCGTGCCATGCCACTGAAGGACTGAAGATCAGATCTGAGTGTCAGAAAGCAGGGAAGAACACGGAAACCCGTGAGATCCTTGCTGTGAAGGTGCAGACAGGGGTGGATGGTGTTTTGACTAGAACCACGGTGGGGGATATGCAGAGAAGTGGATGGATCTGATGGATACTTGGGTGGAGGGAAGGCCAGGAGTTGGTGATGAACGAGCTGTGGTAAGTGAGGGAGATGGAGGTGAGAGGATCCTGTCCAGCTTTCCCTCCAGGCAACTGGGTGGATGCCATTTACCAGGACTGCAATTCTCACTTTCCTCATCTGAAAAGCAGGAGCGAAATCCTCACCTTTTCTAACTCACAAAGCTGTTTTGATGACCAAGAGATGTAATAAATTTAACAGGGTTCTGTAGGCTGTAAAGCATGATAAATGTCTGGGCTACAGGGTGATTGTTCATAACTATTATGATAACATGTTCATCTCTGTGGCTTTGATATCAGTCCCTATGTGCTGTAAAACATCAACCCCAGCTCTATGATAATATCACTTGGGTGCCTTTCAGCTTCCTGATTTCACAGTTACAGAAAGAGTTTACAGATCATATAAAATGACAAGGGAAAAGGTGTGGCTCCATGTTCTCTAGCATGAACTTGGCTTTTCGATCTTGAAATTGACTCTGATTGCCATGAGAAAACCCAAACCAGCCCAGCTTGGTTGCTGACATGACTGGGGAATTGGGAGTAGACAATGGAAACTGTTTCTCGTGTATCCTTGTACTGAGCTGCCAAAGAATGGCTGGGTCTCACCAGCCTCAGCCTGGTAATTATCCAAATGGCCCTGGGTCATCAAAACCACAGGAAAGAGCCTCCTGGCATGCTGCTGCTCTGTAGCTCGAGAACTGTGACTTTCTCTCTTTCTCTCTCTCTCACCCTCCCTCCCTCCTTCCGTTTCCTTCCTTCCTTCCTTCCTCCCTCCCTTCCTTCCTTCCTTCCTTCCTTCCTTCCTTCCTTCCTTCCTTCCTTCCTTCCTTCCTTCTTCCTTCCTTTCTCTCTTCCCTCCTTCCTTCCTTCCTTCCTTCCTTCCCTCCTTCCTTCCTTCCTTTCTCTCTTCCTTCCTTCCTTCCTTCCTTTCTCTCTTCCTTCCTTCCTTCCTT
>NW_023270305.1:7252385-7477997 GCF_011800145.1 Mirounga leonina
CTTCCTTCCTTCCTTTCTCTCTTCCTTCCTTCCTTCCTTCCTTCCTTCCTTCTTTCCTTCTTTCCTTCCTTCCTTCCTTCCTTTCTCTCTTCCTTCCTTCCTTCCTTCCTTCCTTTCTCTCTTCCTTCCTTCCTTCCTTCCTTCCTTTTCTCTCTTCCTTCCTTCCTTCCTTCCTTCCTTCCTTCCTTTCTCTCTTCCTTCCTTCCTTCCTTCCTTCCTTCCTTCCTTCCTTCCTTCCTTCCTTCCTTCCATCACTCTGTAGCCTTAGAGAAGAGAATGATGATGAGATGAGTCCAGCCCATGTTACAAGGAAAATATTCTGGCCCAGTAGACTTGAGTTCAGTACCAGCTTTGTCACTTATCATTTTGTCATCTTGAGGAATTCACCTTGAAAAGTATGTTTCCTTGAGCATTATTTGGAGTCATAGATAATTGATCCATGTCAGGGTTCTGAGAAGCAAAGGACATAATGAATACAATTTGTAAATTGCAAGATACTGAGAAAATTGGATGGATGGATGGATGGATGGATGGATGGATGGATGGATGGATGAGTAATATTAATATAGTTCCATTGAGGAGAAAGAATATAATATGCCTCCTCACTTGGGACAGGGGATAATATTTGTTGGAAAAATTATATTAAACTGGAAAGTCAGTGACCTAGATTTATCTATCAGTATAAGTTTTAAAACTATGTTCCTCATTTATAGAGGTACAAATAGTATAACCTGACTATATCTTAGAATGCTCCAGAACTGGAAGTTACCTCAAAGACTATACCCACACATAATTTTTGAGGAGGGGTCAATGTGGGAGGCTGCTTTCTGTGTGAATCCTGGCTTGTTTGTGGTGATCCATGCAGGTATCAGTTGTTTGGGGCTAAAGCCCAGACCTCTGACTTCTTCTTCAGTACTCTTTTTACTCAACCACACGGCCTCTCAGGAGTCTTTCTATTTCCTGCCAAACATCACAACCTTCCTTGAGCAGGCAAGTGAGGGTCAGTGTCCCAGACCATTGGTGGTGATGTTGTAAGTCTGACAGAGGCAGCATGTCACATTCATTGCATTCACTGCTCAAGCCAGGCACCATTACATATTCTATTCACATAATTGGAATTATTTTTTTTTCTTTTAAAAATATGACTTCACTGGCTAAGGTCATCACTTTATACTATCCATAGTTACTCAGTTTAATTTTGTTTCATTTTTTAAAATAAAGCAAACTAGCTCTATCACTTTGCAGAAGAACAAAGAAGCTAGTGAGCATTAAAACAAGGACTGTGGATTATTCCATTTGATGAGAGAGAAAGCCCTTCATGGGACACTAGCCAATCTCCAGATCCTGAACACCCTGATTCTGCTTTCTTTTTGGCAGATGAAGAGTGATGTCAGGAGAGAGGAGAGAACATAGTGGCATTTTCTGTTTGTCAAAACATCTTGAACACTTTTCAAACATTTTGAGTTTGTTAAAATCCAGACTGCCTAGTGCCAAGCAGTTTTGCTTAATTTCTAAACCCCTGGGTATTTAAGGGGAAATTTAACCGGTATTTTTCTGAATCGTTTCATTTAACTCATCAGTGTGCTGTTTCATAAGAATCATTTGATGCCAAAGAAGTCCTCCTATGCCAATTTAGAAATTTTACTCTGGAAGGCTCTGAAGGGCTGAGAGCAGTGAAAACAGCAGGGACCAGGGGTTCTAGAATCTGACAAACCAAGATCTAGAAAGGACTACAGAAAGGTCTTGCTCAAGATCCTCCAAGCCACCAGCAAAAAGAAAAGAAAAGAAAAGAAAAAAAGTGGAATGTCAGTTTCAAAGCACATATATCTGCCCCAGACATTCCTTTCTTTATGTTCAAAGTGTCTTAAAGTTCTGTGGTAGAGAAACAGGAACTTCTATTTAGCAGAGACTAGCCTATTGGTATGAATGTGGTATTTTCAGGATTATAATACATAGCAATGAATATTTCTAAAGTGTTCTGCAGTAATTGGTATAACTATTTACCTTTGCTGTGTCATGTGAGGGCCCAAGGCACTCAGGGGACAGCAGTGTCCCAGAAATAAGAGTTTATTAAGGTTCTTTCTCCTTTTCCACCTTCTTGCCTCCCATCAACTCAGTAGAAGCACTCAGAACCAGCTTATATTTCTGTGCATTCAGTAATGCAACACACACACACACACACACACATACACAGGGGTATATTTCAATGTTATTTGTTCAAAGGTATTTAGAACTGGATATGGGGACTAAGTCAATGCCCAATAGTAGGGAACACATCAACACACCAAACCAATGGTGGTGTGGACACATTAAATGCAGAGGTTGCTGATGCAAAAACTTGTTTTAGTGCCTATTCTGTTCCAGCCATGGTGTCTCATGGTGTACATATCTTCAGTCATTCATCTCCCTATCAATCCTGTGAGTGTGACAGATTTAAGCTGATTTTATAGTGATGATATTTGTATTTAGTGAGGTTAAGTAACTCATCCAAGATCTCCCAGCTAGTAAGTGGCAGAGCTGGGTTTGAGCAGAGATCCATTGCTTCCAAATGCCTGCTCTTTCCATCTGCCATTCTGCTTGCTGAAAACAGTATTTGGTTATTGGTCATTAAGTTAATAAAAGTGGTGCAGCCACATGAGTGATGTTCAGACGGATTAAAGGGAGCTTAGTTAGCTATATTTTTTCAGGTAAAATCTTAAGTCCCTGTAAAGGTTAGGCCTTCCCTAACCTCTGGATAGTTATACTCTGGAATTTTATTATAATTCATTTACAGGTCAATAGTAGTACATTTTCCCATAGAAATACATGGAAATGATAGTCAGGCTGCTGTAATAACCCATAAAAGCCTGTAAAACGCCGTAAGTCTGAGACAGGGAATAGCTCTGGAATTAGGAGCATGACCAGTGACTGGTGACTTCAAGGGGCAGTGCCACGGGAAGAGCTGGGAAGTAAACAGTGGGGACATAAGCAATGTATGGTAGTGGCTTCTGTGGATTGGAGCAGCTCTGTCACTGGCATGGGAGTACATTAGCCAGAACTACACCCTAGTCATTGAGCCTGAGACCTTCCATTGCTTTGGTTTGTGATGATAAACTTCAAGGGGGTAGCATCTGTTGTTCATCAGGAATTTGGGGAGACTGAAGATTTGTTCTCTTCCTGTAACATTTGGGATCTGAAAAGCATCACCTCTCTGGACAGATTCACAAGCTTATCTCCTAAGTAGTTTTTCACATGAACTTTTCCATTCTTCCTCTGTAATACTATAACACCAAAAAGGCATGTGTCTTGCCCTTCATTGCAGCTTTGATAGTCACATACGTTCTGACATGTCATGGGTCCTCAGTATATATTTGTCAACTGAAAATCATCAATGAATTCCCCATTTGGCTGCTATCAGCCTTGTGATTTTCAGGAGATTTCATCAGCCAAGCTATATAGGAGGGTAACATGCCGTGTTTGGGGTACATTGGAGATGTGGGTGACTAGAATGCTTTCTTCTTCATGTACTGGATGGCTATTAATCCATTAGTAACTAAACTTAGGCATCTCTACCTCCAGAAAATCTTCTATCATGCCACCAGCCTCCAACAGAGGCTGGGATAGGCATTCTGATATTATCATATGATGATTATTTATCACTGCCCCACATTATTTTGTTATTTTTTGCCTATCTCCTAGATTTGGAAGCCCTTGAGATTTATTCCTCTTGGAAACCCAACATCTAATCCATGGCTGACTCTTTGGGCCTATGTGCTTAAATCGTACAGACAGAATAATATCCACTTTCATCCTTGTGCCCCTGAAGCTGTCTGTGCCTCATCCCTGGAACCTGTGAATATGTTAGCTTATAAAATGAAGTGTGATTAAGATTGCTAATTAGCTGACCTTAAGATAGCAAGATTATCCTGGATTACCCAATGTAATCATAAGGGTCTTAAAAGTGGAAGAGGGGATAGAAGAGGAGGTCACAGTGATGCAGTGTGAGAAGGAATCAACCCTCCATTGCTGAGTTTGAAGATGGAGGAAAGAGGTCATGAGCTGAGGAATGGAGGCAGCTTCTAGAAGCTGGACAAGTCAATGGAATGGATTCCCCACTAGAGCCTCCAGAAGGGAGCACAACATTGCCAACATCTTGATTTTAGCCCAGTGAGTTAGGCTGCTGACCCATGGCACAATGAGATAACAACTTTGTGTTATTTTGACACACTAATTTGTGGTAATTTGTTATACGACAAATACAACTGAGATCTTCAAATTTACTCTTTGGGATATGATAATGGTCCTGTGCACTGATATCGCAGTCATCCTCAGGCTCCCCCGTGTCCAGATGAGCATGAGGTCTAATTTCTCAGGCCTCTGTCATTTATTTGTCCAGGAATTCATAAGGGAATTCCTGAAGGACGGATCTTTCATTTTGCTAAGGTCAGAATTTACAGGCATGCATTTTTAGACTGGAAAATGATGCAACAGCCATCAGAAGGAGTATTAATGCCACCAGCACCAGTTGCCATAATGCCTTTGCAAAAGCTGCACCAGTATTTTCATGAGTGACCATGAACCAAGAGTCAAGGGCAGAACCTTTGTGTCTGCAGTGAGATGGCTAGGCTGACATTTTGCTCCTGCTACTACTATATGTCAGAGTGGACAACTGCCCATGCAACTGTGATTCTTTTTAGAGGAGTTATCCTCTCCTTTCTGGGGTCACACTTACCCAAAGTCTGGGACTCTCCAATAAGCATGGCTTTCCTCCCTCAAATAGTGCTACCAGGTCCCTGGGCTGAAGCAGCATTGTCAGCAAGGGTCCCATCCAAAGCCCTATGGCTAAGGCTTTGGAGGTTTGTAAATCTTCTATAGATCCTTGTCCCCTCTACAGTGGTTGTCCAAGAAAATGAAATAAGTTTGCTGCCCATGAAAGGGGACAGTTCATAGGAGTGGAGGGGCCAGGAATGGTGACTTAACTGATTCCAGAGAAGTGCTGGAAGCACATTCTCCTAGAAGGGTTAATAACTTGCCAAATGGCTCACTTTCTTAGGCACTCTCCCCTCCCCCAAGTTAGAAGATGTAAATCATTGAGTATCAGGATAATGAGAAGCAGATTTGCCTCTGCTAATTTCTGGGATGTAGAAGGTCTTTAGAAAAAGCCTCATAAGACATTGCTGAGTGTTATGAGCCCTACCGCCTTGATAGAGGGCACATGTGGGATGCAGACCAGTAAGTCTGTGTTCCAAGTGGTGGCTGCTGCAGAGGTTGGGGGAGCTGCACAGGTAATACCTGCAAAGCCATCGTGTGTTCTAGTAAATGAGGAACCCCCTTCCTACATTTTGAGCAACAGATCTAGGGATGAAGAAAATGTAGTCTGCTGTTCTATGCACTCTGAGTGTGTATATCCTTCCCTTAGACTGAGGCTGACATCTCTTTAGAAAATCTGTTTCCGGGATGCCTGGGTGGCTCAGTTGGTTAAGCAGCTGCCTTCTGCTCAGGTCTTGGTCCTGGGATCGAGCCCCGCATCGGGCTCCCTGCTCAGTGGGGAGCCTGCTTCTCCCTCTGCCTGCCACTCCCCCTGTTTGTGCTCTCTCTCTCTCTCTCTCTCTCTGGCAAATAAATAAATAAATAATCAAAAAAAAAAAAAAAGAATATCTGCTTCCCTGTGCTCTGAATCCCTGAGTCAGTAGAAGCTGATAAAAAAAAAAAACCAATGACTTCCCTGGATAAGTAGCTAAGTCAAAATTGCTGGGGGTTCATAGAAACAAAAAGTAAATGCAAAAATCTACTCCGTGAGAAGTTAAGTTAGTGTAAACCAGAAGGAAAAGAGCCAAGGAGAAAGAAAGCACTACCTGAAAAGAAACTTAGCTCTAGATCCTGAAACAGGGTCTGCAGGAAGACATAACTGAGTGGGACAGGGAGTGGCAACAGAAGGAAGGTGTTAGGACATGGCTTCCTCTGACTGAGCCTCAGAAACTCTTTGTTGAGAGGTGATATCTCCTCATTTCCCTGCAGAGACCGTCTGCAAGTGCTGGCCTCCCTCAGAAGCAACTGGATGGCTTGTCCTCTGGGTGCAGAGCTGGACAAAGGCAGTGTGGGAGGAGCTTCTGCAGGTGACCCTGCTGGTGGATACTGTACAGGACCACAACTCCCCAGGACTGCAACTCCCCACAACCATAATGGTCATTTTGTGAAGCCAGGAACCTACCTCATTTATCAGTGGCCTCTGACACAAGAGCCATTACATTTTAATGTGGCCTTTTCGTGCAGTGGCAGAACTTGAGTGAAAATGAATGCTACTTTACTTTGTACAAAGGGACGGATTATAGAGTATCACAGAATCTCAGGATTGGAAGGGGACTTAAAGATTGTGTCTTCTAAATCTTTCATTCTGCCATGGAGAAGCTGAGCTTCAGAGGGGAGAAAATTTGGGCTACACTTTTGTTGAAATTTGTAGAATATTTTGTGCCTTCTAAACAATATTTGTCAATGCCTCTATGTAGGGTTACCTCAAGGTATATATATATATATATATTAAAGATTTTATTTATTTATTTGAGAGAGAGAGAATGAGAGACAGAGAGCATGAGAGGGAGGAGGGTCAGAGGGAGAAGCAGACTCCCTGCCAAGCAGGGAGCCCGATGCGGGACTCGATCCTGTGACTCCAGGATCATGACCTGAGCCGAAGGCAGTCGCCTAACCAACTGAGTCACCCAGGCGCCCCAATCAAGGTATATTTTTGAAAGGTATGTTATCCCTCAGAAACTGATGACTCATTGCAGTACTACAGGGAAACCAAAGGCCAAGAGATGAAAAAGAAGCTAAAGTATATTTTATACCATCTAGTTGCTCACATTATAATGGGATAATTAACTTGGACACAGAAATATAAATTCTATTGAAGGACATGCATATACTTTATTCTTTTTTTTTTAAAGATTTTATTTATTTATTCATGAGAGATAGAGAGAGAGAGAGGCAGAGGGAGAAGCAGGCTCCCTGCCGAGCAGGGAGCCCGATGCGGGACTCGATCCCAGGACCCTGGGATCATGACCTGAGCTGAAAGCAGACGCTTAACCGACTGAGCCACCAGGTGTCCCGCATATACTTTATTCTTAAAGGAAATTTACCAGATTCCTACATTTCCCAAAGTAAGAACATGGTTATATTCCATATATAGAGTTGTCAGCCTGGTGATTTTCAGATAAGTAAGCTGTTATTATAAATACCTGAGATGTTCTAATAAGGAAAGTATCATAAGATGAAAAAAAGAGAGACAAAGTAATTCTAGGTAAATTTAACTTTTGTTGCCATAATGAAAGAAACTATATTCGGAAAATTTTAAATATATATTATGATTATTATTAGTTTGATATGCCAGCTTACTTTTCTTTGAATAGAAAAACTTATAATAACTACATTAATCATATTGGAAATTAGTATTACCCTCTGAGTTTTTGCTTGCCAGAAAACTATTTGAAAGTAATTATGTTAATATGATGAGGGTAATTTTCAGTTGGTGAATTATTCAATAGATGAAATCAACAAATTTTTTTTGTAGCCTAGTGTGTGTATGTGAGTGTGTACCAAAATAAGAACCAGAGTGTTGGTGAATACAATATCATAAGGCTACTTTGGTGACACAGTCTGTCATCTGTGAGTGCTAACAAATATAACTCATGGCCAGAGCCACCTCAAGTTCTCAAGGTGAGA
Source organism: Mirounga leonina (assembly GCF_011800145.1). NCBI lineage: Eukaryota > Metazoa > Chordata > Mammalia > Carnivora > Phocidae > Mirounga > Mirounga leonina. The sequence goes on from NW_023270305.1 coordinate 7,260,081, forward strand.
AGGAGTGATGTGTTATGTAAGATCCTCACACCTTTTGACCCCCCTTCCTTTGTTTTGCCAGGAGTGAGAGGAAGTGATCCCTGCATCTTGGGGAAAGCCTCAACCCTCATCCTCAAAAGTTACCCATCTCATCCTGTATGCAGCAAACTCTTTGACCCCACTTTGTCAGCTGGCAGAGCCCTCAAGTAGAGGGAAATAATAGCATAAGGAAACAGGTCATTACCTCCCAACATTGGCTTCACATGTTGCTGAGACAGGACTGTGCCCAATGGGGTTAAGGGAGCATTATTAACATCAGCAGAAGGATAAGACATAGAAGTTATGTTTGCATGTGGGCTAGGAAGGTGAGGGGCAGTACATAATCTGATGGGGCCCTAGCAAGCTCCTGAAAACCTATTCTAATCAAAGCAGAGAGGGGATGGTGACTGAAATATTTTTAAAACTTCTCCAAAGGTGGTCTCCCAAGCAAAATCAGAAAGTAAGAGTCATTTTATGTTCAGTTTCCTCCCAAATTTCAGCATTTGACTTAATCATTAATTCTTTAGATAGATAAATAGATAGATCACTGCCTTTTGTGAAACATATATATTTCACAAAAGGCAGTGATTTCCAGGTCCTTACTCGCTAAACAAATTTGAGACCCACTGGACTAATTGAATCTTGGTTCAAATAGTTATCCATCCAAATATCTCTTGTTCTGGCCCAGCCCAGTGAAGGACATGGGTGAAATGGGCACGTTTACTGCCTATATGGCAATTCCTTTCAACTGACAGGGGTGACTATCAGCATCTTTCTTTCTGTATGTGCATATCTAATGTTCTTTTTAAACTAAGCCAAAAAGAAAGAGGAGACTCTGCTTTAAACTTGCTTCAAGTGTGGTCAACATAGATTAAGTCTTTGGTGGTTGGCTGATTCATTGATTTATGAAGTTAAAATTGCTATGGGATGATAGAGAACCTAAAGCTGTTGGAGAAAGTAGGATCTTGGAACCAGAATGGACTTTCATTCTGCCCTGACTTTGGAGAAGGCTGAAGAGATCTACAGCTAAAAACCAATAGCACCCATGACAGAAATAGCAGGCATACAGCTGCTAATCTGCTCGCCTGCTGAGTCCCTTCCACCCTGGCTGCTACTCTAGTTCTCCTGGCAGTTCTCCTAACCTCTGTAGGATTGCCCTAGTAATTTTCTCTTTCTCATCAGAATAGGTGAAGTTATGATTGCTACCTGTAAGTAAGATAGGGACTGTACTTAGAGGGATTCAAATTTCTTGTTGAGGGTCCCTAAATAGATCAGGGAGACATGTGTCTCTTTGTAGCTCTCAAAAAGTAAAATTATACCATCATAGAGTTGCACAGTGAATGGAGATCCTCATTTAATTTCTCAGGGAGAAGTTATAGTTAAATTGCAGCTCTCAGGATTGCAATATTATAGAAGAGTGCCCTTGACAGGATGGTAGCCTCTACATTCTCCACCAGAATTTGGCTATAGGCCATGAGCAGCCCTCTGTTTTGTCCCCCAGGCACCAAGTAACAAATGCCATCTTGATGGCACAGGGCTACTTGGATCACTCCAAGCTGAGTCTGAAAGTAGTGCAGGGAGCATCTGTAAATTGTTAGGATATTACATTTCAAAAAAATAAAGGACACGTAAAGCTGATTGGCCAGTCTGTTCTTTGGTGTCTGGAAGCTTCCTCTCCTTACTATTAATTAATTAAGGTATAGAGTAGCCTAAGGGGAGGAAGGGGAGAAAGCACCCATAATTTTGCCATGATAAAATAGACAGCAGTTTACCAATCTGATTAAGCAAATGTCTCAATTTTCCTGGTAGAATTGTTTTTTTGTTTTTGTTTTGTTTTGTTTTAATTAAAAAAACAGCCAAGGTAAAACTTCTTAAAATTAATTTGAATTTGTAAAAATAAATATCCTTGTTTTGGTACTTTTCCTTTCACAAAAATTTTAAAAGCTAGCCTTGGAATGAAAGAAACCTTGGGATCCCCAGGGAATATGCTTCCTTGTGCAAGGCTTGTCTATGGAAAACACTGGCTCGACTAGGGTGTCCTGAACTACAACAGGAGAAAGACAGGAGAGAATTATATGTTGTGATGATCATTAAGACCTTCATCCCAGGGCTGGAAAGGGTCTAAAATATCACCAGTTGGGTTCTCTAATCTAACGAACTAATCTCAGTTTAGACAATTCATTCTGTTTTGGGCCATTGTATTAGAAAGTTCTTCCTCCTACTGACCTAAACTCTGCCTCCCTATCACTCTGTTTCTCCTCATCTACCTCCCCACCCCATGGGTCCCTTCTGTTTGATAGTCTTTTAGGGACATGCAGACACTGCCTTCTCCCTTCACTCCTCGGCCCTTGTCTTCTTGGGGCCAAGCACACCTAGTCTTCACAACTGTTCCATGAAGATCTTCCTTCACTCTCTTGGCCTCCCTTCCTTAGACCAATTACTATTTGTTTAGAGAAATGCTTTCCCTTGATTAGAAAGAGCAAAATATTCCAGGTGATGTGAACACATCCTTTATTCTAAAAACTAGTTATTCAACAACTAGGAAGTCTAAACACGAAGGTTTAAAAATGGCAAGAAGAGTAGGATTTCACAGATCATTGTTCAACTTTAGAATTTTCTTCAAGACCTTAAGATACAATACTAACTAAATAAAAGTGATAAATTACAAATGTACATATACAGATCTAGACATATGTTGCACTCAGGGTGGTCCACTTGACAAAGGATCCTTATAAACCACATTAGGTTCAGAAGCTTCCAGAATGCCGTGAGTTCAATTTATGAGGTAGGCTTTCTTTAGGGGTCTACAATGCATAAATAACTATTGATTAGCTTCCAAGAGACAGGTTTTTAGTAGAATTCTGAACAAGGGCATTAGAGAAATGCCCCCAATGAGGTCATTTTTGTTGACCTGGGACTACATAAAAATGGGAGTATTGAATGCTTAATGTCACATTTTATTGCTTGGTTCAGCTAATTTCTCTTGTGGGAAGCAAATGTTTTTGAAAGCATTCCAGAGCCTTTGTAGTGTTAAAACTCATTACCTTGGATTTCATATGAGCCAAAAAATATACAACAAACTAAGTGCTCTGAACTTCAGCATAATTTCATGACTCGACAGAAGTAAAACTGTGAGTATCATGTCGTGCAAAAATAAGGTGAATTTAGTAATTTGCTACCTTATTAATAGAATGCAATATAATAAATCTGGAGGATTCCTTTATTTTTGTTTTATTAAAGTACTAAAGATAATTTAATGAACAGATTGAAGAACAGATAAGAAATACCTTCTTTAGGGAGATTCTATTACTTCTCTGCTAATCCTTAACTCTCAATCTGAGTATGAGCTTGGAAAAAACAAACAAACAAACAAACAAAAAAACTGCACATTTTACCTAAACAGAGTACTTTTATAGACAAGAATACATTTTTCATTTACCTGCAATAGGTTTCGTCCTGTGTCAGGTTCTTTCATATACATAATTCAATTCTAAATTTTGAGGGATTGTTTATCCCATTTTACAGATAAGGAAACTAAGGCCCCAATGCTGCTATATTCTGATAAAAAAGATATCAGTCATTCACAAGAGCCAGTAGAATTTTATTGCTCCGTTTGGACCTAAGATACCCCCAATCTGATCATAATAGACCTGTTTCCCACTCCTTGTCTAGGAGGCCCTCTACAACTAATTCAATGGGTCAAGTAACAGGCATCAGTTTGCACATTCAAAATCCCACAGTTTTTCTCCCTTCAAAATATTCTGTTTCCTATTCTGTCTGTGAAATCATCCAACTTCCAATCATCTGAATGACTGAGTCTTTCTATAGAAAATACTCTCATCTGGCTCCTGACAAGAGAGTGCTCTCTATGTTCTCCTAACGCCTTGTCCATAAATGCTGAGAGGATAGTAAAATATTTTACTACTAATGGGGTAAAACAAGTCAATATATAAAACAACAACAAAAAAGTTCTTTCTATTCTGTAGACAAGCTAAACTGTGTATTATAGGACTCTTTACTAAGTGTCATAAATCATGCTCCAAATTATTCATAGTCATTCCTATAAACTTTTTTCTTTTTTTTAATTTTATTATGTTATGTTAGTCGCCATAGAATACATCATTAGTTTTTGATGTGGTGACCCACGATCCATTGTTTTCTTATAACACCCAGTGCTCCATGCAGTACATGCCCTCTTTAATACCCATCACCAGGCTAAACCATCCCCCCACCCCTTCCCCTCTAGAACTCTGTTTGTTTCTCAGAGTCCATAGTCTCTCATGGTTCAGCTCTCCCTCCGAATTCTTATAAACTTTTTAAAGATTTTATTTATTTATTTGAGAAAGAGAGAGAATGAGCGAGGGGGAGGGACAAAAGAAGAGGGAGAGGGAGAAGCAAACTCCCCACTGATCGCAGAGCCTGATGCAGAGCTCAGTCCCAGGACCCTGAAATCATGACCTGAGCCGAAGTCAGATGCTTAACAGACTGAATCACCCAGGCACCCCAAGTCATTCTTATAACTTTTAAATCACTTTTTGATATTAAGACATTGCTGGCATGTACAGTGTTTTGACATAAGTATCACTAGCTAAATAATGACCCTGTTTGCAACTTAATTTTGACAGGGAGATGCACACACATTTCCAATAACTTTTCATTAAATAGCTAGTCATTAGGTAATACAGTTCAATAAGTAGAGAATTTCTTTTAAAATCTGTTCTATTATTCATGGTCTTAAAATCCTTTATCATTTTCAGTTGAACTTATGTAATTACATTAAATTATTTTTAGCCCATGCATTTCTGTCTGAGATAATAACATAATAAATATCCCTATTATGAACTAGGTCATGAAAATCATTTCTTAGAATGTTATATTTATGAACTTGATTTTATTATATTTTGTTCACCTTTATCCCACAGAGATTTGCAAACTTTCTTTGGTCAAGTTTCATTATACACATAAATTTATGGTATTTTTTACTTTTTGTCATCAAATCATGGTCACATTTTCATATGTTAAGCCATTAATAGTGTTTCTCTTGGAATGATACACTGGTTTTTTTCAAATATTTTTTCATCTTTATTCCTATATCCTTGGCTTCTCTACATACTTACTGTGGCAGTTTCTCTAAATAATAATTCAAAGATTCATCTCCTGTAAAGCTAAAGAAAGAATTAAAATTGGGATTCCATTTATTAAATTGCCATTTTCAAATTGTGTAATTTCTCCAATTTAGAATTTTTATTAGTGACTATTTAAGACTTGGTTCAATTTCAAAGGTTTTTGCTTTCTAGGCTACTTTAAGGTCAAAATCTTCTTTCAGTTGTCATGATTTCAATTCTACCTACACCTCTTGATCTCTTCTGTCTGATGTTTATTTGATGCATAATCAGTAAGATTTATTCATTTATAGATTTACTGCATTTTACCTTCATCCAGAGGAATGACTTAGGCAGTAGCAAACTAAAACATTCAGAAATACTTTTCCAGCTGTGGTTATCTCTCCAGCCTTTCTGTCTAGCCATGGTACCATCTACACAGCCTGATCCTTTGATCTTTTGTTTCTTCATCAGTGCATGGGGGAAGTACCTTTCCATGTATATTTGTTATGAGGACTACCTGAAATGCAGTCCTATGTGAAAACATGACACACATTGGGCTTGTCACAAATTATGCTATAATCATTATTATCTCTGATGTACAATTATTGTTTCCATATGCCCAGCATCTTTGCTTCCTTATTTTGATAATAGAAACCCTTTCTTTGGAGACCTGCTCCTCTCCTACTCAAACTGTGGGTTTCTGCATGCTGCCAATTCCATGACCCCCTCCCCAAGACACAGTGTGAGTACATGACCCAGATCCAGAAAATAATAATGTTCCATTCCTCTGGCAACAGTAATTGATCTGGGAATGGGAATATGACCCAAGCTATAGCAATCAGAGTTCCCCCATGATTCTCCTAAGTAAAGCAAGTAGAAGAAAATCCCTTCTCCTCACCAATAAAGGAGCATCATGGATGTGGTGACTGCAGACCTAGGAGTGACCTTGTCCTCTACGCCATCGAGACACTAGAGAGAGTAACACAGACGCCAGGGAGAAGCAGCAGAGACAGCACCACGGAAGGGTGAGTCCCCCGTCCCCAAGGTTTCCAGTTACTGCAACTCTTGTGTTAATTTTATGTGCTTGCATATATTCTTTTTTTTTTTTTTTTTTTTAGATTTTATTTATTTGACAGAGAGGCACAGCGAGAGAGTGGGAACACAAGCAGGGGGAGTGGGAGAGGAAGAAGCAGGCTTCCCGCGGAGCAGGGAGCCCGATGTGGGGCTCGATCCCAGGACCCTGGGATCATGACCTGAGCCAAAGGCAGACGCTTAACGACTAAGCCACCCAGGCGCCCGTGCTTGCATATATTCTTACAATGAACATGTGTTAAAGCAAGTCTGAATATAGTTTTTGCCATTTGTACCCAAGAACTTTGCTGATGAGTACATATGTTTACATAAAGAAAAGCAGGATTGTCAGAAAAAGCAGCAGAGAAGACATACTTCAGGTAAGTGTGTTGGTATCAGCAAGTTTAGATGTGGAAACCTGTCTATGATGTGAAAAGGAGCTACAGAACACAGGATTTCAAAAGCAAAGCACTGTAGTTAAAAAGGAAGGAGACAAAGTAGAACATAGATGCAGAGGAAGGTTGGATAGAACAAACCACTTGGGGCTTGGAGATGTCACCTGGCAGAGAGGAGCTGGCGGGAAGGTAGCTGCTAGATGGGGAGTTTGTAAGCAGGACATTGCACTGCATCGTCCCCTAACCCAGTGTGTCACCTGTGTGATGAAGATCTCTGCAGGAACTCTTGATTCAAGTCAGTAAATGCTACTTTCCTTTCCGCTCTTTGGTCTTATATAAGGGCCCTAACTTTTCTGGGACTCTCCTCCATATCTTCTCACTTCCAAAGCCCAAGCTCTTGACCAGTTAATGGTATTGAATCAGCTCTGCGTTGGGTGAGGGAAGATTGTGCAGCTAAGCCTAGTTTGGCTGTGATGTGCCCTATTGTGGGGAGCAGACCAAATCTCCTAGACTCTGGAATCCTGGGAAGAAGCTCCCCAGAGAGAATCTGGAGTGACACTTTAAGCTTGGCTTGTCTCCTTTCAACTGACTTCAGAAGAGTTCTGACATTTCTTACATTTTCATCCTGGATGTTATTTTCACAATAACTGGCCCCTCATGGGGCTGAGGGCAGGGGGTGAGATGGGGAACAGCTTTTTCTCAAGGGGGTTTTCCCTGAATTCCCACACACTGAAATATCCTCCAGGCTAAGCCATTCATAGCTCAGAGTGAAATGCTTTGGGATGTTTTTGTGGATGTCCACGTTACTCTCCATCTCCAATTCCCTGACACAGGGTGTCACATCCCACAGAACTATGGGATGTTAGAGTGAAATGAGACTAAAGACGCCATCTTCCACACAATTACATCTTCCTGCCCTTGGACATCCAGGAGAGTGTGTCCCACACATGGTAAGGACGGAGCTGTGCTGACAGCCCTAGCATCCTGATACCAACTTCTCTCTCCCCTCTACACACCATGCTGCCTAAGGACACCTGAACTTGATGGAGCTTTGCTCTACACTAAAGCTGATTCTGTGACTGGGTTAAACTCCTGTTGATATGGTGGCTTGTCTGTGTCTCAAACTGGTGAGAGGGTAGGTTTAGTGAGACCACCACTGCTGAGGCCACAGAGTCTTAGTGATGAAAACAGAAGCCACACAGGTGCATGAAGTCACCATGCACAGAAGCCCAGGCCTGCGTACAGTGCGTGGGGTGTCGTTCTAGAGCAATGGGCTTATTAAAGAGACTGGGCTCCTTCTGATATGCAGTTTCTCATCTAAGTCTGGCTTTTGCTCCTTCGATATACTTACAGTGAACACTTTCTGTGTACTAGGCCCTGTGCTAAAACTGGGTAAACAGCAGGAAAGGAATAACCCCCTTCTCACAAAGCTCATTATCTAGTGACAGCTGGAAAAGTTCCACATAAAATGGGGAATCCCTCTGTGTTATGAAAACAGAGGCCAACTGTGCTTCTCAATTCTGGGGATTAAGAAATGTTCACTCTCATCTTTGATAGAGAAATAAAAAGCACAGAGCATCAATTTCTACTGGTTCAGATAATGGCTACCACCCATTTTATTGCATGTTTACCAAATTAAAAGACTGAAGGCAGGAGACCTGGGTATCTGGGCCCCCCTCCCCCTCCCACAGCACGTGGTGCATACCCCAGGAGGAGTATTCTCCTGAGCTATGTCCTCTTCTCCACTGCTAGCCCAGGGGGGCATGGATCTTGCACTCGTCTTTTTTTATTTTCTGGACCAATGATGGTCCTACACACACAAAAATAAGGCTCCTTAGAATATCTGCTGGATGAACCAAGACAATTGCCTTTCGTGTCCTCTTTAACCTTTCACCGATTCCTGGGCCTCCGTGTACTTACCAGTAAAATGAGGGGCCCGAGTCTATGATGTCCCAGTATTCCCTGTGTGTAGCTCTGTGCATCAGGGTGAAGGCTCAAGTAACTGCAGATGCCAGTGAAAGTGCAGGCCACGAGGATTCCAAGGTTAAGGCAAGGGGTGTGCTTCTAGATGGCGCAAAAGAAAGCATCATGGAATAGAAAGATGACCAAGTGAGGGGGGGGGCATGGGGTTTTTAAGTACTCAGAGAAGAGTGACAGAGGAGGGCACTGTGACCTAGAAAAAAATCACACCATCGTCACACATGAGGTCATTTGTTGAATCCTCAGCACTTTCATTGTAGGAAAGAAAGGTTATAACCACATATTCTTTAATGAAAAACATCTGGTTTGAGTCCTGACTTTACCATGGATTTAGGAAAATTGATTCCGTTTTCTTGTATGCAAAATAGGGGTAATAATACCTGCTTCGTAAGATGATGGTGAGGAATCAGGGCAGATCTATTAGTAAACCACGTATCACAATGCCTGTGACATAGTAAGCACTCATAAATAGTACCATTGTCACAATTGCTATTATTTTCACTGTGAAACTTTCTCCTGGAGAACAGTGCTCAAGGCCAAGCCACACCCTTAGGAACAAGAGTGGGGCATTTGCCTGATCTCACCAGATCTGGACACTGGGCTGCAGACACCAGACGTGAGGCCTATGCGTAAGCCCACCTGGATGTGGAAAGAGAGCTGGTGTCCTTTAATATAAGCACGCTTGCCACACTACCACCTGTCTGGGCATTCACTGGTGGCTTGTGTGTTCTTGAGGAGAGGGGGCTCATCACCGACCCCGCGTTGAGCCCTTCCTCCTTCTGAAAGCCACACTCTCTCCAGCCTCTTCTGCCTCTTACACAGTAATCTGACTGTGGGCTTCTTTTACTCTGTGTCTTCTAAACATTATGTAGCACCCTTCTCCCGAGGTTTCTGATTTGACATCTTAAGCAAAGCCTGATAAATGGTATTATTTACAAAATTATGTGTGCGTATGTGCGTGTTATGTACATGTACGTTTCTGTGTATGTATGCACGTATGCAAAACACTTACTGATCTGCCTAGGATGGTTCCTGAGACTCTCCTGGGGCAGGCCAGTGGCTGATTCTGAAAAGTTCCATGTGCTCCTGGTCTGTGGGGCAAGGAAGGTGGGGCTTGTGCCCACCCCCCATCTCTAGATTCGGCTTTGGTCATGGTACCCTCTGGAGAAGCAAATTGGGCGGAAAGTTAAATCACTTCCACATATGCAGAAGAACCCATGCACCAAACACTTATATGAATAAAATAAATGCATAAAGATTTGAAGCATATTATCATGTTTAAACCAAACTGTAGTTATTACCAGGCATATAGGCCAGAGGTTTTTAAAAGTTGTTATTCTTGAAAAACATGATTGATTTTGAGCTTTTTTTTTTTTAAATTTCAATGTCATGAACCAGACATCCATAATTATATTATTTGTCTTATACAAATGAAAAAGAATAAATTAAAACTGGACATGTTGCAACAGGACTGTTGACATTATATACAAAGCCTGCTTATTGTCATAAGATACTCTTAACCTTCAAGCCAAAATCTTTCAAAACTATTAGTGTTAAATCGAGCAGCTGCTGCCAGAGTTCTCCTGCTCTCTGTTTTACGCATTGTGCTTTATTTGAAATGTTTGTTATATTTGTGTATATAACTTTCTGTGAGCTGTTCCTTGAAAGCTCCAAGGATTAAACATGAAGGTTGAGCCAGTTCAAAAGGAACAAAGTTAAGAAAATTAAAGAAAACTTGCTAAAATGAATGTTTAAACCATTAAAATATTTAGTAAGGTTTGCCTGGAGCTGTTTCCTTTATGTAAAACATGATGCATTTCTTTTCTCTCTCATTCTTTCTCCTTTGAAACAAATGAGGTTAAGGAAAACATACTTCTGCTCTGAAGTGTTTTTTTTTTTAAGCATTAGAAATTTAATATCTAAATATTTTATGCACATAGAAATACTTGATTCAGGCAGAAGTATCTCAAACATCCCAAGTATTTGGGCTAGTGGGCTATGGAAATATCAGAAGGACGTGCAGACCTAAGGGATTGTCCTCTTTGAACTTGGATCAACTTATGACTTTACTAAGCCATTAGGAATTAACCCCACAGTAACAGAGAATACAATCTTGTGTGTCTTCAAAATGGGAAAGAAAGGATGAACTTTGCAGAACTCAGTGTAGATTTATCAGGCATTCTGGGTTTATTTATTCAGTCCCTAATGAAGACTGCTTAACTGATATGTTCGATTTCACACAAGAACTTCTGCTCCCCAGGTGTCTCTACCATCACATGCCCTTTGGAATTTCCTCCCTGATCACCCTGTACAGGTATTTCATTTGCCCAGTAAGCCATCCATTCATCCATCCATCCATCTGGGGAGAGTAGGTGTGGTGGAAAGAGCATGAGCTTCAGGTGAAACCATTCTGGATTCAAATGACATACCCTAGCTGTGTGACGTGAAAATTTATTTAACCTCTCTAAGCCTGGGTTTTCTTACCTGTAAAATACAAATACTGTAACACCCACTTCATTGAGACATCATCAGAATTATATAAGATAATGTATTTAAAATGCTTTGTATAGTGCCTGGCTCGGTAAATATTAGGAGAAAATATCCATCCACAAATATTGAGTGGGTGCTTACTGAAGTCATTTACTTCCTCCATCCCCTCAGATCTGCAAAGCCTAAACTGGAATAGGAATCCTGTGAGTTGTACTTTGAGAATCACCAACCAGCTTTGCACAGGGCAGAGGGTTCCAAACTTTCTTGAATCACAGTGCCCCTGATGACTCCAGAATTTTTTCAGAGTATCTCTAGATAAAAAAACCATACCAACATTTCCATGTATTAAACAGTTAGGTCCACATAACTTGATACACATTTATGCCCTAACAATTTAGTAGCCATTTGGAATATATATATTTATATATATCTCACTGTGCATAGCTTAAGAGAAAGAAAAAAATATTTATTTCATTCTTTAAAAACACAGTTACTCACTAATGGGTTAAGTGTGCTTGTTGAGCTCTGTGCAACTTGTCAAAACTTGAAATCAGATTGGATGCTGGCCATTCCCATTTCCTGCCCCACATTGATTTTCGTGTACGAAATTGCTTTTTATTCACAACCACCAAAAACCTAGCTTTGCAAAAATATTATGTCATTGAAAGGAATGTGATACAACCTCATGTTGAACTGTGCCCCACCTCAAGCCAGTTCTCATGATGTGACAGATGTCCAGTGTCACTATGCTTCCCTTGAAATTATTTTTTAATTAAAACAAATTGGAAAAGCCTGTGCACCCCAGTGCATGGGCCGCAGCATCCTGGGACACTTCTGCCCAGTTTGGGAACTGTGGGCATGCCATTTCCTCAGAAAGTTTGCCTTGCATCTGCAAAGAAATTACCTCGCTTCTAGACCCAAAAATAAATTTCACAAGGAGGACAGAGGTGCCTATGAAAATACTGAAATAGTAAAAGCCAGAGCTCCTGCACATTTGCATCTGTCTTGCAGTTCAGGGTACAAGTTCCAGCCTCAGCCGTGTGTCTCGTGGGCCCTCTGACCAAAGGGCTAAGGACGGAGGTCAAACGGAGCATAAGGAAATACAGGAGCTAAAATGCAGCTGCCCACCAACCTGCCAGACTGTCTAGACTAGTCATCGCTAAGTGGCTTTCCTACAGAATGACCAGTAATTCCACCCCCCTCTTTAGAATCAGCATAGTGCTTATTGCAAGAACATGCAGAGTGCCACTCACCGTCACCAACAAAAGACCCACCGGCTTGGTGCTTGCCATCATGGTAACTGTCTCCGTCTGAGCTTCCTGTTTCTAAACTTCACTGGGCACATAATCAAGATCACGTTTTCCCCTCCAGCACTCTGCCCTGCCCTTCACAGGCCCACCCCTTACGCTGTGGCTCAGTGTCTTCACAGGGTTATTTCCATTAGAAATGTTCAGAGGTGACACAGAGGCGTGCCGGGGGCTGTGGTCTGTTTATTCTCACACAATTGAACATACATTTTTGTGTTTCAATTTAGAAATTACCAGATGCCTGCGACTGTGTTATATTCTGTGGGTGTGAGAGGAAAAGTCTCTGACATTCTCTCTTGCCCTCAGGAGAAAAAAAATACTTAAGTTTCTGTCTAGCTACACTTTGGGCTAACATCTCCGTCTAACAAATACAAATCCCGCGCGTTATTGTGAGGATCTCAGACCTTTAAGGCATGGAGCTGGTCTGTGGACAGAGTGATAGGGTGAGGAGGTGGAGAGGAAACTGTCCGGGGAGCTAGCTTCTCCCCCAGCTCTCACCTGGGAACCGTGCACAGTGGAGACCTGGAGACCGTAACTCAGGAGCCACACTCCACTCTCCCCTGATTCAGATCCCCTGTGGACTTGCCAAGAGCAAATGCACTCCTGGCTTCTCAAAGCTTTGACTTGGCCTCTGACTTGCCAGGAAGACAGTCCAGAGCTCCCTTTCCTGCTAGTGAATAGCTGGAAAGCCCTCCCCTGACACAAACATACCAGAATAATTCTCCCCCAGCCTCAAGTTAAGTAAGAGTGCCCCTTTTATACTAACTAGTGCATTTTATATATGGAAAATAAGAGAAATTATTAAATTTTAAAGAAGAAAACAGAAATCCTACCAAGAATCTCATCAAGATGTTATCTTCCCTTCCATTTTTTTTTTTTAAAGATAAATTCTGAAAAAAAAAAAAAAAAAAAGTCAAACTTGCTGGATAAGTGGCATCCCAGCTTCCAGGTCTGCTTGAGGTCTGTGCACTGCCGGGAGCTCCAGTTCCAGTGATAGGATGATTACCCTCCATCCTACTGTCTGCCACTCTGTCCACAAGGCCTCTCCACTCATAGGCTTGTACAGCCCTTGCCGACCTTGTGAGGGGAATTGCAATCTCCAAATGGTTTCAGAAAAGGAAAGCCTCATAGAAAGGGTGGTGAGAGGTGATATTGGACCCAAAAAGCAGACACCATTGTGACAAAGGGAAAGTTTTCCCATTTTTCAGACTTTCAACTCTGAACCGAGTTGCAAATACAGGGGAGGAAACAAAAGATCACTACTTCTTTCATGCCAGCAAGCTCACTCTATTCCTGAAACACAGCAAGAATAGATCCCAAATTATCTTGCTAATTACATTTTTGTAAGACTTCTAGTAAGTGGAAATTCTTCCCAGGCTTTGACAATAGGATGAGCGTCAGTTCTAGTTTTTGAAGCTGTTTGGGTAAAAGTTATTGGGGATGGCACATCAAACTCACGGCTGGGAGACAACGAGGATTAAATGAGATTCAGCGACTGTTAACCAGCTGCCATTTGAAAGCTGAATTTCATATAATTCTTTAGTAAGACAAGATAGTATGTATTTCAGGCAATTTGGTTCAGGTATTACAGGAGTCTGAAAATTACTGGGATGGCACCTAAAACTTACAAATGGGAGAAAGTTAGATTATGTGACCTGTAGGAGGGATTCAGGATGCTCTAAATCCTTCACTTAACCACCCACTTGGCACCATTTCTAGGAAGTATTGAGATAAAGAGGTATGTTTGAACCACATGTGATTTGTATATGTGATGTGACATTTTAATGCTTTCCCATCTGTATCACCTTGTTAGTGTCCTTGCCAGTGAGTAGAATGTGATACCCTTGTTTTATAGATGAGAATTTATTATGAAAGGATTGGAGAGATTAAATGGGTTCTGATCTCACCATTCATTAGTTCATCATTAGTAGGTCATTCATCCATAGATTTACTCATTCAGCTATATTTTCCTTTCAAAACATATTGCCCTGACCCCAGGTCCTCAGCTCCCCTAAAATGTATGGTTCATGCATTGACAGTGCACACCCCTCTAGCTGCAGGAGGACAGTGGGGGATCCATGGCCTGGTGAGCTCACAGGTCCCCAGGGAGCCTGCGCTGGGCCCAGGTCCTCCCAAGGGACCCCTGTTTCAGGTTCAGGGCTCCCTTTCCGCCTGTGCTCCCACTCCTCTTTTTGTAAAAGACTATGTTTTAGAGACTAGGTTTTGAGGATGGATGCAAGCAAGCAGTTACATGTTAGTAAATATTTAACAAATTGCTCTTGGGGGGGTGATTTATAGTGTTTGCCAATTTCTGTGGTATAAATATTCCCACCATGGCTGATTTCTAACCACCATTGTGACATTGTTGAACTCAGAGGTGGGGAAATTAGCTCTTTATGCACAGTTAGCTCTCTAAAGCTGCCTTGAGCATACCACTGGACAACTGTCTTAGTCGGTTCGGGTTGCTGTAACAAAATGTCATATATCGGATAGTTTATAAGCAACCAAAATGTATTTCTCATAGTTCTGGAGGCCAGGAAGTCCAAGATCAAGGTGCCAGCAGATTCGGTGTGTGGTGAGGGCCGACATCCTAGTTCATAGATGGTGATCATCTCCTTGTATGGAGGAAGGGGCAAAGGCAAAGCTCTCTGGAGTCTCTCCTGAGAGTATTGAGTCCATTCACAAGAGCTCCACAGCCGTGACCTAACCCTCTCCCAAAGGCTCCACCTATTAATGCCAAAACACTGGGCATTGGGATTTACTATATGTATTTGGGGGGAGGGACATATTCAGTCTATAGCAACAAAGGAGAGAAAATATTTGCTGTGTTTGAGTTGCTCATTGTGTTAGGCAAGGGACAGAACTGTAAATACACATTTACAATATGTAATCTTATAAATGATGTAATACAGATGTACACAGGGACCTGTGAGAAGACTCATTTTCCTAGAATGTTGATCAGGTAGACTTTACAGATGAGGTCATATGTGAATTGAGTCTTGAAGAAGGAGTGTTGATTCTCCAGGCAGTCAATGTGAGGTAAGGGTTTCACAGGCTAGGAAAGGGGACATGAGAGTGTCCATGGGCATAGAATCCTCTGGGAAATGTACTTAGTTTGTGAAGAGATAAGGTGGATGTGTCCTGAGAGAGTCTCAGGAGATAAGAAGTAAGAGCACCAAGAAAATTTTAAGTTCTGTTAAGAAGTCTGGACTTTCTTCATCATGAGGAAACTAAATAGGTGTTTTTAGACTTCTTTTTGTTTTATTGAAGTATCACTGACAAATAGAAATTGTCTATAAAAGGTATACAACTTGATGTTTTGATGTATATATACATTGTGAAATAATCATCACAATCAAGCCAATTAACATACCCATCGCTTCACATAGTTACCATTTTCTGTCTTTTTCTTTTTTGTGTGGTAAGAATACTTAAGATCTACCTACCCTCTTAGCAACTTTCGAGTATACAATACTGTATTGTTAACTACAGCCACCACACTGTACATGAGATCCCCGGAACTTATTTTTCTTGCATAACTGAAACTTCATTTTCTTTTCAATGTCTCACTTTGCCTGCAGAGTGGTGAACAGATTTAAAGGTGACAAGACGTGTGGTAATGAGAGAGTGTAATGCCACAGGAATTCAGCTGAGAACAGAAAGGGCTAGGTATGACTAGGAAAGAAGGGTTTGCCAATCAGGATGTAGAACCCACTGGGCAGACTGATATATGGAGCCTTGAACCCAGTATGCTGGGTCCATCCTATTCATCCCTTCTCTCACTTACCATGCTGCCCTTTGCGTACAGCGGCCACTTCTGGGGTGACTCTGGCCTGCTAGACAACCCTGTCTGGCCTCAGTTTACCCCAGGCTGGGGGCCATGAAGGTAGAGCCCCCGCCCAGCAGACCCTATCTCTATTACCAAACGCTGCAAAGATGGTTTGCTCCCTGCCTTGAAAGGCCACGCAGACCCAGGCCCACACTGCAGAGAACATGTGGTTGCTATTTCATTGATGCTTTATCATTTTTCATTCTGACATTAAAGCCCCTCTGCAGCAGGGTGAGCGCACTGTACATTGTAAGGCGTAATGTGAACCGAGGGCCCCTGCTTCGTGCCAGAGGAAACGTGATTCAGAAACAATTTGAGGGCAACTGCAAGGTGATGTGGCCCAGAGAACCAGAAGCTATTGAAACTTTAAACATTATTTCTGGACAGTATAATATGTTCTGCAGGGCAGCTTGGAAAAACAGGAAAACCCTCTTTGGCCAATCCTTGGAGAATTAGACGTTTTTAAATATCATCTGGAGCAAATATTTCTTAAAGAGCCCACGCCCTTGCAGTCAAAGACCATGAAGTTGAGATGGAAGCACCTTTATCCCACGGCCCCTTGAGAAAGCTTGGGCCACAGGAGGGGCTGACTTGCCCAGGGTCTCACCCATCCCGACTTTCCTCATCCCTTTGCAAGCTCTCAGTGCCATTGGCCGGCTTCTGCCAATTGCTCTTTCTAATCTTGAGCCATTGGAAGGTAAATTTTCAAGGGGACAAACCTGTGAAGATTTTTTTTTTTTTTTTTTTTTTGAAGATCTTTTAAGAAGAGAAAGCTGCCTTATTTCTCCTTGGAGAACAAATTCAGTTCTGTGTCCTGTGCATGTATCTCTCCCACTAGGTGGTGTGTTATTTGAAGGGGCCTAAACCCAGCATCTGGAACAGAGCAGATGCTTAGTAAATGTGGACGGTAGAATGGGAGAAAGGGGAGGAGGAAGGGCAGGAGGACAGGAAGAGAGAATGTGAGAACCATGGGGGAAATAGGATTTTTAGTTTTACATTTCCACATAAGGAAAGGGAGAATAATCAAGCATTCTGCACATTGATGAGGTTGGAAATAAAAATAAAGACAATTCATATTTATTGAATTTTTTTTAAATCTCAAAATCTCATCAGTTTATCACCGAGAAATTATGTTTTAGCTATGCACTATTAACAATAGCAAAATCTGTCAAGGTTGTTGGTAAATTTAGGCTTCAAATGTCAATGACTAGCCAAATGCAGTTGCTACTCTTTTGTGAGACCTAGAACACTTCTCCTTTGTTTTTTTTCTGCTTTACAATCGTAATATGCAATTCTTCTGACAATGACAATTAGACAGGAATGGGCATATATAGGATTCATTGTGATATGTGAAATGAATTTTTGAAAAGAATGTCTCACTCTAGTTTTTGAAAATGAATTAAAAAGTGTAGAATGGTTTTAGATTTACAGAAATTTTGAAAGACTGTACAGTGAGCTCCCATATGCTCTTACCCATTTCTCCATTATGAACATTTTACATTGGTGCAGTGCTTTGCTTACAACTCATGGGCAGTGTTGACACATTATTACTAATTCATGTCTGAACTATATTCAGATTTCCTTAGTTTTTGCTCGATGTCATTTTCCAGCCCAGGATCCTGTCCAGCATACCACAATGCATTCAACTACCAGATCGCCTTAGTCTCCTCTTGGCTGTGACAGTTCTCATTCTTAATTTTAATAGGAGTAAATACAAATTTGTGCTTAAAAGTGGTAAATAAGCTTTCCTGCCTAACACAAGCCTGTGCTTGTAAACACAGTTTCCACAAATGTAAAGTTTTAAGCATGTTGACTGTGTTACGGGTAAGCCAATGGCTATTTCTCTCGAAGGAGATAAACACTCACTGTACCCCAAGGTTATAAACGAATTTGAAAGAACACCAAAAATTATGAACGTGTTGATAAAGAATAATAAACACTGTATATAGCCAGTGATGTAATAGTTCAGGTAACTTTGGTTGTGAACAATCAGAATATGAGGGGCACCTGGCTGGCTCAGTCAGTTAAGTGGCTGCCTTCGGCTCAGGTCATGATCTCAGGGTCCTGGGATCAAGTCCTGCATCGGGCTTCCTGCTCAGTGGGGAGTCTGCTTCTCCTTCTGACCCTCCCCTGTCTTGCGCTCAATCTCTCTCTCTCTCTCTCTCTCAAATAAATAAGTAAACAAACTGAGGGTTCTAGAGGGGAGGGGGTGGGGGGATGGGTAAGCCTGGTGATGGTGTATTAAAGAGGTGATGGGTATTAAAGAGGGCACGTACTGCATGGAGCACTGGGTGTTATACGCAAACAATGAATCATGGAACACTACATCAAAAACTAATGATGTAATGTATGGTGATTAACATAACATAATAATAAATAAATAAATAAATAAATAAATAAAATCTTAAAAAAACAATCAGAATATGAGGGTTGCCGCTGCCAGTTATTGGGATGTGAGGCAGCGGAGGGCCCAGGTTCCTAACTGGTATGTATGTCCAGCCCCTGCCAGACCACAAGGAGCGTTCATTCACCCTTGCATTGCTTCAGAGCTGCTCTCAGCTGCTCTCAGCTTTGCACACTGACTGTAAGGCAACAGAAAGCAGGAGACATTGGCTGGGAATGAGTGGAGGCCAAAGCAATGCCAGACTGGCCAATTCCCGCATAGACAGGAATGGGCCTTATACCCCTATCCTTTCTTGCTTGCTCACACTTACTGCTTAGCTTGTTCAAGGAAACACGTAAATGGAAGCTGTTTAAGCTAAGCAGTGTTTGTAGGCGGTTTCTCTTAGTATTGCCCATCCCTCAAATAAAATACTCATGCTGAGCCAATTGGAATATTTCCCTAGGGACTTTTTCTACCAAGGAACCAGAACTAGCAAGAAAGGCCCTCTTCATGCACTGTGTCTAATCTGTGAAAATGGAGAGAGGGAGTTTATAATAGAAGCAAATGGAGTTGGGACACAGAGAAAAGCAGACAAGAGAAGTGGAAATAAAGGGTACTGATATCAGTGTCAGGAATTCAGAGTACTTGGATTCAGTTGTTCCTGAAGCCAGCCCTGCCACTGTTCTTTCTAAAATCCTGTCCCATTCCTCTGCATTATTGTTGCTTTTTCCCACTTGTGTAAGATTTCTCTCACCTATAACAAAAGGAGTCCTGACTAATATATTTAGTAAAAGTACAAACTACTTGGACATTTGATTTTATTCTTATAACATTAACGTTTCTTTTTCCTTCTAATGTTTATCACAATTTGTAATTATATATTTATTAAATGTCATTTCCCCATTAGACTATATAACATGAGAGTGAGGACCATGTCCTTTTGGTTCACTGCTGAATACACAGTGCCTAGCATTATGCTTAATACAGAGTAAGTATGTAATAAATATTGATGGATGAGTGAGAGCAAATAAATGAACTGTACTGGATACTCAAGTTATTTTAATGATTGAAAGCAATAATGAACTTCCAGTAACCTCTATAAAAATTAAATCAGGTGAGGGTGAGGGAGTAGTTCTCAATGCCTAGGAATTTAGACTACTGGTGCTTATGGATAAGTCATTCAAATGTCATATAATGGGTTATTTCTTTGGGTTATTGTATCATGAAGTCTGTAGGGTTTTTAAGTTATTGGTATCTCCATTGTCTTATGCCTTATTTTTGAAAATCAAATCCTCAGTCTTGGATCTGGTAATTGTAACCAAATAAAATGAGGATGCTTGTAATTTAGATATCATGTGACAATAAAAACAAATTATAACAAATGGTTCTTTCTATCTCACAGAGTAGGTAGGTAGCCAAATTGAAAGAAGGACAGTTCCCTGGATAGTACTTTATGCAAATTTGCTATAAAAGTATGAGAGAATATGACTTTTACATGAAAAACGTTACCACCTCTAAGAGCTAAAACTTGGTAAAATTAAATCCAAGTCAATGAGATAGGATTTCTGCAGAAGTCTTTAGGGTACAAAGTATCTTCCAAACCAAAGCAGAAGGAATAGAAATTTAACTGAAGGATGTGATCTACGGCATAGAAAGAAAAACTAAACATAACAATTGTGCAAACATCACAGAAGAAATGATGTGTATTAGTTTCCTAGGCCTGTAGTAACAAAGCACCACAAACTGGGTGGCTGGAACAACAGAAATTTATTGTCTCATAGTTCTGGAGGCTGAAAGTCTAAGATCAAGATGCTGACCAGCTTGGTTCATTCCAAGAGATCTAAGGGAGAATCTGTATCATGCTCTCCTAGCTTCTGGTGGTGTGCTGGCAACCTCTGGTGTTTGTTTGGCTTGTAAAGGTATCACCCAGATCCCTGCCTTCATCTTCAGATGGCATTCTCCCTGTGCGTATGTCATGTTGGATTAGTGTCCACCCTAATTAACTCATCTTAACTTGATTATGTGCAAAGACCCTATTTCCAAATAAGATCATATTCTGAGGTAGTGAGTTTAGGACCACAACACAGGAATTTGGGGAGGACACAGTTCAACCCATAACAAGATGAACCAACAGAGAAAAGATGCTTCTACTTGGAGATTTAAAGGGGGGGAGCAAAAGAAAGGTCATATTTGTTACTCCTGCATGGTCCAGGGGAAAGCATGCTCATATGGACTGGACTAAGCATTGACAGGCTTAATTCCAAGGCAGAGATTAATAATCATCTTTCTCCTGCTCCCAGCTCTGACCCCATGCTTACAAAGCAAAATTCTGGAAACTATTTTAGTGTTCCCAGGAGGGGAGAGCATGGCTGGCCTGATGCCATAAGTATTCTTATTTATTCTGGAATTTTAATTCTCAGTGAGAATTAAAGTCATTGTCTAGCCTATAAGTCAGTTTCTATGAACTTGATTTAAGGTAAATGAGCTCAGTACCTCTAAGTCCTCTGGCCGAATCCATTTTCTGGACAGGTCACACCCCTCCATATAACCTGGATAGTAAAGTCACCTTGTTTCCTCAAACAAATAATAATGGATCCAAATGAAATCTCTTTGAATTCAAACTTCCTGGTGGACAGCCTTACCTAAATTTCCATCATCATCACCTGGATAAATCTGTTACTGAATCATCTGATGCCCATGGCCTCATGCTCTCACTGATGATATCAAAACTCTGTAAGAATGACATGAAAACCACTATTTACACCCATATTTTTTAGCTGGGGTATTGTGTCCATATTGCAACCAACAAGTTGGAGTTAGAGGAGGATCTGCATCGGATAGGTGTATATTTATATGAATATGCTTATATTTTTACTTACCCTCTGAGAGGCTGGGTAATTGTTCCTTGAAAGCCACTTAGTTACCATTAGAAGACTGAGAATAGGTGCAAGAGGATGGGGATCTGTGGCCCTACCCCAACTTCAATCAATGCAACATTATTATCTGTGTTATATATTGAAGTGATACTTCAGATTTCACTTTGAAGGTGATAGATAGATAACTGTAACAAGAAAACCTTCACAAAATTCAGCCTTAAATGTAGCCCCAGATTTAATTCTTGTAGGAATACATTGAAATAAAATGTAGAAATAGGGAATGAAATCATTCTACCGCTGACTCAGTAAAACTAAAACCAGCATTATGTGCCATTAATTATTAATTGAATCCCTCTTTTAAAAAATCTTTGTGACAAACCCTACCCAACTCCTCAGCCTACTCACAAGGGCCAGTCCCCAAAGAATAGCTTGTCATTCATTGTCACCACAGTAAGGCAAAGGAAAAACTTTGCTGAGAAAACACTGTCCCTGACTTTCCTCCAAGGGCATGACTATCTTAAATAAATTGCCCCATGCTTGATACACACTTGTCAACCATGTCTTTAAACTTTTGAAGGACTGTCAGCAAAGGCATGAAATGAGGTCAGGTTTATACTTCTGCTGTCAACAGTCAGCAAATTGTTGAGACTGAATTACCCTTATTGCTAGTTATTAAATCATTAAGTGTCAAAAGTTTATTCGCCCTAACAGTGCTCAGTACAATTCAATTTTGTTTTTCAAATGATGAATAAAATATCTTGAAACTGCAAGATCTTAACGAAGCTAACAAATTATCACTCTTCTAAAAGGAACTCACAACAGAAACATGATTTATCGCTTTAAGAATAATTGTTTATTTACAGATACCAAACTCCTTTGCTATCTAATACGTACTTACTGACTTTACATTAACTGCCTTATGTCCATCAATGGGAAAACAGAGAGGTAAACTGAAATTCACCACCTCTCATAGTAAGGTATATGGGTTAAATTGCTTTCAGCTGCAAGTTTCAGAAAAGCCCACTTCTAATTACCTTAAATAATAAGAAAATGTATTATTTCTCATGAAAAGAAATCCAGAATAATACAGTGGATACATTATCTCACTCATCATACAACCTTTCTCAACTAGATCTCTAGGGAATTGAGCCCTAATGCCCTAGGTCATCTATGGAATATAATGAATTGACTTTTCTCCTGTGCATCTAGAACAGTGTACTATTATAACCACCCTTGAGAGAATTGAGAAAATTTCCACATCTATTATTTTCTTTATTTGGTTGTCCCAAAAGAGAATCCCAACTGAGGAAGGCTAAATAGTTTGGCCTCCCCCTTCCTTTACGGTCATAAGACACATCAGCGGTACCTAGCATCACATTCGAACACAACAGCTTTTGGGGGGGCAGAGACCTTTTTCCTTTGACCATTTCTCAGAAGTAAGAAAACAAGGAGCTCCCGGCATACTTTGCTCCACATTTTATTAGTCCAGTGGTAAAGCCACTATTCTAAACTGTTTTCATACAATGAGCTTCCACAGAGAATCAAACATCTCTTGCAGTACCTAAATCCTCAGTTACCAATACTTTTCTCATAATGGTATTAATAATAAACCAATGATATGAAATGAAAAGCATCATGACTATTATTTCCAACTCCATAAGCAATAAACAAGCATCTCAATGCAAAGTCTAGAAAGTTCCATTACAAGATAATACAATTTGGGGATATTTTAGAATACTCTTTCTAATATGTAGTTGTTTTGTAGCTGCATATGACAAAAGTCACAAAGACTTCAATAGAGAGAGAAGTTAAGCACAATTAAGAAAAAATTCAGAATTTGCAATTAGGAGTCATCTCTAAAAGTTGGCAGCAGTGACTCAGTCATATATACTTTACTAAACTATTAGAGTATATTGCTAGACATTCGTATTTGCTAATTTCCATCCATGTACTTTATATCTGTTTGTGTGTATGTATATATATCCATCTGTCCACTTATCTATCTAGCAATGTCTCAAACAGAATTGAGGTACATATTAGAGAACCCACTTTACTGTAGTTTCAAGAGAAGAGGATTCATTGCAGAATATCATCTGGTTTACAGCTTTCTTTGGAGAATGAAGGGAAAGACTCTGGCTAGAGCAGATCCAGGTCAGTTCAGAGACGCATTCTCCGAGAGCCACACACTGAATTGGGAAATTACTATGACGACTGCCAACTCCAAAATAGGCAAAATCATTTATGTGTATGGGCTTCCTTAACATTACATTGTTTTGTCTGCCTCAAAGTCTAGACGTTCCTTTATTCCTCAGCTGTAACAGTTGCAAAGCAAAGACTGATCTAGTCCCAGCTTTCTTTTTCCCCCTCTAACTTCCTTTAATTCAACATCTCCAGTTAAATCCCATTCCAGAATCAGAGTCAAAGTGAAGTTCTACAGATTTCTCTCCTTCAAGACTAGTTTGAACTTAAACATCCTCTAGTTTTTCTCTCAATGCGTAGTGACTTTTCTCCCGAGGACATGAAATTTCTTGCTCTCTTAGTGTATATCTTTCCATAATCCTTATCATCTTCCCCTCCACCCTTCCTGCTTGACAGAAAAAAACTGCAGAGGTACAGTGTGGGGTGACAGGAGAAAGACAGTGTTTTCTTTTCAATGTTCTTTGTAGCTCTAATTTTCTTGTCCTTATATAAACATGGCAAAAAGGAAAAATTTAATAAACTAAGATTTTTCTCTGTACCAAGAACATGGCATTTTAATAGAGCCTCTTTTTATTTAGAAGGTGGCAATTCCATAGTCTCTTGACATAAGAAAAAAAAAATTGCAAATACCAAAACTAGTTCCAACTGCTCATGATTGGGCTGTAGATTATAAGACATTTTGAAGCATTGCACTTTATTTAACAACTAAGTTTGTCCCTAGAAATACAAATAATATATGGCCTATCTTCTGAAAACATGGGATAATGCAACAGCATTTATCAATAATAAGTGTTTTAGAAAGAGATATAAAAGGGTTCTATACTGGCTAGGAAATCTGCTACTGCTGATTACGGGCAGACCTTGTTCTAAAAATGCCACAATAATTAAAGTATTATGTTGACAAACCCTTCGAGACTTAATGTGATTTGGTCTAGCTAGCTCCAGAGAACTGGGAATTAGGAGATATTCTAAGATTTAACCAGCATTTCTACTGCCCTAATGTTTAACATTGCTTTACAGCAGCAACCATGTAGACAGTCTACTGGATTTACTGAGTAGATAAGAAAATAACTCGTCTTATTTCTGTGCAACTGAATGCTTTTCGTGTATCTGCCTAGCCTTGAAATGTCTTCTTTTAAATACTTAACCCAGCTTTGTGCTACTTTTTTATTAAGGTTGTACTCATATAGATATATATGGACAAGGGGGTATAGAAGAAAAAAAGTAATCTTTTGTTCATGTCATAGATGAGCATAATTAACAGAGTTTCCCCTTCTTTTGATAGATTAGGGTTTAGAAAATATGTTTCTCACATACCCTTCTTTAAAAAAATGACCAAAAGATCACTATAATTTAATAGTATAGTATTAATATAATGATATTAAGTGTTGGAAACAGAAGGTAAATAATAATTGTAAATTTGATAATAATACAGAAAGCAAATACCAAAATGTACTCTTGAGAGTGCACGTGCACACACACACATGCATGCATTTAACAATAATAATCTGAGTTTACAGCTGCAAAAAATATTAACCAAAGCTCAGTAGTTAATCAAATAAATATTATAATTAACAATAGCTTAACATTAAGTTATGGGAATAACAAAAAATCAGAATCAATAGTTCTCTCATGTAGATACACAAATCAGTTTGAAGATGATCTGGGAAATATTTTATTCATATTATTAATAAAAATATCATAAAATATCCAGCCCAACAAAAATGTTCAAATCCCATATAAAGACATAATAAAACTTTGATAAGAAATTTTATTTTATTTTATTTATTTTGATAAAAAATTTTAAAACAACAAAAAGAGGAGAGCCATATTCTATTCCTAGATGGGAATATTGGGTTTAATAGATGCCCATTCTTCTGAAATTAATTTTTATTCACTAGGAATAATAAACATGACTAGTTTGAAAAACATATATATATACACACACATATATATTTAAAACCCTAAATCACTTTATATGTCACACTTAATTCTAAATTAATATAAAATGAGAAGAAATTTTGGAGGAGCCAGGGGGAAAAAAGCAAATAGGTACCTGATCTTGAGGTATATGAGGCCTTTTATGCAAAAAAAAAAAAAAAGAAAGAAAGAAAGAAGAGAAAAAAACAAGAAAATGACAACCAAAAAGTAAATAAATAACAAAATAAAGAATTATAATAAAATTGAAATATTTTAATCACAAAAAATGTGTTTAATGTATATTATAGACCAAATCTACAACACAAATAAGCTTGGGAAAATATTTGGAGCAAATATTAAGCTTAATACTTAATATTTTATATATCCTTAGAAATACATTTTAAGAGTTTCTTAGATCAAAATGGGGCAAAAAATAGAAATGAAGGACAAATTTTAAATATGCAAAATTCATACGAAAACAAATTTAATCCCACACAGAATTTATTAAAATTTAAAAGGTACCATTCTTTGCCTGTTGTATTAGTAAGATTAAAAATACCTGGCATGGCGAACATGCGAGTGAATGAAGACTCTTGCACTCCCCCTAAACAAGTTAAAAATAGCTTATTTGGAGGGCAAATTGGCATTGCTCATATAGGGTTTTAAATGTGTTTAGATTGTTGCCCTGGTAATTCCATCAGGAAAGAGAAAATGTATCCTTACAAATAACTAGAACTATGTAGATATATTTATGTACATGTTTGATTATTACATGAGACACTTGCAAAAATCTAAATGCCCAAGAAGAATAGTTAAGTAAATTATGAAATATTATAAAATGCAATATACTACTGGATTTAAAAATTGTGATTTCAAAAAATGTTAAGAATGTGCCTGAGGAAAAAGGCGGTAACAAAAGAGCTATGTATTTATTAAAACACTCTATCACAGGGGATGGCTGCATTAGACCAAAGCAACAAATAGGAAAACAAAGCAACTTTTATTGCTGGGAGATGGAATTATGAGGATTTTTTTTAATACTATTTATATGTTCTCAATATTTGTCTGGAGCATGTATTTCTTTTAAAAAAATGAAAGGTAAAAGCTTAAAATGTAACTATTATCTCTACATGTTGGAATTAGATTGGATTTTTATATTTTTATCTAGTGGAATATTAGGATCTCTAGATGTCAGAATTGGCCTCATGATTTTTGTAAATAATTTCTAACAACTTGAAGGGTCCGTATTTTGCTGGAAGAATTAAATATATCTCACATATTAGTTGTATGAGGATATTTTATTCACAAGGATTTTCTCTTTTTTTGTATTGTTTTCAGATCTATCCGTGTTATACTGGGATCGGGTAGAGCAGGATAGGGGGAGATAGCCTTTGGAATGAAACGAGTTGGCTTCAAACCTGGTCTCTCTCTGTGACCATTTGATTGCTTATCCTCGCCAAGCTTTTGTTTTCTCTTAAGTAAAATTGGGATAATAATACCCACCATATGGGATTATTTTAAGGATAACATGAGATAATATATGTAAAGAACATATTGTAATTGTTCAACAAATATTAGCCATGATTTTCACTTTTAAGGGTACTATTAAACCTGAACAGCTCAACACTGTATAATTACTCAATATCAGCTTCGGTTATAATTCCTACATAGCATGAATTTACTCGCGAAGCCTTTGGCTGGGCACAGGGAGTAGGTGCGGTAGTCATCTGGGTTGCACAGGCTCCGGAGTTTCTGGTACCACTTCACTGGGAAGCTTTTCCTTTTTAAGAATGTTTGAAGTGAGCCCAACAGAGCTGGGGAGAACAATGGATGGGGACAGGGTGCCTTACCTTGTCCAACACACACCAGAAGTGCAATCTTGGGAACTTCATGTTGTAGAGCGGGTGCTGATGAGTTGGGTCGTCGCTGTCAGGGGAAAAAAAAATATAGTGAGCAATACTGTGCCAGGATCAAGTACTTAAAAAAAAAAAGTTTTATTAAAGTATAATTGACAAGGAAGTACTGCACGTAGTTAATGTATACAATCTGATGAGTTTGAATATAAGCAAACACCCAATATACCATCACCACAATCAAGAGAGTAGATATATCCAAAAGAACTGAAATCAAGATCTAGAGAGATATCTGCACTCCCATGTTCACTGCAGAATTATTTATGATAGGAGCCCCTGGGTGGTTCAGTCAATTGAGCATCCAGCTCTCGATTTCGGCTCAGGTCATGATCTCAGGGTCCTGGAATGGAGCCCTGCGTGGGGCTCTGTGCTCAGTGGGGAGTCTGCTTCAGGATTCTCTCTCTCCCTCTGCTCCTCCCCCCACTTATGCTCATGCTCTCGCTCTCTCTCTCAAAGAGAGAGGGTTCTAGAGATCTGCTGGGCAGCAGAGTGCCTGCAGTTAACAATACGCTCTTACACAGTATTGTGAACGTCAAGATCAAGTACTGTCTAAGAGGCAACCTCCATTGCTTAAAGAAGAGGAAGCCTTGGGGCACTTGAGTGCTGCGTTCAGGTGAGAAATGGAAGGAGGAGAAGCAAGAGCAGGATTTTCTTCCTCTCAGTGAGGCAGCATCCTGAGGGTTGTACTCGGGACAACTGAGAAGAGAAGGGGAAAAAAGAACCCTGGGGAAAGAGTAGGCACTGTCTTTCTTTAAGATGGAGTGTAACTGGAAACAGCCTCTAGCCAAGGTCAAGGTCAAGAGTAATAGAATCCTGGCAAAATGTGCTAGTTTATCTTCCCCCAATGAACTGCTGCCAAACAATATACACAGTGTCGCACAGCACGAGAGAGTGTCTGATGCATCTCCAGAGTATTTATGAGGACTTCTGTTTTGAAGATAGTTTCTTAGGTAACAAAGTAAAAACATGTATGGATGAGCTCTCATTTATCAGTGCCCTGGCTTCCTGTAAAAACTAAACAGCAAGAATTTTGATATTTTCTCCTGAGCAAAGCAAGTTCTTGAAAGGGACAAATGGGGCGGGGGGGCTGGGGGGAGGTCCTTTGAAGATGGTGTATGCCCGACTGACTCAGCAAAAGCCTGGCATCTGTATATTCAGATGTCTTGACCCCTGCTTCTAGGCCCCACTCTGGTAGAGAAGAGATTTTGGCAGCTGTAGGCAGCCAGGACGAAGCTGTTTGTTATGGAGCATAAAGCCCCCTGGTTGGGGAGTGAGCACTATTCTACTTTGTTTATTCAGATCACCTTCGGATGTCCCAGTGTTGTGTGTTTCTCAAACTTCATTCAGCTGCTCAGATGGCTGGAAGCTGTTAGGCTAGAGATTCTAGATGGCAGTTAAACTAGAAATTCTTTGCTTTCTAAAACAACCCCTTTTGTTTTGTAACATGAGCTGGTCCCATGTTGCTCCTGGAGTGATTTTTATCATCAGGGAATGACCTAAGAATCGATGAGAATGCTGAAGGGGAGCAATGCAGAATATGGGGGACTCTGACATGGACATACAGGAGGAAGAGCCAGGAGGTGCCAACAGAGCATTTTCTGGGTGGCTTGAAATACTTATTTAATACAGTGAAATGTTTTCTTTTAAGATGCCAAAAAATTTTCCCTGTTTTAATATTCAAAATTATATAATTTTATAATAAAGTAATACATCTTTAATTGGTAACATGCAATTATAGTAGAAAGATTCCACTTTATAAAGATATAAAAATCCAATCTAATTCCAAAATGTAGAGATAGCAGTTATGTTTTAGACTGTTACTTTTCAGGGTTTGTTTTTTTTTTTTTTTTAATATATGTTCTAGATAAAGAAATTGAGAACATATAAATAGCATTAAAGAAATAATTACTCTTAATCCCACCACCCAGCAATAAAAGTTGTTACTGCTTTCCTAAATATTGTTTTGGTCTAACACACACATCCCTCATGATAGAGTGTTTTAATAAAATTGTACATAATTATTCTGTCACTACCATTTTCATTAGTCACATCTTTAAAATGTTTGAAAATACCATTCTTAAATCCAGTAGTATGTTGCTTTTCATTAATATCCCATAATATTGTGGGTACCCATGAAACAAAAAAGTAAATAAACAGCTTTGAGTCTCCTGACCTAGTTAGTCAAAGTGGTAATTCCCGGAGGTTTTGTGGCCATTCTGAAAATGTGGGAAATGAGTCTTAGTACAATTAAAGGATTTTTCTCTAGATCCAAGATCCAAAGGCCAGGGGGGCTAATCAACCACTTCCTCCCACCCCTGCCCAACCACACGCCTGCCCATAGTGCAAGGTGTACTTAGATACCTTTGTAAATGGTCCTCTAGGCAAACAATGTGCACAAGCCTCATGGAGGGTCATTCTTATCTGTTGAACCCACTGGCCAGTCAACTCTGCAGTCAAAGAGGGGAGACTGCAGGTGGCTTTCAAGCTGAGCCCTCACACATTTAGCTGCTTGATTCTCTCACAGTGCTGGGGGCTTGGCATTTCTACCTGCTCCTGTGTTTTGAGTCAGGCTCTGAGGGACATGCTCACTGAGAGAAAGTCCACATTTGGAAGCCATTTGCTTTTACAAAATGTTTACTAATCCTGCCCTTGACAGTTATTACTGGAGTGATTACTGATGGAATTCAGAGAGAGGAGGGTTTCAGAGGACTGACACGTGGAAATGTATTTGTATGAGGGGACAGAGACAGAAGACAAATGAATATCTGCCACGAGCATTATTTTACCTATTCTGAAATATTGGTTTTCTCATCACATCCCATAATTTGAGTTTTAAAAAGCAGCAGCCATAGACAGTATCCTGTTTCCCCAATAAAGATAAAAATTTCTTTTTTTTTTTTTTTTACTTTTGTGGGTAGTTCTCCAACTATAACACATTTACAGTTGCCAGATATAATCCCAAACTGATTATTGCTTTGCAGATTGTTCGTGATGTGTGTATCTTGAGGAATTATCTGGTGATTGGATAGGTGTGAGTAATAAGAAATAAACAAATCTTCAGGGAGTTCTGAGTTTGGTGAATCACCTCGTCGTATCACATCCTTGGATGAGACCCTTTGCATTTGCAGAATTGGGACAAGCCGGGCCCACTTGCCTCAACTTCTTTTGTTCTTAATTTTTTTTAAGTATTTATTCGACTCTTTTTTTCCTATTTATAAAAAGAATTTTTGCTCATTGTAAAAAAACATTAAAAAATGTAAAAAAAAAATCTGTTTCACAACCTAAAACAGCCATGATTGACACTTTCAATGATAACTTTATGTGATGTATTTAAAATAATGTATATAGACCATGCTTCATTAAGTTTAAGGTGTTTTGATTATAAAACACCTTTGGTTTATATACCATCAAGAAAACCTATGACAGAGCACTTTTTAAAAATGTACTTCTCTTTTTATTTGTACTGTCTAAATAGACATCCTTAGAGATATAATTTAATTTTTTTAATTAATGTAAAGTAAAACTGACCTTTTTGGATTAGACAGTTCTGTTCTTTGTCATATGCATGGGTTTGTGTAACCATCACCAAAATCAGGATACAGAACACTTCTATCACCCCCCAAAAAATCCCTTGTGCTGCCCCTTTTCAGTCATACTCTCTCTCACACCCAATCTCTGGCAACTGCTAATTTGTCCTCAGTCACTGTAGTTTTGCCTTTTCTAGAATGTCATATAGACGGAATTAGACAGTATGTCATCTTTGAGACTGACTGCTTCCACTCAATATTATGCCTTTGAAATTCATCCCTACTGTTGTACAATCAATAGCTTGTTCCCTTTTTCTTTTTCTTTTTGTGGATGAGCAACACTATTGTATAGATATACTAGAGTTTGTCATCTAATCACCGTGAAGGACACTGGAGCTATTTCCAGCTTTCTGAGATTATAAAGAAATCTGCTAAAACATTTAGATGCAGATTTTGGTGTGAAGGTAAATTTTCAATTCTCTTGTATAAATGCCCTGGATTGAGGGAACACACTACTGCATGTTCATAAAAAAACTGCCAAACTGTTGTCCAGAGTGCTGTACAATTTTGTATTCTCACTAGTAAGATGTAGAATTCTAGTTGCTCCCCATACTTGCTAGCACTTGGTATTCTCAGTTTTCTTAAAAAAATTATTTTAGACATCTTCATAGGTGTATATCTCATCTTAGTTTTAATTTGCATTTCTGTAATGATTACTGATGTTAAGTAGCTTTTCTTTTTCTAGTGTTTATTTGCCATTGATATAATCTATTTTGTGAAGTCTTTTGCCCATTTGTTAGTTGGGGAGTTTGTTTTCTTAGTGTTGAGTTCTGAGAGTTTTTATATATTATGGATAGAAGTCATTGGTTGGATATATGATTTCCTAATATTATCCCCCAGTCTGTGACTTCACTTTTCATTCTCTTAACAGTCTTTCTCAAAATAACATTTTTAATTTTGATGAAGTCCAACTTGACCAGCTCTTTTCTTTTATTGATTTTGCTTTTAGTATCATGTCTAAGAGATCTTTACCCAACCTCAGGTGTAAGACTTTTGCTTCTAGTGTCATCTGAAAGTTTGATAATTGTACATTTTACATTTATCCATTGTTCATTTTGAGTTAATTTCCTCATAAAAATTATCTTGAGGTTTATTTTTTGGCATATGGCTGTTAATTGTTTCAATACCATTTATTGAAAAGATTACTATTTCCCCATTTAATTTTTGTGTGTGTGTGGTTTTTTTTCTTGGTCAAAAACTGAGTGAACATATTGGTGAGGCTCTGTTTCTGTACTCTATTCTATTCCATTGAGTTATGTTTATACTTTTACCAGTTTATATTATTGCAACATTAGAGTAAATCTTATAATTGAATAACATACATACTCCAACTTGCTTTTTCAAAATTGCTTTGATTTTTAAAAAAGATTTTATTTATTTACTTTAGAGAGAGAGAATGAGAGAGAGAGCATGAGCAGGGAGAGGGGCAGAGGGAGAAGGAGAAGCACGTTCCCCCTGAGCAGGGAGCCTGATGCAGGGTTCGCTTTCAGGACCCCGGGATCATGACCTGAGATGAAGGAAGACACAACCTACTGAGC
Organism: Mirounga leonina; assembly: GCF_011800145.1. Classification (NCBI taxonomy): domain Eukaryota; kingdom Metazoa; phylum Chordata; class Mammalia; order Carnivora; family Phocidae; genus Mirounga; species Mirounga leonina. The sequence continues at coordinate 7,292,692 of NW_023270305.1, forward strand.
TACCCAGGCACCCCCAAAATTGTTTTACTCTAATTCTTGTGCCTTACCATATAAATTTTAGAAAATGTCTATACAAAAATAAATATTTCTCACTTTGCTTGGGTTAATTACAAAACTATTGCCAAATTTGAAGAGAACTGACATCTAACTATACTGGGTTATTCAATTCATGAATGTTTTCCAATTATTTAGATCTTTGGTTTCCTTCATCAATGATTAGCTTTTCTCAGTATGTAGAACTTACACATGTTTTGTTAAAGTTGTACCTACTTTTTTTTTTTTTCGTGTGTGGGGAACTATGGCAAATGGTATTATATTTTTTATGTTGAGTTAGAAAAATAGAACTGATTTTTGAATGTTGTCCTTGTGCTCTGTGACTTTGTTATACCCACCTATTAGTTCTAGCCAATGGTTATCATTATCATTATTATTTTTTTTTTGTAGATTCTTTGGGATTTTCTATGGAGACAATCATGTCTTATGCAAATAAAGACAGTTTTATTTCTTTATTTCCATATGTAGGATTCTTATATTTTTTTCTTACCTTATTACACTGGCTAAGACTTCTAGTACTATTTTCAATACAAATAGTGAGAGTAAGCATTTTTGCCTTTGCTTCCTTCCAATTTTAGTGGGGAGAGCATTCAGTCTTTTACCTTAAGTGATTTATGTTGCTCGAACCTTTTTGTTCTAAAACAGAGTTTATATAAGATTTTCAAGCAACAAGTAGGATTTGTATTCCTTCTGAAAGTTGTCATAAGGACAGAAGGTTTTGTGAGTGAAACAATGAGGAATGGCAGTTGTTCAGTCATTCTAACAGAATAACAGCCAAGTTCATACATGGCCCAGCAAAAACAACTGCCACCATGGCTACTTGACTTACAATGGCTGTAAGACACCATGAATTTTAAAATGAATTCTGATTTTAGAAATGTTGAAAGGTAAAAAATGTGTATCTAGGAGCTAATAACATGTAGTAATTTTTTTATAATATGTTTTTAAAGAAATTAACCCCATTTCATGAACAATTTATAGGTATATTATTTTAGTGGTGCCTAATGTTTCCTCAGAAATTCTATCAAAATTTATTTAATCAGTCTCATCTATTGAAACTTTATTTTGTTTTCAATTTTTACTATCATATATGACACACTGATAAGCATTTTTAGCATTGGATTTTACATTTGCTATTATATGTCTGTGATATTCAAATAGAAGTGAATTTGATCAAAAGATAATTTGTCTAATTTATTTAGCTAACAGTCCTTCCAAGGACATGGTTTTATACCAAGAGAGAGTCAAATGATCCCTGAGAAAATGAGTCAGTGTTGACAATATAAACTTGTATTCTAAGGAAAACTTTAGTTACCACATCAGGACATGAAGTACACTTTAAATGATCAGATTTTTCTTGTTCATCTGCACATGAGTAAAGTACAGAAAGGGGATTATTTTTTATTTTCCCATAAAATTTGTTGGTAAGATGGGAAAAAATCAATTTCATAATAATCTTCTTATTAAAATATTTCCCCTGAGGGGCTACTGCTACAAATTATAGACTAAAATGGGATGTTTACTGGATGAAGCATGAAGATTTTTATATCTGACACAGAGCAAAGTAATTTAATAGGGAAAAAAACATGCATTTTTGAGTTGTACAAAAATTGTAAAATTTTTATTTTTACTCAGATTTGTAAACCAAAATATTCCATTAACTCCATTCCATCACAGCATGGGTAACTACAGAAAAATTTGTTAACATGTCTTGGATAAGAATATCAGTTGTATTGGAATTAAAACAAATATGTGTTGCAATACAATTTGCTCCAATGTTCAGCTTAACTTAGAAACAGAAAATGTTAACACAGTAATTTCAAACTGTTGATACTGGTTTGTATTTTGGGGACCAGCACTGAAATTGATATAAACAAAAAGTACTTACATTGGATTTTTAATTCATTCTGTCTTGTGGTTCAAACTTCTGGCTACTTAAATGAGGAAGTAAGGGAGAAGAGATTAGGAATAAGTGACAGCCACATTTATGCATTTCTTAGTAAGTGTAATTATGAGTTACATGGAAATTAAATAAAGAAATGTACACATTTTTAGGAAGTGAAACATACACAGATGCAAGGTGGTGTAAAGAAAGCCTTGGATTGAGGTAGGAATCTGACACAAACTGGGTAACCTACCATGTTTTCATCTCTGAAACAGGATCTCTGGCTAAATTCCAAATTGTGAAAATCAATAGATAATTGGTGGGAAAGTCTCTACTTCAAAGTCTTTTATAACATCATAGACAAATGAAATATTATTAATAAAGGACAAAAATATTCATCTTTACAACTCACAATGTAACTTTGAGCAAATAATTTAACCTTTACAAGCCCTGTTTTTTAATCTGGAATATTACTGTTTACCCCAGAAAGGTATTTTAAAGGCCAAATGAAATAACTCTGTGGCAGTGTAAAAGATACAGCATATGGAAACAAGGTTAGGATACAAGATTAGACACATTTTCATAAGAGGTACCTTTACTTGGTTGGCATAGGGTAGTGACTTGCAAATATTGGCTAGCCTCCTCTCCATAGCAATGCTGGAAGGTGTTTATCAGCTTAGATTTTACAAAAATCACCAAAGGATGATTGGAGAAGATCCAGAACTCTATTATGGAATGTGTTCCAAGAACCATGGAAGCAGTCTATATAGGTAAAATGCATGTATATAGCACACTTATTGATGTTACTCAGCTAACTCTAGCCCATGAGGTGACATTAACAGCCAATCTTTCCTACCAAGCAGAAATGAAACTTTTAGGAAAAAAGCTTCAGTTGCATTTATGTCCTCATCCATATGCAGATTATTTTCTATCACTGAGTATTTCTTTAACATCTAGGGATATTAATAATAGTCTATCTAGTTACTTTTTTGGTCATGACTATTCTCATCGTTCTGGATGATTTTTTGAACTGATTGATTGGCCAGTTGTCCAAAATTCTGTTTGTAATTGCCCTGAATCTATTCTTTTCAGCATAGCCTCATTCCCTGTTTTTCTAAATTTGGCTAGAAGATTTTTTTTTTTTTTATTCCCTGTATTTCTAAATTTGGCTAGAAGAAAATATGCATTTGGGCTAGAAGAAAATATCTCAGGACCCCTAGGACCCTCTCAACTCAAAAGCCTTCTACTCCAGGATTATGTCTAACATCACAGAATCAGACAAATGCCCCTTCAGTTATAGCCCCTTGTTGCTTCACTTAACCTTTTAATCTCCATGCATTCGTGGCTTTCAAAAGCACTTTGTAAATTAAAATTCAGTAGACAAGTATGAGTTGGGTTGTTACTGTAGTTTTAAAATCAGACCCTATCTCTGTTTCCTCTAAGACCTTAAGACAAAAGGTGCAACCTTTCCTCCATTTTGAAGGAAAAAGGAGGCAACCTAAGCAAGACTACATGCATGGTAGCCTGAGTTTGACTTAAGTCCTGCTTCAAGAGGCCCCCTTCAGGGTGAGGAGGCTCAGCACACAGGCTGGAGGTTTTCTTGCAGAGGTTCTTTTGCTATATATGATTGGACATTTTAATTAATGAAAATACAGTTTTGTGGCTAGCAGAAAACTGAGTGCCAGTGATGGGAAATAGCAAGTAGCCAGAAATTGATGGGCTGTGTCACATTTCATGAAAGGTAGGAGGAAGAATAACTCTAAAGAGCAGGTGTGATAGGGCCATGGGTGGGTAGAAGGAACATGGTGGTTTTCGATTAGCACACTCATGTCCTGCTAGTTCAAAGCATTGCTTTAAGCACCGAGGGCTGTAAATGATGAGCAGTAACAAGGACATAGACTCAAGTGCTCCTGGCTTCTTTCTCCTCCATGGCACAGAGGACTCATGACTCTAAGTGCAATGATGAATATCCAGCAAGATTGATTAGGAGGATTGTGAAGAAGATATCCTCTGGTGCTACTTCAGCAAATGAGTGACAGGCAGTAAACCTATTGCACTCACCTTCAAGAAAGCCTTCTTTGCATGGCTGTTCACATTTGATTTTTAAAAACTATCTGTTGGTCTCAGAGAAGTCATTTCTTTTTAAATGATTTCACAAATACCAAGGGCAAGGCCTCAGTTATACAGAGGAAAAACTTCCCTAACCCCAAGGGAACATTCCTCCCAGGACTGTGATTTCTGCTGAAGAAAGGGAGGTGTCTGAGATAAGCAGAGCAGACTGTGCTGGAAGAAAACAAATATGTTTGTTGTTCCCCTGGTGAATATATTTCCTAATATGGTCCTAGACCTTGAGAACTCTGGCTGCCCCTGCCCTGGCAAAGAAACCCAGAGCTCTGTCTTTTGGAACCCCGATGCCCATACCCCATGAGAATCCCCAAGCTGCCACCAGTCCTCCCAGAGAAGATGAATGGTTCCAGGTGGACTGGCATAGGGATGACTGGCATAGGGACAGTGCATTTAGGGTTCTAGATGGTTTAGGAACCATGCACTCTTACATCACTGCAGAGGTTGAATTGAATGGATGACCACCTCACTTCTGACTCCTTACTCCACGCCTCTAGATAGGAAAAGCTCACTGTGCTGAGATGCATTCCTCAAGACTACTCTTCACTTTAACTTTTCCCTTAAATTAACTGTAGGCAGTGGGACATGTTCACCATTCATGGACCACTTGCCAACTGCGAGGCTTTGCTTTGCACTGGGAACGAAAGGTAAATACTAACAACCAGTGGTATAACAAGAGCAGGGCAGAGATAGCAATAAAAGTGGGCATTGTCTGTAGAGAATTTAAATGCAATAATAGAACAGATTAAAAATAGGTCCACTTTTGATTATCAACATGCACCAGCAATTCTAAATAATATCAGTGATAAAATACTCCTCCCTGAAAAAGTATTTTGTTGCTCTAAATTCTAAAGTGTTGTGATTACTACATGATTTTAATAAGATATTTATATAGTGCAATATAATAATATATTGATAATGATTTATTATTTATTAATAATACTTATTGTTTATATATTATATATTATATACATTTATATATTTATATTGGTTTATATATAAACATTTGTTTATAAAACATTAATATAAATGCATATTCATTTAAATATTATATATTATACAAATAAATATCAAATTTATAACATTTTACAGTAAATATATATTAAAGAATATATAATATAAAAACTCACATATGCATATATATATAAGCTTCCAATGTGTTCATTTTTATTACTCTTCCTCTAGTAAGCATTCTACATAACGTTAATTCAGAGAACTGCTAGTTATTAAGTTGGTCCTGACACACACATACTCAGTTACATGTGTTTGTTTCAAAAATGCATGTTTAATGGTTCAGAATTGCTAGAGCTCATTTAGATACAATTTGTGCCCACTAGATATTCTGGTGTGTAAACAGTAGATTTGAAATAAACAATGATAACATCATGATTTTTGAAGACAAAGAAACAGAATTTGAGTGATTTCTGTGACTGCTTGGAATTTTTATTTTTAAAATATAAATCAGTGAATCAGAGTGCGGACTATATCACAGAGAGGTGATGTTTTCATTTGATAAGTACATATTTTGGTTCATACATAGATATCTTACTGAGTTTGAATGATATCTTTAAGATTGCAATGTATTTTTTGAAATTGTTAGTTGCTGCAAAACTAAAGAATGAATCAGTAAAGTAAAACATTACATCGATGGTATGACTTAGTCATTGTGCTTTCTGAAATCTTTTGTTTGCATTAAAGTTTGCTTTCTGGTTACTGGACAATTATTTAAGTAAAATATTTTTATATCAGGCTGTAACCAACAATCAAAGTTCAAATGGCTAGGTAAATTTAATAGCTATTAAATAAATAGTTGTGCATTTTTTTCTTTTTTCAACTATACTATTAATTTTATTTTCATGAATGATTACATACTTAAATAAAATATGTTTTGTCATTGTCTTCTATCTTATTATTTATTTCCTGACAGTAAATGAAACTAATTTTGCCATGTAGAGGAAATAAGTGTAAAAACTGATCTTCTGTCGGTCTCAAATATACTAGGTATACCACTGACCACAATATTATTGAAAAAGACAAGTATTTACTAAGCAACTACTACATGTCAGGCACTGTTCTAGTGAGAAAAATGCAAACACGTACCAATCTTAATGTGAAAGTGATGAGGGTAGGGAAATATTTAACAGATGGCTCTTTGTGGGGTAGACTAAAGCCCCGCTTCCTCCTCCATTTTGGTAGGCTGTATTTCTATCGCGTTGATTGGGAGGGAGTTGAGGGAGTGGTGAGAAATGGAGCAGCATACTGTTCATGGTGTCCAATTTAGTAAATGTAAAATTCAGCTGGGTGGTGCCTGCAGTTAAATGCCAATTGACCAAGTACAAAAACTACCAAGACGTTGTATGTGTCTCCATCATGTATGTGCGATTCAAAGCCGAATGACAAAGGATGTGTTTTATAAACCCAAAATAGAAACCTAGACATTCCCAATAAATATGACCCTCTAGGGAAACCCCAGGGGACCTCCAAACAGGGCAATGTTTACATAAGAGATCGTAGAGTCCATGCCCTCCATCTTCTGGAAGGAAGATGTGTAAGGAGGAACTGTTTCTGAACACTTGAGTGTATTCCCTTGACAGCTCATGCTAAAAGCTTTCCCCAAACACATTGTTCTTCTTCCAGGACCATTTAAATATTGTAATTCTCCTGCCCAGCTGAATAATATCATTTAAGGAAAAAAGGAGAAGCGGCTTTTGAGCTAAGAACAGATGTACCAACAGCCAGACTCTAAGCCAACCCTTTGTGAATCGGTAGGGAAGAACCATCTTATTTGCAAAAAGACCATTTATTTAGAAGTGAATAATTTGTGAAGCCTTCATTACTCAGTATTGAGATGTTTCATTAATACTTCTAGTGTATCACAAAACAGCTTTTAAAAGCAACCACGTCCAGGTTAGAAGAAGGTGTTGTATTATGAGAAAAAAAAAATAGAACCACACAGCAATGACATGGAAAACTGAAATACCAGTTGGCATGATCAGAGACCTCAGAGCATGTGGTTGAAGGAGAATCATCTTTGGCACCAGCTCTTCCCCACCCACACAGATCGGTTTTCCTCCTTCTTCCTCCCTCTTTAAAACATGTCCTATAAGTGGACTGTCCTTACTAGAAGCAGAAATGGCTTTTGGAATCCAATAGAGTGCCTCAAAACCTTTTCAACATTTTTTTCTCTTTGATGTTGGGATTAACATTCCAAATATTAGAGGTGTAACATTTTCACTAATGCTGGTTCAGAATGCAGAACAAATAGGAGCGAGTTCCCTAGGGAAGTCCTAAAGATCCATTTTTGGAAGAGAATGTCTGTGTTTATATTTCCAGTTTATAAAGCATGTACCAATCACTTGGCCTCAGAACATGTTTACAGAGGAGAAAAACACCCACAAAACAAATAAACTGCTGCTTGCACAGTTTTAGATGACAATCCTTGGCTTCCCCCCTTGGGCCATGATTTTTCCCTGCCTGATAGAGGGATTCACTGTTCTAGTCAAGGAGTTTCTGTGGAACATCCATTCTTATAACCAAAGTTTAGTTCTGATTCCCTCCTGTCTGATATGCTGACGCCTGGTTGTAATTAGGAAAAAAAAAGGTTCTGACTGAGTAGAACCCCTCACTAATTAACAAACCACAGGTAGTTCAGCCTGGGGGGGGGGGCGCATCCTATAGCCTGGGCAGTGGGTACTAGTTCCTGAGTCTGTCCTGCAGGGAGAGGTGGAAACACTGGTATCGTGATCCCAGCTCTTGACCCAGGCCACTGTTCAGATTAACAGAGATTTGAATTAGCAATTCCTACTTTGATGCAGTTTCTCCAGAAGAGCATGACCTTTGGAAACCAATTTACCTATTTTGTCAATAAACTCAAGTCCTACTTTGTGGGTCCTGAGAAACAGATCACTGGGGAGTGCATTAGCCAGTCCCTTCAGCAGCTAGTTTGTTCATGAAACAAAACAAAACAAAACTGCAGTCATGAGTATTGGTATGAAATCGGCTGAGAAAGAGATCAGGAGCTAAAGATACTGAACGTGTGAATGTGAGGAAGCTGGGTTTGAGAAAGTTTGAGGAGGAGGCACAGAAGGATCGGAGTCATACATGGGGCGGGGGTGCGGAGAATGAGGAAGCCTGCGCCCCGAATCACTCCTGCGTCTCTAATGCAGCTGTCACCTTTTCATTGACTGAAACCGGGTTTTGGAGCTCCTAAAATGGAGCAATCAGCAAGTCCCCAAATAAATGGCAAGGAGTTATGCTTTGTGGAAACCCATCACCTCCAAGTGTCACTGGGAAAGCATCGTGTATGGATTGTCCAGCTAAGTAACTCGCAGTTACTGTGAACTCACAGTTCTGCAGCATTTGGGACCAAATCTCTTTTCTAGTCATTGCTACTGGGCATGTCATTAATTTTGAGTAATGGCTGTTTAGGACCTTTCCAAAATCAAGCACGATGATGATTCATATATAGGGAAGTCAAGAAGTATTTGTTGAATCAATTCATCAGTTAAAATCATTTCTGGTGCTAGAGGAGGAGAGGAGCCATGTGTAAATGGTAGAGGGTAGTCACCAATGTCTTCATGTATTTTCTTACTATCTTCTCTAAATATAAGCAGATATATGCGTATATCCTGAGTGTTGGTTGGGCCTGTTACACTCAATGTCTATGAATTTACCATTTGTTGCCAACTTGGACTTGTATTACAGGTGGTCCTGCTCAACTTACAAGTTACCCAAAGGAAGATATTGTGGAAGGCTCTTTCTTTCCGTTTCCATGGATCCTATTGGAATGTCATCATTCCAATTCAGATAGAAGAGTGTTTAAATCCTGGTCTTCTCCAGAACTCTTCTCCCATTAGAATGTAAGCCCCATGAAGACAGAGTCATATCTGTCTGTTCTATTACTCTGCCCTATACTTATCCTAGTGCTTTCACTTAATAGCTGCTTATTTTTTATAATTTAACAGAAGCTAATATATAAATATTTAATATTATTTGCTGAATGAATAAAGGAGTAAATAAATCAACACCTTTATCAAACACAGCTCAGTTAAACCTTTGAAACTGCTTCCCTATACACTAAGAAATGGGCATCCTAAATCCTGTGTTCATTTCCTTGCTATATTTTTATTGCATTTGTATATATTCTTTAAATATATTTATTTAGTTTGTTTTTAACTTTACAGAAATATATCATGCCATCCTATATGGAATATTTAGTGACTTCCTTTGCTTTTATTTAATTTTATATTATTAAGGGGAATCCCCACTGTCATATATTCCTGTCGTTCACCTTTTTGGACTACTGTGTAAAAGAGCTTTGTCCACACATTGTTAGTTCTACTGTTGACAGATGTCCAGGCTTTTGCAATTAAAAATAAGGCTGCTGTTGGGACGCCTGGCTGGCTTAGTCAGAAGAGCATTGGACTCTTGACTCTTGATCTTGGGGTTGTGAAGAGCATTGGACTCTTGGACTCTTGATCTTGGGGTTGTGAATTTGGCTGTAGAGATTACTTAAATAAATAAACTGCTGTATATTCATGCACACACCTCCTCTTTTATGTGTGCAAGAGTGTTGTTGGTTCATATCCAAGGTGCATTTGTTGTGCCATAGAATAGGTGAAGGTAAGATTTAGAAGGTAACGCAAAGCTGCGTTCCAAAGTGGCTGCGCCAGTTTATAATCCTATCAGCAATGTTGAAGAAATTCTATTGATTCATCCTTTCAAACACTTGGAAATGTCAGATATTTTTTTAAATGTACCAATTGTAAAATGTCTCTGGTTGTGAAATACCTCCTGTGGTCTTGATTAGCATTCTCCTAATCACTAATGATACTGATCACCTCCTCAAATGTTTATTGGTCCAGGAATCCATTTCTGTGTCAACATTTCCTCTCAGAGTTTCTATAGTTTGCAGGGCTGTGGTTCGTTTTTGGTGGTTCTTTTTCAAAACTTGTCCCAACCTAATTAGTCATTTATGAGCCAGAGATTGTGAACGGCCCCTTTTAGTTCTTGTATCATATGTAATAGCCCTTTTAAGCCCTGTCACTTCTATCTTGATATTCTAAGACTGATGAACAAGCATTTGGTGCTTTATATGTTTCATCTGTAAAATGGGCACAATAACAAAGCAATCATGGTCTATATCAAATGGCATTTCTATAAGCACTTTGTCTGTTTTGTAGTTTGCTCTTCCCTCAATGCCAGGCTCTTAGATTACGTTTCTCTCCTCCCTGTGTCTGCCTCTAACTTGGTCTGCATCAAATTCCTGCTGGCTTGTTATTTCAGGTTTGAACTGTTAGAAAATAATTCTCATATTATGATAGTGATATTAGTAATAATACCTAAAAATTACTGGGCAATTAACATGTGCCAAAGACTATGCTGAACATGTTACAGAGATTACCTTGTTTAATCCTCATAACCACTCTACATAGTAAGGACTGTTAGTATTCTTATTTATGTCTGTCCTCTAGAACAGTGATCAGCAAACTTTATCCATAAATGGCCAAATAGTAACTGTTGTAGGCCCTAATGGTTACTGGTCTCTACCATCACTCTAGTCTGCCGCTGTAGTGTGAAAGCAGACAAAAGTAGTAGGAAAACGAATGTTCTGCCAAAGCTATTCACAAAAACAAGTCATGGCACAGATTTTGGCCTGGGGACTCTAGCTTGCCTACCTTACCTTGAACATTGTTGCACATGCAAGAGTGACAGCCACAACTCAAAATTGCCATCATGCCTCTAGGCCTATCCTGGGAATCAACAGGATTTTATAGAACCTTTTACTGCAACAAATACTCTCCATTTAAATTTAGTAAAAATTTATCGAACACTCAGGTTGTGCTAAGCATGAAGCCAGGTGCCAAGGATGCAAAAATAAATTAAGTCCTATCCTCTGCCCTCTAAGTTCAAATATTGGTGATAGGAAGATCAGGGAGGCAAACATGGAATCCAGCAAGTGCCAAATAGAAGTATATAACCAGTGCCATGAGACACAGAGTGGTGACTCCATTGGCTCACAGATGTCACAGGTTATGTCCCAGAAGCTGTGCTAAATCCTACGGATGAACCCACAGTACAGAAGACAGACTCAACTTCCACACTCATGTACTGACAATCTAGTGGTAAACTCTGTTTAAACAAAAAAATTAATACATATTTACAAGTGTGCAAAATGCTGAGAAATACTAGGGAACATATGAACATGTACAATCTGGGAACAGGGAATTTGTCTTCTACGGCTGGATTATGAGGTGGTGGGACATGGACTGAAAGGTGAATTAGGGCCAGACCAAAAGTGTTTGAACCCCAAGTTAAGGAATATGGACTTTATTCTGGAGACACCTGGTACGCATCAAAGATTATTGAACAGGTGAGTGACAAGACTAGTCCTTTTGAAAGAACACTCTGGTAACCATATGTAGAGTAAACTGAAAGTTGAGAGAGCCAAGGCCAACAGCCTCAGCCTCATCATAGCCTTAGTAGGAAACCATTATTGATGAATTCATAAAGATGGCAGGAAGGAAGACCCTGGCAGCTCTAAGGCTGTAGAATAAACCCAAAGTGAGAAGTGAATACTCTCTGTATGGGTTTTAAGTATTTTTAATTAATAGCTTATTAATTTTCTGTATAATTGTTGATATGGTGGTGCGTTGTCAGTTATCTGTAAATAATATCATTTGCTAAAATACACTGGGATAAACCTTTAATCTTTCAAATATTAAACAAAATACCTGCTACTTTTTTGCCAGTTAATTTTCTGAGAATCTGCTTTCTGCAAGTATCGTTCAAAGGCGAAATGATCATAAGTTGGTCTGATAACGGATTGCCAGGAAGTGGCATCCACATGTGTGATATTTCTCCTCCTTGTTGCTCTGGGCCAACCGCTTTATGAAAAAGATGCCAATCACGTATTGTCCCTGCTCCGTAAGAATGTATATTCCACGAGATTTCTAATGGCAGCTTTCTCATTCACTGGCTTCACCATAGATGAGCTCACCCAAACTCAACCCTTGGAGTGACACTGGACTCTTCCCTTTCTACACCTAGTTATAGAGTCCAGTTGAGGCTCTGTTCAACTGTACCTCAGCGTTCGTCTTTCCCTTCCACTATCACATCTACAATCCCAAAGGATGAATAAATTGTGCATGTCAGAAAAAAAGAGATGGTGAGAGATAGGATAGTCTTGACAAGGGCAGAGGCTTCTGGATGAAAGGTCTTGGCCCAAGCAACACCAAAGCTGTCATCTGCCTGGTGGCACCAAAGCTCTGTTGCTGATCTATAGCAAAGCAGGAATCCCCTCCAGGAGTCAAGATATTTCGCGGTCAGGAAAGCAGATCCAAGAGCTGTGAACAACAGAAAGTCCCTCAGGGCCACATCCAGGAAAGAGATGGTGCCTGTGAGTGAGGAGAGGGTTACAGGTCCCCCGGGGCTCTCCCCATGCACACGTACATGAACTGGGTATCCACAGAAACACCTTCCAAACCGAAGGGCAGCTGATCACTTCTGCCGCCGACGCTGGTTTTAATATCTGTGTCCTAATTTATTTGACATCTGCAGAACATCCAAAGAAAATATTCAAGTATGGGATGGGCAATCCGGCTGCTTTCTGAGTTCATCAAATATCTCACACTCCTTTTTCAAATGTTTTCAGTTTTGCAAAACTCAAAATGCATTTTGCCAAACATGTTCTCTGTTAATGTTTATTTAGAAGGGAATTTAATCCGTATGCTGCTGATGCATTTACACTTAACTCATCAAAATGTTTTACTAGAGTCATTTGATGTCCAAGAAACCTTTTGAGTCTTTTTTATAAGCCCCTTCAAGCCCATTTCGCTTCGAAACAGGAAGTCGCCTGTTACTAACCATAAACGAATGCAATCCCGGGAGGATTTGGTTTCATTTCAGACGCTGAGAGACCACAAGTTCTCAGCCTACCCTGAACTCTACAGAAAAGATTTTTCTCTTGAACTTTTACTGAGAATGTGCCGTGCACAGATGAGGTGCTGTTATTATTTTCCAAAACAAAATCCTTTATGAAGAGGCATCTTTCATACAGCTCCTGGGAAAGACAGTTAGCAAAGCAGAGTGCTAAATCATTGGCTTTGCAGCCTGCACCTGGTGAATGTAACTGTCTCCTGTGATCCCCTTACCATTCAGAGCTCATTTGCTAGTATTAATAGAACAAATAAAATGGAATGGGAGATAAAGATACCGGGATCGTGATTTCTTACTTCAGGAAGACCTTCCTGGGTTACAGACCAATACAATGTTCCCAACCACGAGCCAGGGAACCAAAGCTGATATAAACAGAGCATCCAAGCCACAGAACATGACTTGTTTAAGGCTTAATTCTGTGAAGTAAGGCAGGAAACAAGATTTATCCTTCTGGGAAACTTCTGGCATTTGCCTCGAGCAGGGCCTGATTACTCTCTGCTGTCCTCACCATCCATTACAGCTATCTGAAGGAAATCAATTTTTTGCCCAAACTAAGGCAAAAGAGAAATATCTCCATCAGAGCCCCATAGAAATCCTTCTGTTTGACGTGGCATTAAACAACCCAGAGCGAGCGGCCCTGTTGCCGAGAGGATTGCTGTTGCTATCTTAGGCCATTTGGCTGTGAAGGGGGGTGAAATTAGTTGGACAAAAGCCATTTTACAAACATAATAAAAATAAATTACTACACTTAATAATTGAATCTTAAACTTGTCACTATGGCAAACTCTAAATTATTCCATGAGCCTTCACTGGGACTTGGCAAAAGTAGTGGGTGCTGGAGGTCAGTTTTCATGTATGAAATCCAGCTTAGGTTATAACTGCATGGGCTACAGAGTAAATGTTCAAAGGATGAATGGGCCATTGAGAAGTAAATCAGACTCCCTGAGACTCTTAAATGAGTCCTGGAAGGTTTCAAGCCATCAGTTTGGTGCGCTACCAATAGAATCCATTGTTAATACAAGAGAAATTAAGGTGGTTAATACCAGGGTTTTGGTTTTTTGTTTTGTTTATTTGTTTTTTATGTGTGTGTGTGTTTATGTGCGTATAAGGGAGTTTGTGTTGTTTTTTTTGTTGTTGTTTTTAACATGTCTTTATTCCATGTTACTTTAATTGTTTTAGGTGTACTCTGATTGGGCAATGAAACCTGTGTGACTTGGTTGGCCCACGCCCTGACTCCTGGGTGCAAGGCTAGAGTGTTTACACTGGAGGGGAATGTTCAGACTCTGACCCAACCAGGAGACATTTCAGTTAACATCTGGCTTTGCTTACTTGTCCTTAATATTAAATTATTAGTGGACTATTAATATCAGGCCATTTCGTTAGTTCAATTTTTTCTCTCTTTAAAATCATATTTAAAGGCCACTGTCCTTAAAATACGATTTTAAACGCTCTCTTTGTATCACTGCCTCTGAATTTGGTGTACATAAAAATCTTTGGAGGACTCAAGCAAAAGAATTACCAAAACAACAAAGACACCAAGACATAAAACTAGTTTTTTTTTTTTTAGTGAGATATAAAAACACAGATTAGTTCATTATTCAAATTGAAGAGGGAAATGTTTTATATCCAATGCTACCATTACTGCTAATAATTCATAAGGCCCTGAGAAGTTGCCTGATCAAGGAGAAGTTGCCTGATCAAGGACCAATATCCATTTTGGTTTCATGAATTGTTTTTCAAACCAGGTCTAAACAGTCATGATTGCCTAGTTAATTTACGTAAGATCACTTGCACTTCAGATGTGCTTTAATAAATCTTATTTATTGATTCAATGCCAATCCACTCTTTCCAGAATAAGTCATGGAAACATCATGCCTCGTAAAAGAAAAGGCCTCAACTGGTAGACTGTGTTCTGATCTTACCCAGTTCATCACCACACACATACTCATGATAACTCAATGGAACAGTTTCAGAAAGCATGCAAATGCCTTGGATCATGGCCTACGTGGTATATATTTCACTACTTGAGTATGAATTATTAGAAAATGACATCCTTATTTTTCAAGTGTCTTTTTTTTTTTTCTAGAAGAATCTACAGTCCGCCATGGATGCCACTAGCAGTTCAAACTTGAATGTTCCTTTTTGTCCCCGTATCCACTCTTCCTACTAAGTCCTCAATTTTTGTTAATGGTACAGGGATACTAGGAACTTCGACGGCATCCACTTTGCAGATGAACAAAGTAAATAATGCCTTTTGCATAGTACCTTGAATCCAAACATACATGCTGTGGTCCCATTTGATATTTCCCTTCCCCTAGTGGCTGGAATAACTCAGGCAGAATTTCTATTCAATCTCTCGCTGCCATTATTAGGTAAGCAGTGTATGTGCAGGACATACATTTAGAGATACCTGTATGTAGAATTCTGTACTTGAAGAATAGTGAGTATGAACACACTCTAAAAAGCAAACCAAGATCATCAACAAAAATAAAAATAGTAACTGAGTTTCATGTAGGGCTATGTGTTTTCACGTACTCAATTCCAATCAGTCCTCATTAAAACCTTATGAGTTTTTTCTCATTTTCCTTCCCTCCTCCTTCTCTTCCTTTTTTTTTCATTTTTCTTCTCATTCTTACTATTTTACAGTTTTGCCAAATACATGGAGGTGAAGATTACCTAGGTTGTGAAGAGTGAAGACTTGATGCCAGGTAGATGCAACTTAGAGTCAAGCTCTTCTCACCAAAGCTGTACCCTAAGGTTTTGCCACCATTGTGGATAAGCCAGTGTGATGGAATTAGCCCCTTTATATGCATACACACATATAGGTCCTATTTGTGAACAGCTGTGAGGGAAAACAAAGTCAGTATCTACTCTGACTGCATAAAGACAGATCCTGTAAAGACATTTCATAATATCATCCAATCATGGCAGCTTCTCCGGTGAGGCAAGCAAAGTTTAAGGAGGCGCTCACTCTCAGGATGGGAAAAGAGCAAGGTCCACAACTGAGGGTAAAAGCCTGCTTAAATTTTCCCTCTAAGCATCTTACTTGCCTCATCCTAGCCCTGACTCTGCATGCAGCAATTAGCATATGCTCATCACCTGGCCTTAGTTCCACAGAAACTAAAACCCATCAATGAGTGACTTCTCAAACATCTAACATGTGCTATAAATTGTGCGGAAAGTGAATATATTTCCAATTATATTGCATAATCCTGTGCTGGAAGAAAATGTTATCCAACTAGAAAGATAAGAAATACACAGGGAGAGCAATCAAACCTGATCTATAAAATATTATGGTCTCATGAGGTCACAGATGACGGCTTCAGTATGGTGGGAAATGGGGGACATTAATGAAGCTGCCCTAAAGGATAAGCTCTTGTGCTATAACTCATATATGAGTGGGTGAGGCAGGGCCCTGCTGGGGAGACCATAGGACTCCAAGCAAAGGCTGATTGATGTTGGCCATAGGAAGCCATTTATGTGTTTGAACAGGGGAGCAATGTGCAGAAAGCTCTGTGATGGATTATGCATCATTTTGCTGTAGTAGGTCAGGGTGATGGATGGATGATAGGTCCATCCGAAATGAGAATATTGTTTTAAAGTGGGGGCATATTAGTTTAAAATTTATTTTAAAGTAATCTCTGCTACAAAGTGGTTTTGATCTGTTACAGGGAAATTGAAGTTGGAAGAAAGGAAACAGTAGAGGTTGAAATGTCCAAATCAGGCATCTTATTTATACCATTTTGTCACATTCCTGTTTCTCCTGAAGTTGGCTTCATGATGCACTTAGCCGTTGTTGTTGGCTCCGAACTCCCTATTGTCTGACCCACACTGCTGGCTACTCTATCGTGTGCTGCCTAGTTCACTGAGCAGTTTGTATGGGTGACTCTGGTCTTCCAGACTAGATTGCAAGCCCTGCAAGGTCAGGGCTCAGAGCTCATTCTGGAATGTTCTATCTCTGTAGACTCTGGCAGCCACTAGGTACATGGAAAACAGTTAATAAGGGTTTCACAGCTGTCTGCTTCGGAGGAAAGACATGGAAAGAAATTGAACTTGATTACCCAGTGTGGAAAGGTCTGCATTTGTTGTACTTTGCAATGTTTGGAATGATCTGAATGAAATTTCCAATGGCTAATTTCATTTCTAATCCTTACGTGAGCCAGAAAACTCCACCTGCAAGGGAACAGTTTTTCACTGCCTTTCTTTTGAAAAGGGTGAGCACACCATTTCCTGTCAACAGGAGCTGAAGTAATGAGCAGAAATTGGTTACTTCTATGACAGTGGTAGTTGCTTAGGAAGGAGGCCCAGGACTCAGGCTTCTGTAAAAGTTCTTGGCTTAGGGTCAAACCAGAATGAGAAATGCAAGACCCATATGTCTCTTGATAGACAGATATCTGAGCTGGGGACGCTGAGGCCCAAGACAGTTTACCAAGAAGGTAGACTGGTGTAACTGTGTCACTCAACAGGGCTTCTTTCCAGTTCAAGGTACCCTGGGACTAAACAGTACACATAGCAACAAAACAGACTGACCATGTATACTCTTTGCATTGTTAAATGGAACACAGTCCACATATTGATGCATAAATCAACAAAAATGCAACAGAATGATGCCTCATTTATTTACTATCACCAGGGAATGGACTATTTATTATAGATAATATTCCAAATAACTAAGGCCTGTGACTTTAAGTGCCAAAACTTTAAAAAATGTTAACCATGTATGATGACAATCATTCTAAACATTCCCTACTGTCTCAAACACTGTATTCAGAATATAGTTTGACCTTCAATATGTTTGAAGAAAAAAGGTAGAACCAGGAATGGCCTGGCACACTGCTAGATCAGATGACTAAACAGGGGAAGCAAAGTGCTTCTAGACTTAGTCTACTTTTTATTTTGAGAGGAATTATCGGTGGACCAAAGGGGTAGCATGGACATCGCAGGGGAGAAACTGAAGCCTTGTTGTGGAGGAGGTGGTGGGAGCATGCTGCTGCTGAGGATATTTACATATAAATCACCTCATCTGATTCAGATCAGCTGTGTTTCTTAGAAATAAGACAATATAAAAATGAGGTGTCTGAACTTCTGGACATGATCTTAAAGAGATTGTGGAAGTCAAGAGAAGTGTAAAAACGCTAAAAATGAAACAAGAGAGCTTAATGTCAATCTAAACTAAAATTCTAGAAAGAGATATTTCTGAACACAGGGATAAAGAGAGTCATCCTCAGTTCCCCTTTTTGTCTCTCATCCCATGTCTGATAAACTCACAAATACTATCAGCTTTATCTGCATAAAATATACACAACTTGACTACTCTTTGCCTCTTCACTATTTCTTCCATTGTCCAAGACATCATTGTGTTTCACCTGGGGCAGTAGATGGACTTATCTTTCCATACAGCTCAAGTCATCTGTGTACATGTTCGCCATGGCATCCTGGTGGGCAAAGTCTACTTCCCTGCCCCTGGACTTTGAGCCCCATTGGGTGCTCCTAAAGAATGAAAGCATGGGTTTGAAATGTGATTGTACAGTGTGATCACCACACAGAACAACTGATTCCTTTCTTTTCCAGTCTTATTTATTGCCCATTATGAAGGGACAGGAAAATAGGTGGGTGAGTGGGTAGCTCACCCTTGATATATAAAAGTGTATATTTTAAAAGTGATTTCTAAAAATTGAGTACTCTTACTAAATGGACTATTTTTTAAAAGATTTTATTTATTTGAGAGAGAGCACAAGCGGAGGGTGGGGAGCAGAGGAAGAGGGAAAAGCAGACTCTCAGATCTGCCGTGAACTAGTTATGTGACCTTGTGCAAAGGACTAGCCCCTGTATGCTTCAGTTTCCTCATACCATAAAACATGATTAGTAATACTTCCCTAGCCTGACAGCCATCACTACCCCTAATAGTGAAAACCTAGATATTATCTGTTATAATTAGGAACAAAACATGCATACATGCTTCCTTATTAATCTAATGGCTATAGAATTCATGGCTACTACTACAAAATATGGAACAGAAGTTGAAATAAGATTACAATTAGTTTCATTAGACATAATTTCACAACTAAAAAAAACAAGAAAATTAAAGAACACCTCTTAAAATTAATAAAAGTTCAATAGTGTTTATTTAGATGCTAAAAATAATCATTAAGAAAATATAAGGAGAAAAATTAAACCATCATGGAAAACCATCAAAAAATTGCAAAACCCAAAATATTTAGAACAAAGATTAAAAATATCTTAGAAACATAGACAATTTTAATAAAGTCCTTAGAAGGGACAAATTAATATTATAAAGACTTTTAGGCAGTATACGTGGACTGAAGTCAAAGCATGGTTCCATCAACTTACAGCTGAATGATCATAGGAAAGTTATGTAACTTTTGTATGCTTTAATTGGATTTTCTGTGAAAGGGCCATAATAATAGCATATGCCTCATAAGTTTGTTGTACGGATTAAATGTGATCAATTGGTAAATGCAAAACCTGGCAGACTGCAGGCACCCAAAGAGTCACAACTAGAATTTTGTTTGTCATTATGATTGCCACTGATGTTGTTATAATTACTCCAAACTTCAGGTGTAGATTTTACACAGTCCTATGCAAAACTCTAGTGGGATTTTTCAAGGAATAGTACTGAATATTGTATGAAACAAATTCATGAAATATCTACTTAAATATCGAAAACAGAGTAAATAATCAAATTATAAAAATTTAAATGAAAATGAGTTAAATAAGTTTCCATACAGCTCAAGAATTATGTACTTAAGACACAGAATATAAAGTAAATGTAGAACTAGGAAAAATACTTGCAATTCAATAGGGCAGACAAATAATTAAATTTCTTTATAAATAAAGATCTCATTCAATTTATATAATCATACAATGTAAAAAAGTAACTCACACAAGAGAACATACAAGTGACTGAAAAGTAGTTTAATTGTATCTGTTTTACTAAGCAAAGAAATACAAATCAACAAATAATCCTATTTCCTTCATTCCAAATGAAATAATAACAGTAATGAAAAGGAGGAAGAAGATGAGACCCTGCAGGTGAGGGTGTGATAAAACGGAAGCACTCACATCCTATTTCTATGAATAGATATTTGAGTGATATGTTCTTAAATTTACAACATAGAGCAAATATTTTTAAATGTTCATTCTGCTAATTTGACTTCTGAGATGATATCCTATCCTAACAGAATAATCAGAACTGTAGATGATACAGAGTGTACAAAAATGGAAAATAAAGCATTGTTTATAGACATAAAAAGAATTTGAATATGGGGGTATTATTAAATAAATTGTAGTTTATTTATATTATTCAGCCTCTTAAATGTTATTTAGAAAATTTTAGAAACACTTTTTTCATATTTTTGTTATAGAAATAAGGTGCCATGTCATTCATACAGTGTGATTTCAAATAAATATTCCAGAAAAAAATAACTGTGTTATCCTTAACACCTCTTCTGCTGCCATGTATATTTTAAAAATTCTGTTCTTTTATTTACTTCTTTTTTACTTACTCATGGCAAAAAAAAAAAAAAAAGAACTTGTAACATCAAATTCACCACCTTAAGCATTTTAAGCATATAGTTCTGTGGTGTTAAGTATATTTACGTTGTTGTGCAACAGATCACCAGAACTTGTTCAAAACTGAAACTATGCCCATTAAACAACTGCTCCACATTTCCCCCTACCCCCAACCACTGGTAACCAGCATCCTACTTTCTGTTTCATGAATTTGACTATTTTAGATACCTCATTTAAGTGGCATCATACAGTATTTGTCTTTGTGATTGACTTATTTCACTTACATGATGTCCTCAAACTTCATCCATTCTGTAGTAGTGACAGGACTTCTTTCCTTTTTAATGTTCAGAAATATTCCAATTGTATGTATATACCATATTCTATCTGTCCATTCATTTGTCAATGGACGTTTGGGTTGCTTCCGCCTATTGACTACGGTGAATAATGTTTCCATGAACATGGGTGCACAAATATCTCTTTGGGATATATACCCAGAAAGTGGGATTGTTGGATCACATGGTAGTTTTACTCTTAATTTTTTGAAGAACCACCATACTGTTTTCCGTAGCGATGGTACCATTTTACAGTCCTGCCAGCGATGCACAAAAGATTCCAATTTCTCCACATCTTTGCCAACATTTTTTTTCTTTTCTTTTCTTTTGGTATTAGTTATTCTTGTAGATGTGAGATGGTATCTCATGTGGTGTTGATTTGCATTTCTCTAATAAGTTTTCATGTTGAGTATCTTTTCATATGCTTGTTGGCTCCTATATGTATTTTTTAACTTGTCAAAAATGTTAGTATTATTCCCTTCCTACTATCTTCTTCTTTTTTTTTTTTTTAACATATAATGTATTATTTGTTTCAGAGGTACAGGTCTATGGACTCTGAGAAACAAACTGAGGGTTCTAGAGGGGAGGGGGTGGGGGGATGGGTTAGCCCGGTGATGGGTATTAAGGAGGGTACGTATTGAATGGAGTACTGGGTGTTATATGCAAACAATGAATCATGGAACACATAAAAATCAATGATGTAATGTATGGTGATTAACATAACAATAAAAAAATTTTAAAAATTTTTAAAAAGTTAGTATTAACATATATTACTTTGTATGAAACAAAACACTATGAACATAATTAGGATCAGTTTTCCCTCCACTTTTGTGACATTAGCAAGAGCAAAGAATTCTTTTTCCAGGTCCTCAAATCCCCACTTGTGAAATAAAGAGGCTAGGTTAGCTAATCCCATCTATGGGTTTTTCATAAAAACAAAACAAAAGAAAACAACAAAAAACAAACAAAAAAACCTTCCTCATTTCCTCATAAAGGTAGTTACATTTATAAATCTCCTAAATTTTGGAATTATTCTGAGAACAAGTGGGTAGGAAATTAATGATCTGGTGGTGGTGGTGTTTTTTTTTCCCAGCATTTCTTCTTCACTTAACATTTTCAGAGCTCCAACACTATGATAGGCATTGGACCAAGGGCCACAAATACAAAGATAATGCAATCTGGACCTTGCCTTGTTAAGTTACAAGTTTTGAAAGGCAAGCTTATAAATAAATAATTATAATACAACTTGAAGTTGATATGATGCATGTATAAATAAGGTTCAGTGGTGTTATAAAAGAGCAGACATCTGCTTCCAAGGTGCTAAAAAAGTTAAGACTCATCTAATAGTGGGAAAAGCGTCATAATAGTTGTCCCCCAGACCTTGGTGTTTACAAAATCCATGGCACTGAAGTTTAGTCAGTAGAAATTTAATATTCACTAGCAAAGACAAAGCAGAATTTCCATGAGCATTTAGCCATTATATTTTTTTAAAACTAACCAATGGCTAAAATGTTTTCCATTCAATCAAATGGTATTTTAGAAATTGTGGTCTACACAAAGGATGTCTCTTGCTGGGCAGAGTAATATAATACATTCTGTGTGGAGTAGGAAACTTTAATGATATATGCAGTTTTGTTATTAAAACTGAGTTATATATTTTGCTCTGCTCTGGAAAATTGTGACCCAGTATAACATATCTTCACATTGTTTATAACTTGAGGAAAATCAACATTTTGGGTTCCCAGTTCACACAGTAGGAATTACATTTGTTTTGGCCAAATATAATTTATATAACTGCAAGGAACAATAAAACATGAACTCTACAGTGTTTTCTTACCTAAAAATAATATAGACCTTGTAAAATGGAAGAGATTATTATTATAAAGGAAAAGACAGTAACTTAAAAGGCCGAAGCTCATTTTACAACACTCTTTAATGCCTGTGCAAATAGGCAGACACCTGTGTCCCCATTTTCCTTGACCCTAACCACAGGAGTGAGATTCCACGCAGTAATAAATAACTTTGCAAGTAAAACTTTGAAATATAATTTGCTTGAACAAATCTAGTTCTTCTATGTTCTGAAGTCATTTTCAAAGTGACTTCTTGAAATGACTCAGTATTCTTTATTCCTCTACCTGCAAAGATCTTTCTAATGTGGTGAAAGCATCTGGTCCATTTTGTTAAAAAGGTTCAAAATTAGTGAAGGGGCCATTCTAGATTTAAGCAATGGGAATTGAATTAATTAATTAATGATGAATCAATCAAGCAATCAATGATTAGGCATTTATCTTTAAAGTTAACTAGCCTATACAGGAATTGACTCTACTACTTCAATATCCTACTATAAACTGCGGTCCCATTCTCAAGGATGTGGGAAAGAGAAGATGAAGGATTAGGGTGTGATTTCCTTTGAGGAGATATGTTCAAGAGTGATACTGAATACATATTATAAAATTGCTTATTGCCAAAATAAATCAGACAACTAGAAAGATATTGACATTTTGGGAGCAAGTACTATGTTTAAGGAACTAGTTCATTGTATTTTATTTAATCCTCAAAAGTCTAAACAATTCCATGAAGTTGGCAGAATTATCACTATCTTACATGTGAAGAAATTAAGGTGCACAAATCTAACATGATGGGTTCCACATAACACAGCCAAGTACATGGTAGAGTTGACCCTTGACGGTGAGTCTTCCTATTCTGCCTACTGCACTCTTTCCACTCCACCACTTATGAATCAGCTGAGTAAGGACTCTGGGCTAGGACCAGTCACAGCATCATCAGATGGCAGATGGGTCTCATATTCCTACTAGATGACACATATCTATTCTTACAATTTTTACCTCTCCTCAAGGATCACAACTTTTCTTCTCTTACCAAGCAGATTTTCCTGCCCTGAGATTTACTTAGTTTTCAAATTCTTCTAATCCCCAGTGTAATTTTTGACCTTGTCTTTCAAGTTGTAATATCTATTTCAAACTGGGATTTGAATTGTATTTAATAGTATTAGGATTTCTAATTGTATTGACTTTTTTTTTTTTCCTAAAGCGATCCATTCTTAATGCTTATTTAGATAGTCTTAAGGAATCCTAAATGACAGATACTTGTTTCTCAGAAGCCAACAGAGAGTCCATTTTCCTTTAAAAAACTTTGCAGCCTCTGCAGGCATTGAATCATCTGGCTTGGGGCCAGGCACTAGAGGGTGCTTTAGAAATATTATTTGATGATGAACTCGGACGTTGTCCACTTGCTTTTCAGAAATCATTCCTGTAAATCATGGCTTTGAAAACTTGTCAGCATTTTGCTCTTTCTTTTGTGGATTTCTTCAAAGTGAGAAGGAATGCCTGAAAAGTAAACATTCAACAGTCATAACTGTATCCCAAGGAGGGTGGAATAAAAAAATATTATAGATACTTATAGATACATAAATATTTCTGGGAGATAAAAAGAGAATCCTGTGGATAACCCACATAGAGCCTACTGGAACTTTATCAGTCAGCTGGGCTTTGTCAGAATGAAGTGGGTTGGTGAGGGGGCCAGCACAACATGTGTTTCTCCCTATTCCACACCCTTCTATTTTGGAAGTTTGCTGTAAGCATAACCCCTTACGTTTGTATGAAACTTCTCTCTTTGTCTCTTTTTTGCAAGAGGCACTTTTATATATATATTATCTCTCCAGTGATATTTACCACAACCTATGTGGAAGGTATTACTATTCTTATTCCCTAAATGGAAAAAAAAAAAAAAAACCACCTGAAGTTTAGGGAGAATAATTAACTCCCTCAGATCCATAAGGCTAAGTGGCAAAATCAAACTTTAATTATAGGGCTTTTTCCAGCATATCCAGTGAGGCAACCCCATTCTTCCTTTATTCTGTTAACATACCCATATGTCCATACTGTTACCATGACCACATTTCTTTCCTTCTTCCTTCAGACTTTGTCACATGTATCTTTCCCCCTCTTCATTCTTTTATTTCCTCTTTAATGTCTTCTTATCTTAAATAAAAATAAAACCCATAAACAATGAAAACCAGAGGTCATGAAATATGACACGAGGCCCCACCTACCTCCTCTGCCCTCAAAAAACCAGCATAACCTGGTAGGAGATTTTAAAAAGTCCTGTGGAAGCTACACTACGGAGCACAATGAGGTGGAGTTATGAATGAGGCACACTGTGTGACCTAGGGTTTCAGAGGAGGCAGAACTCAGACTGGGAATATCAGAAATGGCTTCCTAGGGAAAAAAGAGGTCTTTTTTCTAGGCCTTGAAAGATAGCAATATCCCCAAAGAGCACTAGGAAATAGCAAAGACACAGTTGGCAAATCTCAGGGTTTTTGCAGAAAACAATAAATATTCAATTCACTGGAGGATCCCTTGCCTGAGGAGGACCAGGGGGAGAAGAGTCTGGAAAGCAAGGCTTTAACCAGGTTCTAGAGCAGCTCTGTCCAACAGAACTTTCCAAGATGGTGGAAATGTTTTATAATTGGCATTGTCTGATATGGCAGCCATGGGCCACAAGGGGCTGTGGAGCCCTTGAGAAGTGGTTGGTATGACTAAGAAACTGAAAATTTAGTTTAATTTAATTTTAATTAAATTTTATTTTAATTTAAAAGACATGTGACTGGGGGGGCTACCATTTTGTACAGAGCAATTCTAGGGACCTTGAAATATATACTGAGGCTCTCACAGAGTTCTAGGTTTACCCAGGGGAAATGGATACTTGCTGACTGAAGGAGAGAAATGGAGTGAGAGAATGTGGAGAGGCTGAGATAAGAGAATGGAGATAAGAGGTGGAGATAAGAGATAAGAGGTGGAAAAATTAGAATTTGAGATCAGAGGACATATCAGATTGTAACTGCTAAATTTGTGAGCCACAGAATTCAAAATACAACTGCTTACGCTCATTTCACTTGTAAAACAAAATTTGTTCTCCACCAAATTTATAAACTGGTCCAACAACAAAATGATGGCCATTCTTCATCTCTTAACAATATCTAGTAGCCAGCACCCTGTCTTAACACAGAATGTGTTGTGCATATGATATTTTTTTGACAAACTCAAACATAGCTATGGGTTAATATGATATAGTTAAGATAAATATCCATTATCTAAACTGGATACGAGACAAGAACGGAGGTAGTTAACATTCGGTTACTTAAACACAAGATATAAAACCAGATAAGCCTTAAAAGATGTATTGGCGCAAGCTCGCGAGCGCATCTCGGGGGTGGGTGTGGGTGTGTATGTGTGTATGCATGTGCGCGCATGCACACACACGTTGGTTTATTTCTCCCTAATCTTTATCTCTAAAGCACTTGGAATTTAAAAACCCAAACATTGTTTATCACACACATTATCTCTATTCTTTTAAAACCCATAGGAAATAATATTCTTGTTTCACTTTCATTCGATTCTTAAATTATGGATAAGTTATTCTGTAAAACAAGCCAGTGTCCACCCCTCATTCTATGGCTGAAAGGATTATTAAAACACAAACAGAAAATTGGGCTCTCCCAGACTGTAAGGAGTTGATCCCCCAAAGATTTAAGATCAAAATATCAAAACCACAAGTGAAAACTAGTGCTAAAGTTGGTAATGGCTTTCCTACAATACTTTGCAAAAAAGAACAAAACAAGACTAGCCACAGAGGGGCAACACCACCAACTCAACTACTATTTTTTTTAACGGCAAATGGACTCATCATGTGACTGCCTTCTCAAATACGTCTTAAATATTTTTGTGCTGGTGAGTCCTCACATGTGGACATTTTGGGGATGAATGGTCACCAAATAACCCTCCCATGCACTGTGTTAGGAACCAATGTTCACCAGATGACCTGGCCTCTTCTTCCACTACCCAAGGATGTGAGAAAATGTGCAGTTTCAGAAAGAAGGATTGGGAAGTCAATAAGTTTTTCCTTAAAATTGATTCAAAAGTTGCCTTGGCCAACCATCCACGATGTAGTTAGAGTGGGTCTGTCCAGTTCTCCAGAGCAGGGTTTCTGTGTTCTGCCTCCCCCAAAACCTCATTTTGGAGACATTCTTTGCCATTCATCAATAACACCTGTGGCTATTGCCAAATTCTCCCACCCACCTTTCTAGACCTGAAGGGCAAGTGAGGATCAGCTGATGCAGGCCACCAGAGTACCTCAGAGAGGGAACTCTGGAGATTGTACTCCTATCCCTTCTTGTCTCACAATGAAAATCCTTGAACCTCTAGAGATACTGTTTTCTAGCATCTTAATCTCATTTAAGTTATCTAACATTTCTTTGGAATATTGGCAGCAGAACTTTTGAAAGAGTTTTCGCTCCAAATTCTCAATTATAATTTTATTGTTTGTGTCTTTAAGCCTCCTGTTTGAGTTTTCTTACAAAAATAAATAAATAAATAAAATGACAAAATGACAAAATGTGGAATCACTGTCTTTTACTATACATTTATGTTAATTCAGACAATTGATCATATAAACCAAAGGAAAACAATGGGGTGATCAATAACAATGTGTTAGTTGATGCTGGAATTGTTCCTCCAGTCAGAGAATCCTAAGATCTTAAAATTAAAATTGACCTTAAAGGAAGCCACCTTGTATCATTCTTACAAATGACTATACTAGTGCAAGTATTAAATGCCTGGGATCAGAAATGGGAAGAATGCTCTTTCGTATTCTGCTTTCCCCCCCCCCCAAATCTCCCAAGTAGCCAAGTCTCTGGTATATATCAGAGGAACAAGCAATTTTCAGAGTGAAGTCAAATGAAAAGTATGCAGATGGCAGTGTAAATATTAGGCGAGTTTGGGGAAAAATATGCCAACTATGTGCTGTTTTGCTATAGTAAGTATAGAACCATTTCTCCAATGCCACAGGCAAGATCCTTGCCAAGTGGAATACCCTATTTATAACCCTATCAAGAAGAGGAAATAGTGCCAGGAACAAGATAAAACTATTAGCTGTATTAACAAAAATACTTAAAAGCATTTTGTATTTGAAAATAAATGTTAGTGGTTAAGAAAAAAATATAAGTAGTTGTAGATTTGGGTGTTGAAACCTGTTGCAAGACCATTAATTAGTCATCATCTTATCTTTACTGCCATATGTCTGCCAACTTGCCTGTTTGAAGTTGTAAATGGAGCTCATAAATGGACTCTTTGGGAGATATGCAGAAAATAAACGATTCCCCTTATTTGGTAAATAGTTAAGAAATCTCCCTGGACTCACATGTTTTTTTGCCTCCTGTTGGCACCATTTAATCAGTGCCCATCTGGGATGTCCTCCTGATCTGTCTCGAAGCTGCCAGTCTTTTCAATGCCAAGTATTTAGGCTGTAATCCCAGAGGTGGGAAAAATAGATGGAGTCCAAAGGAGTGCCATGAGCATGCAGATGCTGGTCACCAGGATATCACACTGGGGAGTGCCTGGTAACCAGCCTGCACGTGCCAGCATCAGGACCCGGGCCATGAGCTGCCACCCCACCTCCTTCCCTCTTTCCCAGGACCCTGAGAAGCAGCATGTTGAATAAGCAAGAGGCTAAGAGAAATGTTGGACTGATGCCAGGGCTGGCTTCCTTTGCCTTCTCTACTGGATCAGTGAAACTTGGGATATGCCACACTGTTGTCTGTTGTAAGGACCAGGCAAGCATTAAGATCCAGTTCCTCTCTCTTCCTTTTTTTGTCACTATCTCTTCTCCACCTACTCATTTAAGCTGGTAGTGTAAAAAGACGGTATGATTTGGATGAAGTTAGGATTAAATCCTGGCTCTGTTACTAGCTCTCTGTCTCTGAAGGAGAAACAAAACAGAACAAGACATTTAACTCATCTAAGCCTCAATTTCTTTTCCACTAACGGCACCTACCTTGCTGGTTTGTTGTGAGGTTTAGTAGAGGCGATGTATGAAATGCCTAGCACTGTTTGTAGCATATGGTAGGCAACAAACGTTAATTTTCCATAGCTAGAGGCATACATTAACTTTGGATACTCCAGTTTATTAATGATTCATTAATCTTATTTAATAATATGATTCATTTATCATTATATTAGATAATAATATAAAATACACCCTGTAAGTATCTACTTATTAAAATAACCTAATTGTTAACCCTCTACTTACCAAATTATATAATTTCATAAACAAGTGTATATACTTATTTAAGATATAATTGCCACTTATTATATATTACATATTATATATTTTATATATGCATATTATATATATCACACATGTATTTTATTATGTTTTATATATCATCCATTATATTATGTTTGGTATTATATATCATGAATCTGTATCATTTATATGTCCTATATCATGTCTCATGTTTTCTATATTATATATTATAATAGTACACATTAATTTGTTTATATAAATTATATATAGTTATATATAATTATATCATTTCATTTACAGAAGTAATTTAAGATACAAAATGATACAGTAATTATATAATTAGCATACAATACATAGTATAAGATATATTAGGTTATAATATGGATTATTGGATTATATGATTACTAAAATGTAAAAGCCTAATTCAAATAACATTTTATATGTGCTATTGTAGAAATATAAATGTAAACATACATACACACAAATAATTATCACATAAACTTCAGTGTACTCAGGCCACAATTGTCATGGTTAAGAATTGAGAGGGAGGCAAACCATAAGAGACATTGAGCTCTAGGAAACAAACTGAGCTTGCTGAAGGGGAAGTGGGTGGGGGATGGGTATAACCGGGTGACGGGCATTAAGGAGGGTATTTGATATAATGAACATTGAGTGCTATATGCAACTGATGAATCACTAAATTCTACCTCTGAAACTAAAAGAAAAAAAAAAAAAGAATTGCCATTAGGGGAAGTAGTAAAATATCATAGAAAGACCATGTGTTTCAGAGCAAGAAAAATTTAAATTTAAATCCAGGCCCGGCCAGGTGTGGGAGCCTAGGCATGAAATTAACCTCTCTGCATCCCTATTTCTCTAACAAAAAGAAGGGGGCTTACAGACTTAGATTGAAATAATACATGAAAAGGGCACAACACAGCCTTTAGTACGTAAGTAACCAATGAATGATAGATACCAATATTCATATTACTGTTGATATTAATTTTTATTAAAAACTAATGCTCATTATTGTTTTCAGTGGAAGTCCTAGAAGCACATTTAAGAAGCCACTGCTCACCTACCCAGGATTGCTCCATACAGAGCTGGCTACTGAGATTGCTGTTTTGCTTGGGCTTCATTTGGAGAGCAGGGCCAGTTGTTCTCACTTTCTAGTGGTTGGAGAATATTCAAACTGATATCCCTTGTGGGGTAGGATCATGGGGACAAATATTTCTTCTATTTCAAGGTTTCTTAAATTTCACATGTGATTTAAAAAGCAAATAAGCCCCTTAATTGCTTCGTTAAGCTAGTCAACACTAATTAAGAAAAGTCAAGAGGAAAAATATTAGAAACTGCTGTGCTTGACTTTTTCCTCCTCTCTTCCTTCCAGAATCCGTCTTGCTTTGCTGAGGAAAGGGAGTCTGTGCTTTTCGGTGATGGAGCCCACTCTGACCTCCTCGGTTCGGAGTCTGAAACTGAGCTCGAATCTTTTGGGGTTCAATTCTGTTTATTACTGGTGAAACATGATTTCCCAGTCCCATGAAAAAATGCCTAAAATGTCTTATGAAGTAGCGCAGGGGGTAACCCAAACGATTTTGATGAGTCAGAATTCAACAGGCTGGAAACCTCCTCTCTTTCTCCTCTAGCACAGCTCAGGGGCTTTAGAACAGAGGCATGGAGGTTGTATTCACTCAGGACTGACTAGTCGCATGATATCAGGAGTGTCCATTCTGCTGGGGGAAGCATGGCAGCAGTCCTCTGTCATATTTAATTCACGATAAGTCCCTGAGGTGCATTTGTCATTCTCATCCATCGATGAAGCCATTAGGGCTAAGAGAAATAAAGGCTCAAGAGTTGGTAGGTGGTTGAGTGGGGATTAGAACCCAGAGCTGCCTACTGCGATATCAAGGTGACTTCCCCCATACCCCATCCTATTCATATGGCTCTTGTTGTGATCCTCTAAGTTAGACCAGCAATTCTTTCTGGTCTTAAATGAGAAGAACCCAAGTTCCTCCTTGCTCTGAAATGCTACTTAGCACAGTATCCCTGCTGAGCTTGCTCTGTGTGCAAACATCCCCTGCGTCTCCAAGGTTGACTTTCCCCACAGCCTTCAGGACCTCAGAACATGTGGAACCCTTTAGAGGAATGTGGGCGGCTTACGGGAATCTGCTAGAAGAGCAGAAAGTATGACAGACTCAGGGATTAGACTCAGAAGGGATTTTACCCACATTCTCTCTTGTGACCAGACCTGAGTTATTTAGGACTGTAGGTGATTTCCTCTACATGCATCAGCTCTCACGGATGGCCTCTCTCATTGGAACTGAATGAGTGGAAAGAATAAGGTCCTTGCCTTCCATGACAAACTCAATATACTCAAGAGATTCAAAATTGTAAGACTCAATCAGCTATTTATCAGGCTCTGAAACATTCTGGGACAGCAATTTCATGGGCCCACTGGTGGAACAAAAGCTGTGTGAAGAGGCCCTCGATGGATGTGGTCAGGGGTCCAGTACATAGGCTCCAAAGGGGTTCTATTAGCTCAGTACTGACTAGTTCCATGATATCAGGAGTGTTCTTTCTGCTTGAGGAAGCATGGCAGTGGGCCTCTGCCTGTGATTGGTGTACTTCTGGGTGTTGAGAGACCTCAGTAGACTCCTAGATATTTAATATCCACCCCAGTTTCCTTGGGACCCAGGCCGGGTGGGCACAGACCAATTCTAGGTTCCATGCATAGTGGGTCTGAGCCAGCTGATAGTTCCCTAGCCTTGGAATGAGGAAGACAAAGTCTGCAGGGTGAGGATGGGCACAGCCTGTAGCTCTGATGATTCAGACCCATGTCTATTCTCTTTAGAAAACAAATTACCTCTGGCCAGCAACTATATAAAGATAAAATGTGTGCACAATTTAAGAGACTACAACATTTGTGCAAATACTAACTTTAATTAAAACAAGCAAATAAAGGAACAAACAAACCTTACATATTTCCTTCTATTTCTTGATGTTCTGAAGATCTACAGCAACTGATTATAAGCCTACAAAATTTTATTAAGTAGTTATCAAATTATTCCCATAAAGAATATGAGCTAGTGTCATGAGATTCTTTCTCAAGAAGATCTTTAATGAGAGTAAAATGAGACCTTAATAATAACAAAGTTTCTGAAATTTCTCTAGGGCCTGCATTGCTCCAACTACTCACAAATCAAGGGCCAGAAATCAAATGTAAGCAGAAAGAATGTGTGATAAATGTTCAGGGGATGGGAGCATGCCACACGAGTGGACCTAAGGAAGTGGGTGTGTGAGGCTAACAGTCTTGCTCAGAGCTCAGAAGACAATCTCTGCTATAGCACCTACTAGTCAGATAAAGAATGCAGGCTCTGGTAAGCGTAAGCCAGGATATCAATACCCCCGATAAATGGACCAAATTCTTCACAGAGCTGTGGTCCTGTGGGGGGGGGGGTCTAGGACACTGAAAAAAATAGGGGTTCATGACTAATAAGCATGTAAGGGCAGATCTCACTCTTATGGACAACTAGAAGGCAGATATATCAGTAGGGTAGCACCAGTGATCTGGGGAGAACCAAACCTCAGACCTCGTTGTGACCAAAGTGATTGGAATCTAACGAGAATGCCTGGCCATCAAAGCATGGATCCCAACAAGGATGCATGACATTTCTAAGCTCCACTGGCCCAAGGATTGAAGTGGTGAAGGTTCCTGATAACCTCTATCATGAGCAGGACTGGTTTGGGTCCTCAGTATTCTTAAGCCCCCTAGAAGTTCAGAGGACTAAACCCTAAGAATCTAAAGAGGGAAGCAAGAAGATTTCCTACATGAACATTCTGGAAGGTCATCACTCTCAGATCCTTTCCATGGAGGCTCTCCCAAAAGAAGAATGACCTCATTCTGCAAGCAGAAGGTGAGCAAAATACAGGTCTGTGAAGGAGCTAGTGTGAAAAGGAACTTATGTGAAGATACCTGCCAACTGGAATGAGTGGGTCAAATCTCAGCTACAGTGCTCTAGATAGACAGGAAAGACCAGTAGGTCCCTCACCAGAAACGGTCTAGATCAGCCACAGATTTTGACATTTTTGAGTCTAAAAAGGCTTCCATACACTACACTGACATGTGTCCCTAAAGATGACCTCAGAGAGCGCCAGAAGACCCCCACCCTTCCCACATGAAGTTCTGGGAAAGCCATGGTGGTTCTCCTCTTGTGTTTCCTCCAACCTGCTCCAATGACTTCACTCTCCCCACTGACTCTCAAATTAGGGCCTATTTTCCACACTTCAGGCCTTTAATCAAAGCCTTCTCTTTGCCTGAAATGCCCTCCAGTCTTTATACTCCCCTCAGGGCTTTGAACTAAAACTTACCTTTCTCCCTACCAGGATTACTTTAGCTTGCAGTGACTTTTCCTGGCTCTAATATCCGATTCATGTATCAAGTAATCATTATTTAATATAGTTTCCTAGAAACCCAGTAGACAAGGTCAGATTCACATTAAACCACAGATTAAAGGACAGGAAGAGGCCCTTATAGACATCTACCTAATCCCACCATTTCTCTGTAATGGTGAGCAGGCAGAGGTCCAGAGGGAAAAGTGATTTCCTCTAGGTCACTTGGGAACTAATAGCAAAGGAAGGAAAAAATCTTTATCTCCTGACTCTCAATCCAGGATGTCTTCCATGACTTTTTCTTGCCTAAGTAGTTCAACTGGAGATCCAACCCAGCAAAGACCACATTTTCAGAGAAATTATAAGAGATGGCTCAGGGCTCTCTCCTGATGTTCTGGAAGCTATGAACCTTGCTAAAGATCCCTGTTTTTGCAACTCTGACTAAACTGTAAGGTTTCTGAATAAGGAAGAAGAGGCCAGCACTGGATGAAGCTACCTCTAAGGCACTGCAAGCCCTCCCAGGAGGGAAGAGAAGGAGATCCATTACAGTAACCTTGAGATTTCCTCCCATGTTCCCTTTATGGCCTCCTTTACCTCATGTCAAGTTCTGGGATATGAATGTGCTCAGGGGTAGGGAAGGCGGTAATCCCCAGGGTCTTGCTCTATAAACTTCATTTCCTCCCTTTATTGCACTTAACTGCCCATGAACTCTATTAATATTTTGCAAATTGAGATCTCTAAAACACATGTTACTGTTAATTTTAACCTCATGCTAACTAGGATGTGGTCAAATTTTCACAACAAATTCCAAGGGTATTTTGATATGCCTTGAAAAAATGCATTTAAAGGTGGCCCTAGATTTTTTTTTTTTCTACATCTACACATTTTCTTTCAATTCCTGCTGTTAAGGGACGGGCAGAAGTAGACTCCGTTATGATGCAGGAGTGACAGAAGGAAGCATCTACCAGACCAAGAGGGACAGTCAGGGAATTCCATATTTCTGAATTTGCCACAGTAAAAATCTGATGTCCCTTTACTCAGCAGAATGGGTGCATACTTTTGCACACAGGATCATTTTTCTTAGAAACACTTTACCATTCCATAAACACAGTTCTTCCCTTAAGGTAAATGCCTTATGTTTTAAAAATTTAGTGGGAAAAATAGATTTTTCCTACCTCCAGTTATGCCAAATACATTTTCATGGACTAGCATCTAAAGCTCATCAGTCAGAAAGAAAAAACCCTTCCTTCCCTCCTTTTTTCTTTCCTTTCTCCTCTTTTTTTTATTTTTTATTTTTCCACTCAACAAGTATTTTCTGAGTACCTACGTGTGCCAGGAATTGCCCTAGCTGTTGCAGATACAGTGGTAAACATAATCCTGGAAAACATTAACTACATAATTCCACATTTAATCATTTAATTATACTTAAAAGTATTCAACTGCTGAGGTAGGTATTCTTCCCCGAGAACAGCAATCAATTCTAGGTATTCATCGCAACAGAAATACTTCAAAAAATGTTCAGCTATAGAAAACAAAGTGATGACTTTTCTATTAATCACTGGATCAATTTGTTTTTCTGTTTTTAAGAGGTTTTATTTCCCCAAATGATTACCCATTTTCTCTCAATCATGACTTTGAGTTGAAGTTCACCTAAATCTTAGTTACTCCAAATGAGAAGATGGTGCAGTATAGTGACAGCATTTTTCCCCTACAACCAACTCTGACACAGACAAGGGAGAGCAGAGCCACTCAAGAGAAGAATGTCCAACTTTCTCTGCTTCCTGCCCTTCCACAGTGGCCAAGGTCACACCTATGCCTAGAGGAGAGAGCTTCCTCTCCCCTCTGTATCCCATTGACTCATTCTCTAGCTTCCACTGCTCTCTGACTTCCATTTCCACCTACCTCCTAGTTCCAATATGGAGGTGGGGGAGGAAAGCAGCATTTTCAATATGTAAGTGCCAACTTCTCTTGGTATCTTCAATAAATTATTTAGATAATTTAGTTATTTAGAGAGGACAGCATATCCAGAGGAAAAAGGAAATATTCTTCCTGAAGGATCAGTGAAAAGTATGATAAATAATAAGCAGGACAAAGGGTGGTTACATTTGACCAGGCACCAGTGAACATGGCACAGATATTATTCATCAGATTATTTTGCCAAGATGGAAGGGTGAGAGTATTCTAGATTAAGGAATGGAATCAATTAAGAGTTCTCAAAATTTTAGGTTTCAGAATGCCTTTATACACTTAGAAATTATAGAGGACATTAATTTTTTAAGTAAAGTATAACTGATGTATTAGTTTCAGGTATACATAAGACTTCAAAATTTAATGTAGATCTTATTTATCAATATTTACATATTGGAAACTAAAACTGAGGACAATTTTCAATGTTCATTAGTTTATTTTAAAATAATAGTAAACTCATATTTTGATACAAAAAACATATTTTTATGAAAATAATTATACTTTTTATGAAAGTGGTTAATGAGAATAAGAAAATGTTTAGTTTAATAGAAGGTTGATTCCCATACCTGCTTCTGCATTCAATCGGTTGTCATATCACACAAGATACAGCCTCTGGAAAACTCTATCTTCATGAAAGACCAAACATTACTTAGCATGTATGTGCCTCAGTTTCTTCATCTTTTCAATGGATATAATAACAGCACCTACTTACCTAACAGTTATTAGAGTTAAATGATTTTGTATTGTAAACTGTTTGGAACAATATCTGGCACAATAGCAAGAACTGTTATCAACAACACCATTGTTATTAGCATTTACTCTGCTGAACCACTCCCTGAATGAGAAAGGACCTGTGTAGTGACCCTCCAAATCAGAATTGGTACTTAGCATGCATTGCACGTGGGGTGAAGTCAGCATCCCTCTTTCTGTGTCCTTTATGATTTCCATCCAGAACAGAGCACTCGGGACCTTTTATTTATTAAGTGTTGGTCTAGGTTCAAGCCAGTGGTTCTGAGGTTACTCAGGCTTGAGGCTATCAGACGTACATGGGATTAAGCAATATAGACATAGCCATAGAATCCTTCTCATGATCTTTAAGGTGTTGAGGTTGGATGGGACCTCAAGAGCCATTTGATTTTACTTCCCTCAGCTGTAGGAATTTCCTGTGGTCTATTTCTAGTGTTTATTCTACAGCGTTGGTTGGGACACTTTCAAGGATTCAGAGGTCACCTAAATCAGACGTTCTCTCAACTGATAGCACATCAGAAGTTTACAGACCTTAGTCTTGCCTCTCTGGAGCCTCTCAAGAGCCATTTCTTCTCTAAATCTCCTCATTTTCCTCATCTAGGCCATTTTTCCAGCAATAGGGTTTACTACCACAGAAGCAGAAGTGAACGAGTGTGACAGCCGGGGCTTTGGAAATAGACTCAGACTTGAAGATGAGCTGTGCAACTTTGAGCAAGTTACTTAACTACTCTAAGATTTGGTTTCCTGAGCTTAATAATAAGATTAATGGGAATATAACCTCACAGGTTTAACTGCAGATTATGTGAGATAATGCACATAAAGGGTCTCCCATGATGCCCAACATAGCAAGTATGTTACCAGACTTAAGACTGGTACCTAGGAACAGAGCCTGAATGGGGATTAGAATGCTTTTAGGAGATAAGGAATGAGGGGAAGAGGATTTGACAAGAAGGGAGCTAAGCAAGCCCATGGTCTCAACTGGAGTCTACTTTCAGCCAGATCCCACTGGAAACTGAGGAGCATGAATTGCACCAGAGCCCCACCTTAAGACAATGGAACTTGATGTATTAGTAATTCTGTATCAGTGAGTCATTGACTGAGGCATAAAAGATGGGGCGGGGGTTAAGTAGAAGGGGTTCATAACATCCCTGATGAAAATGTGTCTCCCAGGGAATAGAACATAATTCTCTAGAATTCTCTAGGGTGAGGGAATGAGAAACGAGTGCATGGGAAACGGATTCTGGTAGGCACTAGCAGTATCTACCAGCCTTCACCCTCTAGCCTGCTCACAAGCCCAGACTTCTCACATTACTGTCTGTTCTTCCAAGCATAGCTTCTCCAAGTTTCTGGTTGATCACAACTCTAGAGGAAGCATACTAGAGAGTAGTAGGACTAACTCCAGTTCTTGCATTGTAGTGGGTCCCAGAAAAAAGTGAGACTCCATCATCTTAGGACACCGCACTTCTAGATCCATCACCTCCTTTCCCTTGGTTAGCACTTATGTCTGTCTAGGTGGGTTGCCTGGTGTGTTAACCCATCTCTGAGGGTCTGAGTCCTGATCGCCATGCTTTTAAACCTGTACATCTAGTAAGCACTGGGAATAGCAGAACCAAGAGTGGCTAGTGGATGACATATGGCCACATGTACCTGCTTCCCCTTTGTGAAACAGCAGCCCTTCACCTTAGATAAGAGTTGGTTCCAACTGCCAGCACAGTAACTCCTTTCTTTAACAGTCTAGCAGCACAGTGGGCCAAAGTGACCAGGCAGCAGTCAGAGCTTTAACTTAATAAGATTCCTATGTTTTCTGGTAGAAACACTGCCCAGAATCTAAAGTTTCAGGGACCAGGAGCATAAATTCCCCAAGCAGGTGACTGGGAGGGCCACTGAATGGGCACCCAAAGAGTTCACTACAGGACTCAACAATAATAGTCCCTGTCCCTTTGGAGAGAGCCAGATGCCACCTTGGAGCCCCAGTCCAGGGACTGGCCAGTGCCCAGAAGCACTCCCAGCTGATAGAGCTCCGTGATAGGCCACGGCTGTGCGGGGCCTTGTGCCCTAGGCCCCCTCAGCTGAAGTCAGCAGCCGCAGCCCCAGAGTGTCTCAAACCTGCTGCTGGCCTCAAAGCTCAACTAGCTTGGCCCAGGCCCCACATCACTGTAGGACACCCAGGGCTTCAAAGGAGCAGCCTCCTCCTCCCAAACACTTCTTGCCAAAGCACAGCTGAGGCAGGCTTGAAGCTAAATATTTGGATTGAGTGGGAGGGAGAGTCCAGTCCCTCCAAGGGGTATTTTACCCAGGCCATCGGGAGAGAACCAGCTCACAGCACAGGCATGCTGGGCCCCACGGCCCTGGAAAGCCATGGAATTGCTGTGCAATCAGCTGGACAATATGCGTGCAAGCCTGGCAGAAGGAGCAGCCCTGCCAAGTGCATAGCGCTCTTCAGCCTGCTTCCTTCGTCTCATTTTGCCCCCTCAACAACCTTGGGGTAGCTCTGCCCTTGTACATGCAGAAATTGAGCACCTGCCAACAAGAGGAAATGACCTTCTCGAGTTTGCACACCAAAGAAGGGCTGGAGACTGGACTCTGCCTCAGGCCTTCTGCAGGCAGGCTCTACCCCTTCCTTAGCAATCAAGGGTGTCTGCTTAATGATGATAATGTCCAGTGTAAGCACACGGCACTATAGGAAGTAGAAAGAACATAGGTATTGGAGACAAAAGCGTTCAACTTCTGTCAGTTCTGTGACCCCTGACCTGTCCCAGCGGACCTTACTGAGCCTCAATGTCACCTGGAAAGTGGAGGCAAAATTGGACTCCCTCCCCCTCACCCAGCCTGGGACCGCACTGAGGACCAGCTGAGTGTGTTTTAAAAGC
This sequence comes from Mirounga leonina, assembly GCF_011800145.1. Taxonomy (NCBI): domain Eukaryota; kingdom Metazoa; phylum Chordata; class Mammalia; order Carnivora; family Phocidae; genus Mirounga; species Mirounga leonina. The sequence continues at coordinate 7,331,631 of NW_023270305.1, forward strand.
CCTTCCTGCATTACATGCACCCTGTACCAAGGAAAGATGACAATGGTGATTGTGCTGAAGCAAATGGGGATGATCACCTGGACACTGGAGATGGAAGTTATCTTAGACACCATCTTGTCTATCTCCTTCATTTTATAAATGTAAAAACTAGTTTGCTTAAGTTGACCTAGTAAAATGGTAGCAAAGCCAGGCTTAGATCTTCCAGGCCTGGGCAGTTTCATTACTCTTCTCTTTCTGTTAATGTTCACAAACACTAAAAAAAGACATTTGTTCTCTGTGGAGTAGATGGAACAGATGATCTGTCCCATGTTTATGGATGAGATGTGACAAAGGTTACAAGAATGACCTCGAATAGCATGGTAAATAAATGGTGGCCTGGAAGGGCGCCTGGGTGCCTCAGTTGGCTATCTGTCTGCCTTTGGCTCAGTCATGATCCCAGAGTCCTAGGATCGAGACCTATGTCGGGTTTCCTGTTCAGTGAGGAGTCTGCTTCTCCCTCTCCTGCTGCTCCTCCCCCCTTCTCATCACATGCTCTCTCTCTCTCTCTCTCAAATAAATAAATAAATAAATAAATATTCTTTTTTAAAAAATGGTGGCCTGGGGTCTCACTATTCATTTGCCCAAAATAACTTCATTAAAAAAAAAACTACTCAGATCAAATATTTGCCATCCAAATGTTAGAAGGTCCCTCTTTGTACAGATCTCCCACTCATTACATGGACTGCTCTTTATAACAACCCTGTCTGGTGGGCAACCCACCTCTGCTTAATGAGCTTCTGTGTAGCCCTCGTCAGACAAATTATTTAATTGTTAAAACCCCTGACTTCAACTAATATTGGCAAGCAGCCTACTATGTTCAGGGTACTAGATGTACTGATTGTCAGAACTTCTCCCATGGGTTGGAACACAGTCTGCCTCCCTGTGGCTGACAGTCATCTTTCTGTCAAACTATAATGCAACTGCCCTATGTGACATTTTGCTATGGAATTTGGCAAAGTTAACCATTTCCTTCTTGATACTCTGTCTTCCTTGTCTCCTGGTAATCAGGCTCCAGCTTCCTTTATTATACCTCTTGCTGATTATTTTCAGCCTTCTTCACTGGCTAGTTTTCTTCTTTCCTACCCCTTAGATAGCAGTGTTCCAGAGAGTGCTGATTCACAGCCTCAGAGACTCAATTCCCAAATCATAAATTGACTCAGACCTGTCTATCAAGCCTCAGACCTATATGGTAAACAGCACAAAGACATCTCCATTTGGATGTCCCACAGGCATCTCAAATTTGGCATATCGAAAGCTGAACGTCTTTCCTCTGATTCCAGGGAAACCTCCTTTCAATCCTGCATGTCTTAGTATTCCCTTTCCAAGCTAAAACCTTGGACATCTTATCCCCCCCACTCCTTCGTACATGTTCTACCTCCTTACTTTTCCACACCCTCACAACCTCTTGAACCTACCTTTCCCTCCATCCCCATTCCTACTGATTTAGGTCTGACCCTATTTTAGTTCCCCTAGGGTATGTGACAGCCCTCCAGCTTGGCCTCAACACAATACCATGTGAGTGATCTTCCCAAGATGTGTTATGTTTGGGCATGCTTACCCTGTTAAAAACAGTCAGTTGACTTTCCATCCTCAAAAGATAATGTCCAAATTTTACATCATGAGCTGAGGAGCCCTGACAATCTGGCCTCTGCAGACTCATTTCCATTTGCTCCCCCAAATCCTCTGAGTCCTCTCTAAAGTTGGGTCATTTCCTTAAACATGCTTGCTCTCTCTGGCCTCTGGTCCTTATTAAAGTCTGTTTTCACTCTCTGGGATGCTCTTTCTTTCAAAGCATACATTTGGTTATCTTCTTCTTCCTGAAGAAACATCTCCTTTGAGAAGTCAATACCCATCCTCTCTAGGTAGAGTTGGTCTCCATGACATAGGTCACCATGGCACCATCTTATATAATAAAGCTAGTTACCATGTAATCTCCTCTACCTCATGGTGACATCTTGATGGCGTATCATTTTTTATTCATCTCTCTGCCTTCTATTGCTTAGGACAGGACTGGGACAGTGTGGATGTTCAAGAATCATTTGCCAAGTGAATTAGTAAGATGAATAAATGGATGGTTGTATCTCATGCCTCTGTGTTATTTTAGCTTTTCTAAGCTTACCCCAAAATGCCTAGCCAAAATTGCTCATACCTACCCAGCCAACTAAATCAGCTCTTTATGATCTAAATCTAACTGAAATGATTTTTCCATCAACAGTAAGTGGTTCATTGAAAACATGAGTGACATGAAGAAAATTAAAGACAACAACGTTTTGGAAAAAAGTCATATCTTCTCTTAACTGACACCCAACTCCCCAGCATGTCATGTCCGAAAGGGATTGTGGGCCCTGCTTTTTCCATTCCCACTGCAAACCTAAAAATTGGTGGCATTGTATTTTTCTAACTCTTCCATATTTTTCTACCTCCTGATAGTTCCTTCTCTCTGTGTTCCCTAATTCACCATCAGTGAATGTCGCCTGGCTACAGGAGCTGTTTCTGTCCTTTATTGCTACTTGGGGCTTAAGATTTACTCCCAAATGAGTTAATAACCTGCTAGATGTTGGGAGAGGGTGCCTTTTTACATTATTCTGCCTTCTGGCCTACAGCAGTTTTCAGAAGGTACACTAAGGAAAGAAAAAAGCTTGAGTTAGATTTGATATAGTTGGGGCAGATTTTTCTAGTTGAATTTTTTTTTGTGTTGCCTCGGCTACATCTGCTGACCTACTGTGTAGTCTGGTATCATAATGTAAGATATTCACAATATATTTTTTCCCTTCCTGTCCTCTCTCCCACCATCAACCTGCCCGATCTGCCACAGGGACTGTTTGTCAGAATAGGATCAGAGGATGGAGAAGCGAATTCTTAACAGCTAAGTTTTACGATCTTGATGTTATGAATAAGACAGAAAGATTTAGAAAGCAAATGTGTTTATAAGGATCTGTAAGGAAAGGATCCTGTCCTTTCCACTGAACCTCAGACAATCTGAGAACTCAGCAACTGGGAAGTGAAAGGAGAATTAGGGGAAGTCATAGTTCAGATATTGGTCTATGACTGGGTCCTGTCCACTCCCCATGCTAAGTTAGCTCCTGAGGGGAGCTGGTTAGGGAGGCCAGACATCTTTATATCATGTAAGTCTGGGCATCCCGAGAGATGTTCACCTACTTTCCAGAGCAAAGAGCAGAGCTGAGAAGAAAGCAAGGCTCAGCAAGAAGCCATGGACCACATGTGTGCCTGAGTAGCAGGCAAGTTGCTCTAGGATGCTCACCACGGATAGGTCAGAGGGCAGCCTCAGAGCCCTGCACATCCCAGGACAGTGTGAAGAGAAGAGATAGGAGCTGCATTTTCTGCACTCCAAGAGGAAGAGAAAGCAGGAGAGCCACAGGTCCAGTGACCTAGGTCAGAAGAACACAGAGTAGAAATATGGGCAGGACTTGCTGCCAAGAAGCTAATGGGAGCCCAGTCCACCCCTCAGTGGGACTCCAGTGGGAAAGTTTTTGTGCTGTGCTTACTACCTGTACTAGTAATATTTTTATGCATTGGAGAAAACCCTAAGGATATTTATTTTTTAGGTAATCCATGAAAAAGTAAAAAGGAACAGTTTTTGAGAATTACATAGAGGGAGAGGAAGAGAGACAGAGAGATAGCTGAAGAGACAGCAGAAAAGATGGGGCAAGGAAGGGGGGAGAAGCTTCTCCTGACTTCAGCCTTCACAGAAACAGATCCTGAGCAGGATTCCTGGGTGAATGATTTAATAAGGAAGTGCACCTAGAGGGACTAGTAAGGGAGAAGAGGAACATTTTTACATTTACAAAAATGGTGAAAAGGAAATCTGAACGGGATCTGCATGTAGAGTCACCAGATTTAGTAGCTAAAATACAGGATGTCCAGCTAAATCTCATTTGCAGATAAACAAAGAATAATTTCTTAATGTATGTCCCATGCAATATTCGTTGTTTATCTAAGTTTGAATTTAACGGGGTGTCCTGTATTTTATCTGACAACCCTAAATGGGTGGAGCCCTGACAATGTCCACCACAAACCCCAAAGAGATGGAGTCTGAAGGGGAGAGGCCACAGCTGCTCTCATTCCCTGGCTGCTGAGTTCTGGAATGCGTCGGGGAGTTCAAAGCGTTTTGGGGCCAAAACATTGGGATCAGAATGGATGGTGGATTCAACCCATTTCAGTGTCATTTGCCCCTCTCCCCAGTCTTCAAATCCATCCTCAGCTGTAGATGATTCTTGGACACATTAGATCATTAAAAAAAAAAAAATACACACGTACAATGACAATGTATTCCCTCAAATTTCAAAAGCAATGAATGCCCATTTTAGAAAAGGTGAAAAATATACAGAGTATTCAGAAGAGATAAAAAATACCCCATTATCAGTAGAATGGGACATTTCTTTCTGTTCTTTTCTATGTATATGTATTTCTGAAGGGGGTTTTTTTGGCATGTTTTTTTTCAAAATTGGGACAATAATATTGTTTTAATCCCACTTTTATTTTTTATTTATTTTTATTTATTTTTTAGAGAGAGAGCGAGAAAGCATGAGCGGGGGAGGAGCAGAGGGAGAGGGAGAGGCAGACTCCCCATTGAGCAGGGAGCCCAAACTGGGGCTCGATCCCAGGACCCAGGGATCATGACCTGAGCCAAAGGCAAACACTTAATGGACTGGGCCACCCAGGTACCCCTTTTTTTTAATCCCACTTTTAGAAATGACCATATTTTGAGAACTGAGTATCCTTAATTATTATTAGAAAACATTAATTTTAATGCATTCATATAATACTGTATGATTAAATTATGCTTTTTTATTAATTCCCTTATTTTGGATACTTAGGTTATTTCTAATTTGTGGGTAATATAAATGACACTGTGAATAGCTAAATAAATATTTATCAGCATATCTTACTATTTCCTTGGGATTATTCCTGAGGCACTTGATATCCAACTCTAGACTTATGTTGCCAATAGAGCCTGGACAGTGACAAATTGTTTAATTATTGGATGCTCCCATTTTTCTATTAGGCCAGGGCTGCTTCCTCTCACCACAGAGGTAATATTCAGGTGCATTTGAGAGGACCAATTAAGATCTTCAAATCTCTAGAGGATGTTAGGAGGTAAAAAAGAAAACAAAAGCACATTCTGGATGTCTCTGGGAGTGGGATGAAGACAAAAGTGAGGCGTTGGGGATAAGCAGGTATAGCTGAGCATGAGGAATGTCCTGTCCTGTGAGGCAACAGAAGTCACTCCCTTGAGTAACAGTGACCGTGAGTGGCTGAATGAGTTTCTGAGTTTCTCCTGTCCTGGGAGAGGTAGCAGAGCATGGTAGCTAGGGGCAGGGTCTCTGGAGCTAGAGGGTTGGAATTTAATCCCAGTTTTGCCACTTGCTGGCTGTGTGATCTGGGGCAAGTGGTACAACCTCTCTGTGCTTCCGTATCCTCATCTGTAAAACGATAATAAGTCCTAATGGTCGTTGTGAGAATTAGGTTGATAACTCATGCATTGCACTGGAACTGTCCTAAACCTCTATAAATGTTTGACAAACGTTAACACTTTCTCTCAGGTGTCATGACTGCAGACAGGCTTGAGAGTTGCCTGGCAACTCTCGGAACGTGTGAGTCTACACTGGGTCTCCAAATGTTCGCATTCCACTATGGTGTCACCAGTCTAATGGGCCGTGCTAGCATTCTGCAGGGTACATTCTGGTTCTATTTGTTTCCAGATCTGTGTGTCATTGTTTACCTTTTTATGAGCAAAACCAACTTCAGGATCTGTCGCTTTGCAGACGTGATGGGGGCCAACTGTGGCTTTGTAGCTTATCCATTTTGGAATCAAATAGCTGCCTTGTAAAAGCAGTGTTGCAATCTTTAAATGCCCATAAATAAGGGTTTGAACATTTATCTCCCGTCATGTGATTTGGTATAAGTAAACAGAAAGTCTTTCATTTGAAGAGTGGAAGTGATGACTGAGTGAAGGGATACAAAGCAGGGGAGCTGGGTTCAGAATGTATGTTGACCGTAAATATATGCAGAGCCAAGTGTGGCTGGTACATTTCTGTATGGCAAGCTAGGCCACTCCACATGGATGGGGGCGAGTGGGTGCTGCCAGCAGAGGGTGAGCACCCCTGTACCATCTCAGGACCCCACTCCTATTTATGCCACCCCCAGAAAACTTCTCGTGTCTTGTCTGCAACCTCCCTCCCTCCCATTAATAGACAGGAGGATATACTAAGACAAGGAGGTGTCTTCTATTTAGAAGACCAACACTTCATTGGAACTAGGATTGAGATCCATGGAACAACTCACTAAGGTGGGATTGGGAAAAGCAAAACTCTAGAACCTGTCATCCTTTCAACCCAGCCAAGATTAAATGTAGATACAGGACCACTGCAGACAGTAGAAGGTAAACATTAGGAAACCATTTCAAAAGATGGCTCATTATTAGAAACAAAATTAAAATGGTTGAAATTAAAAGCTCAGAGAATGCATTAAACAGCAAATTACATCCTGAGAAGCAGAGAAGGCCAAGGAGGACAAGAGTGGCATGGATAGAAGAAAGTACACTGGTGTGATAGGCAGCCCTCTGAGAACTCTCCTGCATCTCCTTGGTGCACCATGTATCCCAGAGCTACTTAGAATCAAGAAAAGAGAGTCAAATTTGTTTCCAAGACACACAACCTACCAGAGCTTCTGAAATTCGGGTCTCTTTTGTCCCAAATCCTAGAAATATCCAACCCAATAATATGGAATGTACACAAGGAAACTTGTGGTCTCTCACTTTGTTAGTGTTTAAAATATTGAAAGCTCTGAGGATAGACAACTGATTTTTTTTTTCCTGAATGTCCCCCATGGATAGATTTGGCAAAATGGCTGGAGAAGAGATACCATCCCTGGCCACTTAGACTATCGGCTCCCATGACTTAGTGCCAACTCATGATAAGACTCTAAAACTTTATTTCATCCTGTATTTTGGTCACAAACATTTATTTGTAAAGGCTTGTAAATTTTTTAAAAATATAAGCTCTGGAACAACATGTGAATTGTGACTTTAAAATCCACACTGCTTTTAGAGAATGGCTCCGGAGGGATGCCTAAGAGTTAGACCATGGAATCTGATATGTTCAATTAAGAATTCTTGAACTTGGGGCTCCTGGGTGGCTCAGTTGGTTGTGCATCTGCCTTCAGCCCGGGTCATGATCCCAGGGTCCTGGGATCAAGCCCCGCATTGGGCTCCCTGCTCAGTGGGGAGTCTGCTTCTCCCTCTACCCTCCCCCGCCCCAGCTTGTGATCTCTCACGCTCTCTCTCAAATAAATAAATAGAATATTTAAAAAAAAGAATTCTTGAACTCTACAACTGACACTAAGGATGTACTATATGTTGGCTAATTGAATTTAAATTTTAAAAAAAGAACAGTCCTCAATTCTAGGGAAGGCACAGGAAGCCACATGACCACAGGTGCTCATGGAAGAACTGAGAGGCAGACAACAGGAGGCAGGAGAAGTGGCATGGTGGAGGGGACCTGGTCAAAGGAGTGGTTGAAGAGCTGTTTGCTAGGGTTGGTATAAACATAGGGAAGATGCAGGTGGTTTTGTGAGGATCCATAAGTGCTCATAGAAGAGAGGAGGAGAGAATGGCAAAAGTAGCTATGTGTTTGTTGTCAGTTGTGGTGGTGGTTTTTAGCCTCAAATTCCCAGCCTGCTGAGTCAGGCTTGTCTAAATCACATCAATAACTGCAATCTCTTTCATTTTCTTATGGAGGCTGATTCCTGGCTGATGGGCTCTGGTTGGCCTCCCTCTAACCCTCAGAAATATCAGGGAGACATTTAGGGGATACCTTTCTTCTTTAAAGGTGACTTTGGGAACTTCACCCATCCACTGGCAGACGCTGGAAATAAATTTTAGAGTGGACAGAGAAGGTTCCTAAATATCTGTGGGTGAGGATGTTAGACTTAGACTGGGGCCCTGGTAGAAACTTTTTTTTTTTAAGATTTTATTTATTTATTTATTTATTTGACTGAGAGAGAGAGAGGATGAGAGAGCACAAGCAGGAGGAAGGGCAGAGGGAGAGGAAGAAGCAAACTCCTGGCTGAGCAGGGAGCCTGACTCAGGGCTTGATCCCAGGACCTTGAGATCATGACCTGGGCCAAAACCAATGAGCCTCTCAGGGGCTCCTAGAGACTCTTTTCAACTTAATTCAACCACAGTCACTGCATACCTACCAGTATCTCCAGACCATGCCAGCATGAAGATGATCCTGACATGAATGACAAGAGCAATGGTCTCATTCATCTCCTCTGTGCTCCCAAAGTTCCCGAGACACCTCTCCTTCCAAATGTCCTTACTTTTGAGAGGCATCCTAGTGTGTCAGGAAGACCATGGCTTCAGAGGCAAATCCAGATTCTGCTACTTCTTAGCATAGTGAGACTCACTCACAGAATGTAAACTGTATCTATTTTAAACTTTAGTTATGAAGGTCAACCACGGTGCACGTAAAGCACCTGGCAACTTGCCAGATTCCGAGCAGGTGCTCGGGCAGTGCTAGGTAGAGATCATGGTTGCTTGTATCCCTGCAGACCCCTAGGCCAGTCCTGCTGGCTCTAAACCTGCTCTTGTCACTGGGTCAACTGTTATCCTTGTTGGGTTTGCCACCACCCAAAGGCCTCGCAGTTACCGGAATGGTTTCACCAGTAATTAGAGTTGTTCACAAGACTTTTGGAAAGGTCATCTAAGCTTTTGGGTATTGTCATCCAACATCAGAAAAACTTGAAATGAGTTACCAGGAAGCTAGATAGTCAGGTGAAATTCTTTATTTCATCTCAAGCATATTTCTTCTCTAAAAAAACAATGTCCCAAAATAGGGCCCCCAAACTTTAACTCTCTTCCAGTTCAAAGCCAGTCTACTTATTAGCCAGGATTTTTCCCCCTTTTAATATTTCTTTCATTACTCCCAATAAGCCTAGAACAATGCCAAACACGTAGTAAGCACTCAGATATTTAATGGAACACATAACAAACCTAACACACTGATTATACTTAAAATAAAAATCAAAACTAAGAATTACATGTATTCAGAAATGAGACAAAATAAGAGAGGGAGACAAACCATAAGAGACTCTTAACTATAGGACATAAACTGAGGGTTACTGGAGGGGAGGTGGGGGGGATGGGGTAACTGGGTGATGGGCATTAAGGAGGGCATGTGATGTGACGAACACTGGGTGTTCTATGCAACTGATGAATCACTAAACTCTACCTCTGAATCTAATAATACACTATATGTTAATTACTTGATCTTAAATTTAAAAAAAGAAAATGTATATAGAAGTATAAAAAAATTTACATCTATTCATTTCTCTCCTAATTTTCATATAGCATCCTGTTCTGATGTCCTTGTAAGCCCTTACCATGCTTTATTTTAGTTAGCTATTTGTATTAGGCCTTTAATAATCACTATTGCTAATAATAATATCAAACAAAATGATATATTGCAACTTATGAAATGAAAAAGGTAAAACAAATATGATGAAATATTTAAAAATGAAGAAAGTTCTAACAAAATTTTGACCATTTACCAACATAAGGATGTTTTTATCATTCATCTAGAAATGGAACTCAATATTATATTCAGTTTATTTGGGGGTAGTTACCTCTTTACCTGAGAGTCAACACTCAAATATTACCAAATCATTAATTTTTTAAAAATTAAGTTTTTAAAAATTAAATAGTTATATATGAAGAAGTTTTGATGTAGCAGGAACAAAATTATAAGTAGCATTTTTAGTGTGCCAGCACTCTGCAATCTCTGTGCATGTCTTATGCAAGCCTAGGGCATGGCAGTGAGCACTCTGAACCGAGTTCCCAGTTTTCATACCTGGCTTTTGGGCAAGAATGATGAGTGTAATTTGCTGAGAAAACTGTTATTTATTTATGGGAAACAAAATGAACTCTGAAGCTCTATTAGGGTGGATGGGAGCCCAGAAGAGTCAAGGTGGGCAAGACTTCAGACAATGAGAGAGCCCTGGCGCAGGGAAAGCTGGAGAAAGGGAGCAGAACAGGAGGCCAATAGGAAGAAATTGAAGACATTCTCTTGAGACTAGGGCTCTGAACGTGATATAGGTTTTAGATGCATTCCCAGGATATTGAGCAGGTGGGATGGAGTGAGTGTGGTCATGAAAGCATCTGGCTACTCTCCTACCCCACTTGACCTCACCCTTGATTTAAGCAGATATGTCAGTGTCCATTCACTAGCTTTGTGGGTATTCAGAGGCCATGCATGGGCAACAGTTTTTGTTTTTGTTTTGTCACTGCAAAGGCAGCAGACATGGGGTAGCTCTAAATTTAATAGTTTTGAAAATCGTTTCTGGATTCCTGGATTATGGTTAAAGACGAGGTGTTCCTAGAGCCATATTCCAGTATATTTTGCCAATTCTCCATTTTGCCGATGGTGGGAGAGGTGGCAGCTATCCTGACAGGCCACTTGGGTGATGTTGCTCTGGGAGTCATTCATGGAGTCCAGCCTAAAGCCTTTCAAGGTTTTTCTAAGCATGCATGTCTCTGCGGTATATCCCTTTGCTTAGAAGAGTGGCTATCTTTTGTTGTTGATGTTTGTTTATGGATTTTTTTAATCTTCAACTGAACTCTGATGCAGATGCCCTGTGACTTTGTGGACCCATCATTCCACCACTGAATTCTCTCCCAAATGAGATGTCCTCCATCTAATAGTCAACATCTCCAAAAGTAATTAGCTAAAGTCACAGAATGGTCAGTAAGACTCTCTGACGGCTAGAATTCTGTGGGATATTATCTGAAAGTGAAAAGAAAAAGCAGGAAGAAACAACGGGGGGAAATTGCTGATGTTTTCACTATACAGAGACTGGGGTATTGATAGAAGCACAAGTAAAATGTCCCAGAGAAAACTTAGGGAAAACTGAATGCTCTTTCAACGAAGTTGCAATTACGCACGATGAGTAAGTCTTGAGATCTAATGTACAGCATGATGACTACAGTTAACAATACTGTATTGTACACTGAAAATTTGCTAAGAGAGTAGATTCCAGGTGTGCCCACCACACACACACACACACACACACACACAAAAGGTAAATATGTGAGGAGATGGATATGTTCATTAGCCTGACCATAGGAATCATTTCACTATGAAGATGGGTATCTGAACATGTTTTACTTCTCAGATATATACAATTGTTACTAAAATATAAATTTTTAAAATTTCTGATCCATTTAAACTCTTTGGTATTTTAATAGACTTGTTTGTTCTTAGTGAAAATCTCAGTGTGATTGTGTTGCGTATCCCACAGGAAATGAAAAGCAGCTGAGATTTTTTTTCAGGCTCCTATCTCTCCCCTTTGTGATATTTCTTCTCTCCATCCCTCAAAATTTAAAGAATCTGCCCTCCATGATAAATAGAACAAAACAGAAGTGTCCTTGAGGCCAAGATAGATGGACCTGCTGAGGCCGAGGGGGACGATGGGGCCTGGTGCGGCAGCCGGGCTTTCAGTGAGGCTCCGCGGTTTGCGTTTAGAACGGGGAGGCTGAGAGCAGCTGTGTCCTGGAGGAGAGCCGCCTTCTCCATGGCCTTAGCCACCCTGTGTTCTTCCTCCTTTTCCCTTTCTCCCCACCCACCTTTCATCGTCCTCAGAAGCCCATGTGTGTGAAAAGCAAGAGAGGAATGTGGGTGGGTTGACTTGTATAATTAAATCCATGTTGCATCGTGTTCTTTAGAATTAATAAGGAATTCATCCCATTGAAACTCACCATGACATCTTCCCTCTGACTCAGATTTCTTTTGCTTTTCTCTCTTTTTCTTAGCTAAAAGCATTAGACATGGGGCTATGGTTCAAATTAGGATCCTACATTTCTCTTCTTTTTTTTTTTAATTGAACTTTTCTGTTCAGTGAAGAGTTTAGTTTGTTTATATTTCATTTTTCTTCTATTCCATTTATCTGCCATTGTCTCTTTTCCTTCCTTCTCCCAGAAATCTTACTCAGTAAAGGAGAAAACAGGAAAACTCTTCCTCTGACAACGGCAAAGTTGGAGAAAGCACACTGTTGGCCAAACCTAGACAATCCAGGCATTGTCCTTTGAGGCTCTTACTTCCCTGGGTCACCATACCTTTGCCCTCGCTCACCCTGCCCTCACGTCTGTCCCCAAGGCCACGGGGAGCCACGTCTGTGAGACAGGGAGAAACAGCAAACAAATGGTACTTCTGAATTTCTGGGTCATGTTGCAAAACACCTTTTTATTGGGGGTAATAATTTGACTTCATTCCCTTATAAAAGTAGATTTATGTGATGGATATGTGATATATATTTTTCTGCCACTGTTCTTACAGGATAGTGGTTGTATCAGTTAGGATTAAATTCAACTGTGAGTAACATAAACCCGAAATAACAGCAGCTTAAACCTGATTGTAGTTTTTCCTTGCTTGTGCAGAAGACCAGCTGTGCGGTCCCGGGTTGGCGTGGAGGCGCTTTCCATGAGATGCTCCCGGGCGAGGCAGGCCCCGTCCAGCTCAGGGCGTGGCCCTCGGCTTCATGGTCCAGGCAGGGAGTTAGGTCATCATCTTCAGAACCATCTTCTGAACCATCCAAAAAAAAAAAAAATCAAAAAAAAAAAACCATTCTTCCTTTAGAGGCTCCTGCCTTTTGACCACAGTGTGCCTCAGTTTAGCCTCACGCATGAGATTTGGGGCTAAGGAGGAAGGCGGGCACAGGCTGAAGTTGGAGCTGTGCTGCCTGCCAGATGTGCAAATCTCAACAAATTCCTTCCCCTTTCTGAGGCTGTATTTTCTCATATGTAAAATGGACGCATTTTCTCATATGTAAAAAGATCTCTTAGAGCAGGAGAAGGACAAAAGAAGGCAACATGCATGAAAGAGCCCACTGATTAGCCTGAGAGCCAATACCAATTTATGGTGCTTTTAAATTTCTGGCTGTGTGGCTTTTCCATTTTCAAAGAAAACCAATCCCGTGTTTAGGCACAGGAGATTTTCTGTGAGTGAGAAAATCCCACAAAGTGGACTGTACATTCTTTCCAAGCCCTTCTTCCAATTAGAGAAGAAACCTAATGTGAAGAAGGCAACCCCATGGCTTGTCCCCCCTCCAAGGAAGCCGGATTCACTCTTGCTGTAGTTTTCAGTAGGGGATACTGTGGGTTGATGGCAAGTAGGCCCCCCCCCACTCCCTTCTACTGCAGTGTTTTTTATACTGCAAGTGGAAAGACCCATTCGGTGGGCTGTAAAACCAATGTAGTGGGTCACGACCAACACTTTTTTTTTTTTTTTTAGATTTTATTTATTTATTTGAGAGAGAGAGAATGAGAGACAGAGAGCATGAGAGGGAGGAGGGGCAGAGGGAGAAGCAGACCCCCCACTGAGCAGGGAGCCCGATGTGGGACTCGATCCCGGGACTCCAGGATCATGACCTGAGCTGAAGGCAGTCGCCCAACCAACTGAGCCACCCAGGCGTCCCACGACCAACACTTTTTAATGAAAGAATAGAATAGGTAGTAGAATAGGCTAGAAAAGAATCAGGGCACATCACAAATAATCAATATATCATTTTCATGAAACGGGTTTCATATTTATGTGTGTGTCTACATGTGTGTATTCTATATTATAAAGTAAAATCTGTTTCTTAAAATGATCTTGAATCTTGAAAAAGAGGAATGAAGTGGGGGGGGAATCACTCTATTCGATCTTAAAGCTTACCATATAGATACAGAAATTAATGCAACATGGTATTTGCAGAAATAGATACATAGATCAATGGAACAGAATGGAGAAGCCAGAAATACACTTCCATACATATGCCCAGCTGAGTTTTGACAAAAGCGGAAAAGCAATTCAAATGAAAGAAAATTCAATTGACCTTTTCCATTTAAGTGGCCCAAGTAAATCATCATCACATCTGCACTTTAAGTAGCAGCGAGCAGATAAGAGAAACAACTGCTTGGCAGCTGTCTTTAAGGAAAAAAAATACCTCGGAGCTGCCACCAGGTTGTTAGTTCCGTCCCATTGCCTGGAACTCATTCACACGGCCACACCAACGGGGTCAGGAAAATGCAAGAGTGTCATCTTTATTCTCAACAGTCACATCATTTTATATTATTCTATATTAGGAGAGAAAAACAGACAATGGGGGACAATTTCCTGTCCGTCTGGGCTACGCGGAGATGTGCGAGTGCAGAATTCCACCTCTCGTGGGCCCCGAAGAGGTATTTCCACAGCACAGGCTTGACCCCCAATTGAAAAGTCAGATGTCTCCGTAATGGACACGGGGTAAAGTCCAAACTCCTCTGCAAGGATAATTTAGGTTCTTGAGTGTTTGGCCTAAGCCTGGATTTGCAGCAACCGGCTGCCCACCGCCTTCTCCCCAGTGTTAAGACTATACCGTCTTTGTGTTCCCGTTCAAGCTCTCGCCTGCCCTGGACGGTTCTCCCACATGCAGGCTACCCTGCAGATCTGACAAACGATGCCTCGTCTTTGCAGGCCTCGAGAACTTGTCAGTTTCCCTCCCTGATGCCCTTCCTGACTCCTCAAACCCAGAAGGAAACTCCCTTCCCTAGGCTTCCATTACTCCATACGTACGTTGATCATTATGGCTCCTTACTTCATGTCTTACAGTGACTTATGGATCTGTTTTATTGTTGTTTTGTTTTGTTTTGTTTTTGCTGTGGATGCACTGCTCCTCCAATACAGGGCCTATCCTCCTGAATTCTGTTTCTGCAGATCTTGGAATCTCTCTGTGCCTTTAAAATTATTGGTGGAATTATTGAGAGGTTTCTCAGGGTCAAAAGTAGAAAGAAAAAAAGTATCTATTTACAACAGGTGTGCTTTGAATGGACAAAGTTGTTATTTCATAGGTTTCAATTGTAAAGAAATAATCTGTGCTTAGAACTGCTTTAAAAAGCTAAGATGAAAAGGATGATTCTTTGATACTTTGAGGTTTCTATTTCATTGGCGTGAGCAAGTCCCACTCAAAGTAGATCACAGGCAAGTCCCTCAGACTTCACGGCCCTTTAGTAAGGGGCACATGTCTGCTTTCTGCATTAGAGAGAAGGATTCCTTCTGTTTTCAGCATGTAAAGACACGGAGTGGCAAAGACAACTTCAAAAATATTGTTTCTCTTGTTATTTATTTGGAAGAAAATGTTCTTCTTTCTAAGGAAACACATAAGCTTTCTTCTTGGAAGCCATGCCTTTTTTAACATAAAGAATATTTTATATTTTGTTATTTTGAATTCTTGCTGGGCATCCTTTACCTCAGTAAAATTTATTTTTGGGGGGAGGGTGGAAGATAAATGGGAAAACTTTATACCCGTTGAACAACAATTCCCAATTCCCCCCTCCCCCTAGCTCCTGGCAACTACCATTCTACACTTTTCTTGACTATTTTCGATACCTCATGTAGGTGGAGTCGTGCAATATTTTTCCTTCTGTGACTGGCTTATTTCACTTAGCATAATGTCCTTCAGGTTCATCCATGAAGTCACATATGGCAAGATTTCTTTCTTTTTTAAAACTGAATATCTATTGCACATCCATACCACATTTTCTTCATCCATTATCCACCGATGGACATTCAGGTTGCTTCCACATCTTGGCTATTGTGAATAAAGCATGCCTCCTTTTTTGAATGAAATACCAGGTAATCCTCTCATCATTGGCATTCTTCAAGTGCAATCCTACTGTGAACTGGTTTCCTGAGCCTCAGTTTCTTAAAGCGGTAACATTGAGATTCCCTCCTGTGTCGAAGACCATTTGTTTATCAGATCTGCCTGTGCTTCTTTGTATTTCCACAGCCTTCCAGTTGGATCGGGGCCAGGAGACTGATTGTAATCCATGGGCCACGCATCATTTCCCATCATGAGAGGTAAGATCCAGTGACTCCTATCTTTGTTTTCTCATGAAGGACACGCATTCCAGATGGCTGTTATAACATGGAGGAGGGTTTTACATGAGTAAGATAAAACTCGGA
The DNA here is from genome assembly GCF_011800145.1 of Mirounga leonina. Taxonomy (NCBI): domain Eukaryota; kingdom Metazoa; phylum Chordata; class Mammalia; order Carnivora; family Phocidae; genus Mirounga; species Mirounga leonina. Next base: position 7,347,668 of record NW_023270305.1, read on the forward strand.
CATGTGAAGCGACTGAGATTGAGGAGTTTTTTGTAGCAGGTAGGATGAATAACCATGACTAATTTGCTCGCAGTGTGCGGTTATAATAAGGATTAAACAGGTCATTTACATACAAGCTTGGGCACCTTGTCTGCGAGAAATACACATCCGCCATATAGTTAAAGTAAGGTTGCCATTACATAATAAAATGGTTGTATTGAAAGAAAAATGTCTGGACCACAGAAAAGCTTGGTTGTAGAGCTGTAGAACTTTAGGCCCCAACACTGAAGTCATTTAATCTAGTGTTTTCCAAACTTCTAGGATTATATACCCCAGTTTCTTAATAGAAAATACAGATTTCTGGGGCGCCTGGGTGGCTCAGTCGTTAAACGTCTGCCTTCGGCTCAGGTCACGATCCAGGGTTCTGGGGTCAAGCCCCGCATCGGGCTCCCTGCTCAGCGGGAAGCCTGCTTCTCCCTCTCCCACTCCCCCTGCTTGTGTTCCCTCTCTCGCTGTGTCTCTCTCTGACAAATAAATAAATAAAACCTTAAAAAATAAACTAAAATACAGATTTCTAGGCCTGCTACAGCTACAGTAAATCAGAATCACTAAGGGAGGTTTTGATCCCAATTGTTTTGTTGGGTTTTATGTGGAAGGAAGGTGAGTCGTAAGAGGTTAATGACTTTGCTATGACCACAGACCCGATTGTTCAGCATCCTGGGGCCTAGAACCCAGCTTCCATGAAGTCTAATGCTTTACTTCTGGGCTAACAGAATAATGTTCTAATAGAGCGAGGCCAAGACTGACCCTTTATCCTCTTTCTCTGATAAATCATGTCAAGACCTGAAAATGATTTTACCCCTTAACAATGAAAAGAAGATGTAATTTTAAAATTACCTTGGATGTACAGTAAAAGCAGCATTCCCATAATCAATCATCCAAAATCACGGGGTTATTTGGAGCTATTTGAAGGAAAGTAAATTGAAAACATGTTGTTAAACAATGCACCAAAGAGTTATCAAATCATAAACATCTAGATTACTTTAACATGTTGATTATTTCACATTTAGGGTCTCTTTACAAAGTAACGCTGGCCATGAAGAGACCTGGAAAATTCAATGAATCCTTTCCTAAGTTGTTAACTGTATTAGGTTCAATCACTTGGCCATGCAGGAACATATGTTAAAGTTAAAATATATATATATTTTATATAAAACATCTATGTGTGTGTGTGTGTATAGGTGTGTGTGTTCTTTTTGGAGCTATTATTCACACTTTTCACTAAGCAGAAGACACGGAGGCCTGTCATTAGGACATGTCTCTGAGGATACAGAAATAGCTCGGGGAGTGCAGTGGGATAACACTGAACACATTAAAACCTATCTGGAGCTTTGGAAATCAAATATACAGACATTCCATAATGACCCTTGGGTTTTAGCATAATTCCTGAACCTGAAAATTCATAACTAAATAATGGCAGCACATTTATGACATAAAATGCCTTAAACCATTTGTTTATTATTATATGTGGATTTTAAGTTTTAAGTTTAAGGAAATGGAAAGCCTACCCTTTTTTCCCCCCTTGGAGAGGTGGTATACCAATTACCTTTGAGAGTCTCTGTTTTTCTCACTGGAAGAGAGCTAAAACAGGAATGAAATTTACATCAAGGCTTCTATTTGCTTATCAAATATATGATCATACACCCTTGTTAAACTAAACCAAATTAAATTAATCCTTGTTGAAAAATAAATGATGTAATTCCTGGAGGATCCTGGTGTACTCCCAAGATGGTGGCCTGGTTCTTCTAAGTAGCTTGGAAGAAAGCAAAGTCTGAAATAGTTCTCGAAACTAAAAAGAGGAAATTGCTTTGAGTGCAGCAGGTGTCTAGAAGGAGCCACTACCCACGAGTGATCTGTGATCTAAGGGGTCATCATTATAAGACTAAACTATATCTGCATTCTTCCTGAGCCTGGATTCAAAGATTGAACTCTAAAATTAATCTAGATGTTATTTCTTCTTTGAGTTCTAAAATGAGCCCAGGGAAAAGTAGAGTCATTCATCTGACTGAGAATCACAGTGCATCCCCTGACTTTTCTTGGAATGGATTCCTTATGTGGACACAATGTGAGTTAAATTGCATCTGGTTATTGTTTTCAGAGAATGTTGCTGAAATGCAAACTGAGCCTGTGTATCATGGCTGACTTATTAGTGCCTGTCCATGGGAGAACCAGAATGGAACTGAGAGGTGTGACAAGTAGGCGGTAAACACTGCGGGCCTCTGTTCAGGTACAGTGATGGTGTCATGGCCAGAAGGAGCAAACGTAATGCACTCCTGGACAGAGACACCTGTCCTCTCTTTGGGCTCCGGTAATAGCCACGAGGCAGAGGGAACAACAGCAGCATGGTGGAAAGAAAATGGAATTTAAGATCAGACTCAGCTGAATCTTCACTCTGGCTCCACCATGAAGGAAATAATGTAATTTTTGAGTGAGCTCTATAATCTCTCTGAGCCTCAGTTTTCCTATTGATAAAATAGGAATAATAGTGCCTGCCTCATGGACTTGTGAGAATTAACAAGAGACCTTCTTCATAGTACCTGGCATCGGGTAGGTCACCAAAAAAATTGGAAAAAATGGTAAATCTCCAATAATCCCATCAACAGCTAACATTTGAACACTTACGATGTGCCTAGGACTTTACCTCCTATTGATGCCTGGCACACGCCTAACATTAGTGGAAACCCAACAAATCAGTCATAGAATGGCAAAACGATGGCTGCAACTCTTCACTGGTGACTCTTTGGCCGTGAAAAGAGAGACAGGCAAGACTAGAGAGGAAATGTAGATGTGCCAGTGCGGTGGATCCCTGGGTTTCTCAGGGGAAGGCCATCTCCTCACCCCAGCCCCCTCCTCTTCCATGGATGGTCATACTCCTAGAACCATTGAGGATTTTGTGGTCTTGCTTCTTCTGAGGCCAGAGGGTAAAAACTGAAACACAAACTAAAAAATGTCAAGTTCTGTTCTGCTCCAGAAGCTCCCAAGGGCACGGCAGAGGTTTTGCAGTTTTACCACAAGCATTTACAAGGGCCGCACACTTCGGCAGAACCAAGTCTCCAGATAGCCTAACCTCTGCAGACCCAGAACGGGGCTGAATTTCAGAGGTCGTGAAAGGGGGAGGTTCTGGGGGGTCCTGGAAAAGACTAATTCAACCCTGGTTCATCATCATGCTATGCTCCAACCCCCATGTAGCTGGGGCTTGCTTGGTTTCTAGTTTCAAAATGACATTTTCACACAGCCTTAATCCCAACCCACCCTAATTTAAAGAAACAGGCACTTGGCATGCGATCCAGAGAGATCAGCAGTTGCTCACATACAGCTGTGCACATCTGGCACACAGGTATGTGATTTTGCATGAAGATAAATTGTGTGGGGACCAAATGCACAGTTGTTAAACTAAAAATGAATCGCTTCTTGGAAGCAATCTTCCTGCACAGCAGGGCCTCTGGGTGAGCTTGATCCTTTTCATTAGGCTTTTCTCAGAAAGCACAGCCTCCTCCAGAAGGTCTGTGGGTGAAGGAAGGGGCATGCCCACACCTGCAGTTGGCTCTCCACTGCTCCTTTCAATTTAGAACTTGGACAAAATCTCTGACAGCCACAGTCAGGCAGTCTTCCCAGGGGAGTTACTCAGAGTCTGGGATCCAAGGAGAGGCCAGGTCCTTCTTTGGTGCTGCTTCGCTATCCATAAATTATGTTCCATTACAGGCCTATTCCTCAAGGAGAGTCCTTCTGTGGACAGCTACTGAAGGATTAGGGCCCTTTACCAAACTTCATGGGCCAAGAGATCTGCCTCCCTTGGGAGCTTCATGGAGTCACTGGTGTCCACCCTGTGGGAACACGTTTCCCACAGTTCACGTACTTATGGTAACTCATGGGACAACGCCATGCTCATATACTGTCCAGATCACAGAACTCCATTGCGAGGTACCTCCATGGCATGGAGGAAACAGAAGGAATAAATCCTGAGCTAGGTAGTATCTGGGATTCTATGAAGTGCTGTCCTGACCCAGTGACTAAGGCTTGATGTAGAAGGTTCCATTCCAAGCCCAATTTCACAATTTCAGCAAAAGGAAGTTACTGGGTGTTTTCACCAATCCAAGGTTTTGAAGGAGATTCTTCTCATCCTTGTTCTATGTGATGGTAATATGAGCAATGGCCCAGCAAACTGATCTTGTTTCTCTCTCTCCCCGCCCATATCTATCTGTCACTCAAAATGAACAAATCCAGTAAGTGGAAGGGAAATTGCAACGATTTTAAGAGGGAAATACAATCTTCACATCATCCCACTTGAGTTACAGTGGTAGATTAGCCATAACATCCATTTCTGCAGTGTTGTATATGCTGTGTTTTCTGTCTGTAATTTTTTTTGCCCCTTCACAGCTTGGTGAAGCCTAGATCATTCTTTATAGTTCAACTGATATCTGAAATGCTTCATTATTCCTGCTTACACGGAAGATGACTTTATTCTCTACACCACCATTATTCTCCATGCACACCTGTCTACTCACCATACCAGTTTGGTGATCATCTGTTTATATATCTGCTCTACCACCACACTGTGGGCCTCTCTATAGCAGGGATTGTCTAGTTCTATTTCCAACACCTAGCCTTATTTAAATGACTTGATATTTGGCAAATGCATACTAATGCTATTCTTCCCTTCCTTGACATAACTTTGTTAGGACCCAGGCATTCCCAGTTTGTGAATTCCATGATAGCCCAGTATGAGAATAGAAAGAATCCTCTACAAACATCGCCTGGACCTGACCCAGAAGCCAAATGGAAAACAGCTACATTCTGAGGTAGCCTGCAATTGCCAGAATTATCTAGAGGTCTGGACAAGGGATAAAATAAGAAAGAACATGTGAGTGAGAGCAGGACAGCTTTTCTTTGCTCTTATAGAAGAGAATCCTGGAAAATGCAAGTATTTTTAGGCCTCAGTGCTGGAACCAAGGTGAGCATGAGTGCAGAAGTACCAGCCACCATGGGAGTCATTGAGGGTGTTCAAGAACAGCCACTACAAGACTTTCCTGAAGGACTTCCAACCCAAGAACCATCACCAGTAAAGCTTCCCAACAGATTGTCCCTAGATGCACTCCCCATTTTGCCCATTTGTCCAACCTTTGCCTTAGATTGGTAGTTTATAGCTCATAGTGAGCAAAAGCCTTGAGAAGGATGATCTGTCTTTTGCAGTAACCAACATAAATTCGACACTCATGTGGGAACAGAAAGTTGAGAACTGACAGCATATATGAGTCTTCTGATAAAAAAGAAAAAAAAAAAAGAGCCCATTTACCAACTGTTTTTCCATTCAGTTTTTAGGAATAAAACCCAAATGTGCTCACCAAAATTAATGACTGATAAAATCGTCATTCCTCTCTTCCTGGTGGAAGAATTTTATCTCAGGGTCCAATGTGATAATTAAAAATCTCATGACTCTGATAGGTCGGGAAAGAGGGATTCTAAGAGGAGTTTCTTGTGATTTCTTACTCTGACACCTAAAACCCTGGCACTACCCAATGTTGTTCCTTTATCCCTGTCCTTTACCTTAGACTTCCTGTTCTCTCCCGCTAAGCCTCCATCCCATGATTCCCTAAAGCACCATTGCCTCTCTCCCCTCACCATCTGCATGGGGGCCAGGTACCATCATATCAGAGGCATTGTCCTGTTCTTTACAATATGTAGGGAGAGACACAGCTTCCTGGAGGAGGGGAAGGAAAGGCTCAAACCATAGCTCTAGTATTGTCCCTATGGAAAAATACATGTTGAAAATATGACCTTCTGAGGAAGTGACCAGGTTTAACTAGAATTTTTTAGTCATCCAGGAACCTTCTGTACTTGCTATCATAGCATGCCACCCAATCAAAGCCCATGCTCCATGCTTCCATTTGAGGGAGTAAGAAGCCCAGATGCCCACATGCAGCCAAATGGCAACTTCCTCTCTACTTTATCCTGACCTCTTCAGACTTTCTGCACAATAAACCAAAAACTATTAAGGGAATCTCAAGAAGGCAAGAAAAAGTGATGCTTAGGTGGGGAAGGGAAACTTGGAATTAAGCAGTCAGGGTCTCACCCAATTTTTCCTTTATCTTCTCTAAATTTCTTTCATTCCAAAAATAAGGAAAATCAACCAAACAAATCCAATTTGTTTTTATTTTTTTTATTTTATTTTATTATGTTATGTTAATCACCATACATTACATCATTAGTTTTTGATGCAGTGTTCCATGATTCATTGCTTGCGTATAACACCCAGTGCTCCATGCAATACGTGCCCTCTTTAATACCCATCACCAGGCTTACCCATCCCCCCACCCCCCTCCCCTCTAGAACTGTAGCTGACTTCCAATTTGTTTTTAAAATGTTTTCACCTTCTAGGATCTTCATAAAAATTATTTCTTTACAGAACCTAAAATGTATGTTTCCACTGCTATTATTATAGCTCATTTTCTATTTTCAGGGACTTTGTTTGAAAGACACTGTTGCGCTGGATTCCCTTTCAATCCATTGGCCAGCTTTGCTCTCCAGAAGCCATCTGAGTCTAGGTGGGCCTAGCACTCAGAGCCAAGTCTGTTTTCACATTGGGTTACTGATCCATTTAGGTGTTCACCAAATACTTGCTAACTAAAATAATCACCCATCTTTTAAAACCTACACTGAGAAATGTTCTCTGTAAAAGTTCAGTCTATACTGAAAAATCCTCACCATCCCATTGTTAAAAGCAACTGGTCCACTATGAACTATTTTCTGAATGAGTTCCAGGAAGACCTTATCTGTTGATAAGGAGATAGCAGTTATCCTCCAGCTTTGCAGGGCTGAGAGATCTTTAGGGCATCTGTAAAAGTCTCATCTTCCAGATTTTCCTGGCATTTATGACATTCTTCAATCTTTTCATCTGACCACATCATTCCAGACCTCCAAAGCTAGTCTCGTTCTTAAGAAATTGGGTAACCTTTGCTGCTTCCCTCTCTTTCCAGGAGTATATCCTGAACAGGGTATATCTGAAAGCAAGGTATTATGAAAGCCTGCCTTATATAGGAGTGATGTCTGCAGTTGTCTATTCCAAATGCCTAGCAGCTAAAGAGCAAGACACCCTCACAGAAAAGCCCACGACGTGAAGTGCTACTGGTCTTCTGCATTCGCTTTCAACTCCAATCACATGAGGTCCTGGTAACTTATCACACCTGGAGCTTGACTCCCAGCAAACAAGCAGAGACTCTTCCTTATGAATCCTAAAGTAGGCTGATAACAGAGAGTTCTCATCCTCATTTCCCATCCTTTCTCTCACCTCGATAGCATCATCTTTTCTCTTCTCTCAGCAGCAATCAGAATACCCAAGATTGTGCCCCACACATCACTGCCAAAACTACTTTCTGGGGAAAAAGAAAACTGTAAATCCATTTGCGACGAGAGATGGATGACTGAAGGAACCTGAACAGCAGGTACGGGAGGGAGTGGCACCATTGTAGAGAAGAAAAGGGACAGTGAGGTTACCGGTGGTAGCCACTGGCAGAGGGAAGAGCAGGGAGCACTACACCAACTCTGAGAGAGTGTGAAACACGGCCAAGCTTGGCCAAGGAGAAGATCTGGTGGATGTGAGCCACTCAGTTCTATGAATAAACCCTCAGCAAGATCTCAATGTGTTTTTTCAGTGAGCCTACTTCCTTGTAACAGAGGGCGATCAAAAAAGGTTCCCTGCTGGTGCTCACTTCCCTCAGGGGACTTCCTTTCCATGAGCAACCCCAGAGCCTGCATGAGGAGATGTGTCGTATGCCTCACAGAGAAGGACCAGGGCCACTTGTCCATGTACTTCTGAGACACTCAGGCAGAAGGAGGCCCTCTGTGCACTACTTTCTGAATGGGGTGCCTGTCTGTAGATGTCTAAACAAACAACACTGAGTGGAAATGTCTTGGGCGGGAGTGAGGGGGATGGGGCAGGGAGCATTCCTTAAGAATCTGGCTACTGTGAGGGCACAATCCATCATCTCCTCAAACACAGTTTAAAGTACAGTGTGTGGTCCTATTCCCTTGGGTCTTCCTTGGCCTAGAATTTAATTTAAGTCTGTAGGGGAAAGACTATGATGTGAAACAACTGGTCTGTCCCAAAGTGTATGTTTTAAATGTTCATAACGGCACAACCCATAAGCTAGTTTTTATTGATGACAAACCCCAATGAGAATAAACAAAGCAGAGGACATAATAAATGGCATCTTCATTGTAAGTAAACCAGGCAGACTGCACTGGCCATGTTGCCTTCTGGGACCTCGGATGAGACAGTATGTCTGCCTCTCAATTGGCAGTATGTGATCCAGTCAACTCTGGGCCACCTTCCCATCAGACTACATAGTTATCCCAATCATCCCCAATTTCGATGAAGATACCCTAACTCTAACCCATTCGCCCAATGATGATGCCAATATCCCTAAAAACAATAGGACCTATCCCCTACCACCCTAAAAGTCAGAAGCTCCCAGAAGGGAGCTTCTTCCAAATGGTAGAGGAGGCCTGGCAGAATCAGGGATCCTTGTTGTAGGATGGGGTGTCTTCACACCTGAGAAATGCTGGGAGTTAACTTTGATTTGGGGACTAGAGAAAGCACTTGAAACAATAATGTTATTAAGAACACATCAATTTGAACTTCATTCCTCAGGATTGCCAGACCCAGGGAAATGTAGGAGACATACTTCAGGGGTTCATACCCCTGTGAGTGTGAGGGCTCCTGTGACATCAAAAGCTTTCAAAGCTCAGAGCCCCAGTTGCTGTTGTTTGTGTGTGGGGGGGTGGGGGGGTGCATTTTGTTTATCCCCACAGTGTCTGCATTTACTTTAAGATTCTCATACATATGTGGAAAGCATACAGTTTTTTTAGTCCACAGATAATATTTGGTTTGTGCAAGTGTGCACAGACCATTGCTGCTAATTCTATGGTTCCCAGTAGCCCTGGGAATCATGAAGCTCTGACGTCAGCTTCGGTATTCACCAGGCATAACAAAGTTTCTCATGATATATTGTGAAGACTGAAAAAAAAATAAAGGTTGATGTGAACATAATAAATGAATATGAGGTGGGACAGCTACCTTAAAGGTGCTGACGACAATCAGGCCAATGGGACAGGGTTTCTAGTGCGTAACTATAAACTGTATCCTTGGTTGCCTTCTCTCCCTGCCTTGACCTCCCACTGACTCAGTGCATGAGCTGGAAAATGACATTTTTGCTCTCTGAGCCTCAAGTTCTTCACACAGGACATGGTAGGCGAGATATGAGCTACAACAACAGTTCCAAATCTCTCTTGATTTATAAATCTCATAGAAATTTTTGTGAATGCTGAGAGCCTTCTTTCTGGAAAATAGTTATATGCACAATGCTTACCTATAATTCAGGGGACTCGTGGATTTTCTGAAGCCGTAGGAACCCCTCTGGGTGATGACTGTTGAGGTACCCTGCAGCATGGACACTGTGGTTCTAGAGAGTCATACTTAAATGGCCATGGAGCCATGGTGATTTCACTTTTATTTCAAGCACCTCCTTTGCAGAGATATAATAGGAACCGGTTCCAGGGAGGCATCTGGAAAGCATGTAGCATGACCTCCAGCTGTGTTCAGTTTCAGTTTGTTCCAGCTGGTGACCCTGCAGTGCTCTTTTTCTTCCCCGACCCAGACATGCTCTGTCTCCCTGGCTGCCCTGTACCTTCCCTGGCCTTATAGGAATGATTGTGCCAAAGGCAAGATGACTCCACCCAGAAAAGGGGCCTTAGAGCATTGTCTCATATTCGGACAGCTTCTGCAGCCCAGGCAAAGAAGTTCATCCCCTCATCCTTGATTTGATTCCCATGGCTTGTGGTCATTAGATTGGACAGCACAGATATAGAACATTCCCATCATCGCGGAAAGTTCTATCGGACACCAATGATCTATACCTATATCCAGTCAAAGCACTTTGTGCCAGCACCTGAGTTTTGAAAATATAGAAGCAAATAAGATGAGTTCCAGCTCTCAAGGGGCTCACGGGAAAGAGGCAAACCTGCAATCATACCACCACCCCTGAGGTGGAGGCGGGAGGGAGAGGTTCCAAGCAGAGGCAGCAAGTAGCATGTAACAAGGTACAAAGGCCTAAAAACATTGCATGTTCAGAGCATAGGGAAATTTCAGGGGCTTCAAGTGCAGAGTAAATGTATCTATTGAGTAAAGAGTGGTGAGAGGGGCTGATAAACCAAGGTGGGAAGATAGAGAAGGGCCAGATCTGATGGATAGACAAGGATCAGATCTGTATGCCATGCTTATTTGGTAGTTGCTTTATACATGGTAATTCTTGCACAACTTGATCTTTAACTAGCTTTGATTTCCTCAAGTGTGTTGTCTTGGAATCAAATTTCCCCCACCTCTGTCAGAATCTTATTATACCCTTATTACAGAATTTAGAATCCTGAGCTCTGTCCTCTCTGTAGCTTGGCTAGTCATTCTTCCAGGGACTTCCCCTTGGGCTAACACCTCCCATTACCATATCGTATGGTCATTGGAACATACAATGTATGAGGTGAGCTTGGGTGTAGGTAAGCCTCTGGAAGCTCAGAGATATACCTTAAATTGACAACAAGGATGATGATGACAATATGAAACAGAATGATGCCCAGACAGAAACCCTTAGATGGTCACAGGAGGGTGAGGGAAAACCAGTGGATGAGCAAGTGGAAAACAACAACGAACAACAACAACAACACTTGGAGAGTACTCTACAGGAGGTAATCCAGCAGCTCATCATCTCAAAGATTGGGCACTTCCTTTCAAATACACAAATCCCCCGATCTGTGGCTGAGATTCATTTCTGTGTGCCTGTCCTAAGTGCATCACGGTGACCATTAAGGAGCGTACCATGAAACCATGGCTGCATTTCAGAAAACGTTACTGAGCATCTGATAAGTGTAGAGACCTTGCTGCATTCCGTGGAGGCCAACCTCATGGGTCTGTAGTGAGAAGAAGACTCATCATTATGATCCTGACCTCTGGAATATTCCTTACAGACTTAAAGCCCCTCCACTTCTGTCATCTCCTTTGGTCTTAATATATCCCTGCTAAGTAGATAAGATAGGGTTCGTTATCCCAGTTTTACGGATGGCAAAACTGAAGTCCAGAGATATGAAGTCACTTCCTGATTTCACAGCAAACTAGGAAGCTAGAGCCAGGGCTCTTCTTTTCAAATCTGGGCCTTGAAATGCAGTCTCAGAAGGCAAGTTATGTAATTAGATCAAACTCTCCTAAAATCAAATTTCCCAGCACATGGGATGAAACAACCAAACTGAGGTAAAAACAAAACAAAACAAAACAAAAATATGATGAGGTCCTTGATGATTGCATATGGTTAAAAACAGACACAATATTCAAAGGAGCTCAAAGCCCTAAACACTCCTCTTAATGATCAAAAGAAGCTGGAAACTGATTTCTTCTGAAAGTCATCAAGATTAAAATGTTCAGGTGGCCATAGCCGTCAATGGCCTTCCTGTTACATAAGAGTAAGGAAGAGTTTGATGAGTTTAAAATGTTCTTTAAAAACAATGGAAACAAAAGTGTACCTATATCTTATCTCATCATTTCAGTGGATCTGAAGTTTGTGGCAAAAATCACTGGCTCACGTTGAGCTGGTTGCTGCCAAGCAAACACTAAACAGAGACGTCTGTTTTGAGCCTTCATCAAATTGCAACTGCATAATTACAAATAAATCCCAGCACATGCTGTTTTAATTAATGGCAAATAATAAGATAAGAGTCACAATCGTGGGGCTTAACCAGCCATACAGTGAAGCATACATTTGTTTTCAATTAGAGTTAAAATGTATCCAGCTGAATACAGCTTAAGTGGTAATTACATTCTTTACAAGTTGCTAATAATCCCTGGAATGGCCACTCTAATAAAAATTTGCCTCTAATGGGTACATGTCCTGCTTCCTCACATGTCAAGGCCAGTGAAGTCATTAGGAGCACCAGCAGCCCAATCATCTATCCGGAGCTTTAGACTTCTGTCCAAAGCCCACAAGCGAACCACTCACTGTGTACTTAACGTGGGAAGCAGCATGGTCATTTGATTGTGGTTTTATGCTCTTTCCCAGGAATGCCTCCCAGGGGCAATTCCGCTATTAGAGAGTGGCTATTTGTCATTTCCTATAAGGTGAGGCCTTCGACAGACTCCACAGAGGAACGTGAAGGGCTCCAGTCAGCCATCCTGGCTATGGGGACTTTGCTTCATCTTGAGGTAGTCACTGACCTCCTTCCAGGACATCAGTCTGTGTTTAACGAGTGGGTGGTTGTAGGACTGGACTGGCCACAGCATTCCAATCCAGGAAAATATGTCTGGGTGCACACACAGTGTGATATAGTGCTTTTAATGTTAATGAGTCAGGAAAAAAATCTGAGGCGTCACATTATATGTTCCCTTTCTTTTCTCTTCTCCCAGGACTTATGGAGCCTGCTGTTAGCAGTGCTTTTCTAAAGGGAAAGGTAAAAAGTTATGCAATAAGCACATATAAAACAAATAAATGGGAATGGAAGTAATCAAGAAGAACAGATGGCAGAGAGCTGACTGCACTCACAACAAACGTGATGCTCTATCTAGTAGCCATGGCAGGGCTTAGGCAATTATTAGGTTTGTATATAAATTCAGAAGGTAAAGTTGGCCACTTTTTAAGTTCATTTAAGCTTAATGAACTTAACAATAAAAAACTTAAACTTAACAATAAAAGTTGACATTTTTAAAGGAACCCTTCCTCCTTCATTTGTTTGTCCCATACCTGAGAGGCTGGTGGTAGAAGGGGTGCAGGTTGTATGTGGTCTAGCATGCAGTGACTCTGGGAGATTGGACAATTACTGCCTCCTCTTTGGGTCTTCATTTGTTCATCTTTTAAAAATTGTAAAGGGACTTCTCGTCTCCAACAATTGTAATTCCATGAAATTACAGCTCAGATTAAGAAAGTCTTCTCATGATTGACAAGGTCTAACAATCCCATCTTTCTATGGTAGTGACTGATTTGTTAGTAGAGTTACTAACTCTACTCATTACATAAGTAGATTAGGAGAGATGTACTTAAGGCTTCCACCCACCTCCTACTTCTAGGATCCATGGCAGTTTTGTCTAGCCATAATTCACGCCTGCCTTGCGCCTCCTAATAGCAGGTGCTCAGGCTTTTGTTAATGGATGTATTATTGGCATACTGTATATTACATTAATTTTGTGTGTTAACAGTGATTTGACACATACATTGTGAACTTGGAAGGGAGTGGCATAGCCACAGAGTAAGTCATCACAATGGCAGCAAAGGCTTGTTCCAGGCAAGTGCTGGAAATACAGTAGAGTATTGGTTGCTACTGCTTGCTTCTCTACGCTTACTCCTCCACCTATTCCCCAAACCACGCCCCCATCATCACCACAGAACATGGCGGCTCACAGTGTCCCCAACATTATCCCACCCACTGGAATTTAATTTAGTTCTCCTTTGAATCAGATTCCATTCATTACCTAGATTCTAATTCTAATTCTAATCTAAACTGTCTCATCCCAAACAATCTTTTGAGACTTCTCCCACTGGCCACCCCCCAACATGTACTCAGAGCTTCAGCCAGATATGATAGCTTGTACATAGCTTGTGTCACTGTGTAACAAATTACCACAGGCTTGGTGATTTAAAGAACATCTCTTGGAGTGCCCGGATGACACAGTCTGTTAAGGGTCGGATTCTTGGTTTGGGCTCAGGTCATGATCTCAAGGTGGAGATCTCAGGGTTGTGATCTTAGGGTCATGAGATCGAACCCTGCATGGGGCTCTGTGCTCAGCACGGAGTCTGCTTAAAGACTCTCCCTCTCTCTCCATCTGCCCCTCCCCCCACTCTCTCTCTCAAATAAATAAATAAATCTTTTTAAAAAATAATAAATAAATAAAGAACATCCCTTTATTATCTCTTCAGTTCTGTCGGTCTGGAATCCAGACATGACTTGCCAGATCCTGTGCTCAGGATCTTGTAAGACTACAGTCTGGTGTCCTCCATGCTGCTTGCCTTTCTGGAGTTCAGGGTCCTTTTCCCAGCTCATCAGTATGTTGGCAGACTGCAGTCCCTTGCAGTTGTAGGACTGAGGTCCTGTTTTGTTGTTGACTATCAGCTGGGAAATACTCTCAGCTCCTTGAGGCTACAAAGTCCTTACCAAGCAGACATCTCACAAATGGCAACTCACTTCTTCAAATGTGTGATTATCACCCTATTTACCCTCTAACATAATCTAATCAGGAGTGGCCTCCACCCCCCTCACATTGTCTATTGGCTAGAAGCTCCTAACAGGTCCCACCGGCACTCAAGGACAGGGAGTTATACAAGAGTGTGTTTCATTGGGAACCATCTTAAAATTCTGCCTCCAAAGTTATTCTCAGAGCACTTTTCTTACCCCTTTTAGATGAATTTTACCTCTGCCTAATAAGTGGCTTCTCCTTCTCTGCTAGTACCTAAAACCATCACATTCATAGATAACTAAGTTGGTCCACCTTCTCTTCGGGGCTTCCATTGCATGTATAATCTTTGGAGCTCATTTACTCATTATAGTTTACAAGATCTTCTCCCCAGCATACACACATCTCCTTCAGAGGAGGGATTACATTCAATCTCATATCCCCTTCCCACCCCGCCCTCCACTGCCACACACTGCATCATGTTTTATACATAGGCAGTAGCTGGCAAATAAATGTGAGTGGAATTCAATAAATTGAACCAAAGTGTAGAATTACAGACTCTGCAAGGTTGGAACAGAGCTTCGAGGTCAGCTAGACCAAACTCTTTCCCTTATTGCTCTTGGCTGGGGGTTATTGGCATTTCTTCGTGTTTCTATGTCCCATCTGCTATCAAACATTTTTATGACATTTATTTCCTCATTATAGTCCTTATTGTGCTTTTCTTAAATATATCTGTGAGGCACATGAGAGTTGGAAATTCTCCCTCCCCTTGCAATCCTTCCTTCCCCGAAGTCCCAGCCTCCCTATGCCTGTGGCAGGCCTCCCAGGCTCCCGAGACAGCATCACTCCCTGCTTCCCTGTATGTCTCTTCTGTCTCCTCCACACCTCCATCATCAATTTCAAACTTCCTGTCCTGACATTCAAGGCCTCCTTACACATCGAGGCTGTCTTTATCGCCTCCCTTATTTTCCCTGTGTCTCCCTCCCTAGCTCCCACTCTAAATTCTGGGCATTCCTCCAAGTTTCTCCATATTCCTGGAACCATCGTCCCCCATGCTCCCCCCTTCCCTATTTCCCCCATCATCTGTCAAGCTTTCTCTCATTTCTCTTATCTTCCCCCTAAAAAAATTTGAAGGAGCTCTCCTTTGACACAATAAGCAGATAGATATTTAATGTTCTATTAGCAAATGTTTGCCAATGGCTGTTAACCATTGAAATATACACAGGACAGATGAGATAATACCTTGATGTTTGCCACAGCGAACATAGGCAGCTTCCAACGTTGGACACGGTGATATAGGAAGGAAGCCTACAGTGGAACAAATTTAAGTTGTCTTGATTTGCCCAAGGGACTAACTCAAGAAGATGAGAATTATTTGGGACTTGTGCTATCACTCAAATAGGTCTTTCATCATTCCAGCTGAGAGACAGGCTAGGCAATGGAGGTATTTTTAAGGTTAGTTCTCATAGTTACCAGTTGATTTGGGATAAATATGTACACCCTTAAATGTTCATTTCTTTACTTCCAAAGGGTGATGATCTTAATGATAATTCCTAACGGCGTCAGTTAATTAACTTAACATGTAAAAAAAATATGAAAAAACTGTAAAATATATGTAAATGACAGACTTTTTCCTAGTGGCATTTCTGCCTGCAGGTTGTGTCAGGTGGTCAGTTGTGATTAACTATGGGAGAGCCACTTCATTCCCTTGGGACTTTGATTTCTTCATCTTTACAGCTGAGGTAATAAATTCCTGCCTTATAAATCTCAACAAGCTGTTTTGAAAATACCGTAAGAGAAGAGACATGGACACTACCTATAAAATGTGGGAAAATATCGTTTTCATTATGGTTGGCAACATCACAGGCCCCATAAAGAAATAGCATGAGCCACCTACCTCCCCATTCTGTTTCCTCTGCCTGGAATGCCCTCCTCCTCCCCACTTCCTCACCTCACCTAACTCATTAGTATTCATATTTCAGATCCCCATGCAGTGGTCCTCTCATCCCCTTCCCAAGCCTCCAGGCCAGGCCAGCCCTCCCTGGAGCTCTCATTCACTGTACGCCCCAAGGCATTGACACGGGGACTAGAGAAAGCACTTGAAACAATGTTTCAATCACATGAGGTCCTGGTAACTTATCACACCTGGAGCTTGGATCACACAGCTCCAACCTGGGGAAACCCACCCAGAGATTTATTTTTAGAAGTTGTCACAACTTAACTTTGCCCACTAGCAGGGAAACGTCTGAACACAATCCTTAATTTCTCTCTATCTGAAGTTTTCAAGTCCCCGGTTTCACAGACGGCTTCTACTCTTCTTCGTACTTGCGTGCGAGCCCTGGGCCGAAAGTGTTGCTACACTGGCACATTATTGTATTTTGATCCTATAAAAATAAGTTTGTTTGCATAATGACAATTTTTGAAAAGCAAGCGGTATGCTCAGATCTACAGAAATGGAAACAGTTAAAAATCACCAAATTCATAAATTTAAGACTTGATTTTTTTGACATCTTTAGATCTTCTTTTTCACTGAAGATGCTTTCCAAATTGCATACTTCCAATTTTATTCATCTACAAGGCATTTGAATCTCTCTCTTATTGACTTTTTTAGGTGTAATCCTTTTGAGAGTTTCACAGCTTCAGGGCAGTCTGATGTGACTTTCATCTTTAATCTTATTCTTCTGTTAACTTGTGTTTAATAGTCACAGATTCAAATCATCAGCGTAAAAATACAATTTATCTCTACAGTTTCCTAGTTTATCCCTCACTTTGTAGCGAGGCAGAAAGAAAAGACATACCATATTGTCTAAATACGTAGATTTTTTTTTCCTCTCCAGCCTACTTCTCTTTACCCCCAAAGGCAGTGGCTATTTTATAAGCAGTTTGAATCAAATTCTCAAGAGTTTATCCATTAACTGTCTACAATATTTCTGATTCTATGCTAGTCTAGCCTCCTTTTACTTTTCCAAATTGTTCTTACTCTTTTTTATTTACTTTTATTTTATTTTTTTTTAAAGATTTTATTTATTTATTTGACAGAGAGAGAGACAGCGAGAGAGGGAACACAAGCAAGGGGAGTGGGAGAGGGAGAAGCAGGCCTCCCGCCGAGCAGGGAGCCCGATGCGGGGCTCGATCCCAGGACCCTGGGATCATGACCTGAGCCAAAGGCAGACGCTTAACGACTGAGCCACCCAGGCGCCCCTTTTATTTACTTTTAAAATTGCAGTAAGAGACTCATTTTTCATGTGATTGGTCCATTGTCATTCATACCCTCTTTCCACACTCCTCTTCCCCACTGTGTCATTAAATGGGGTTACGGCATAATTTGCTAATTTGGAGATTTCAGTTACTGGTAACTGAGTAACAGAAACTCTGTGCCAGGCTGTTCCCAATTCTCTTCAAATAAGGCAATATTTCAACTCTAAATTAAAATGATTTTTTCGTGTTTTTTTTTATTTTGTTTTGTTTTGTTTTTTATGTGAGTGTGGTTGACACACAACGTGACATTAATTTCAGGTGTAAACATAGTGACTCAATTTCTCTATATGTACGCTATGCTCACCACAAGTGTAACTACCATCTGTCATCACCCAACGTTATTATGATACTATTAACTATATTCCCTATGCTGTGCCTTTTATTCCCATGACTTATTCATTCCGTAACTGGAAGCCTGTATCCCATAAATTAACTTTATATACAATATTAATTAGAAGCTTCCCAGACCCTCGGTATTTCAGAAAACTTATGGTTCGAGCAGACTTGACTCAATGAACCCAAAGATCCTGCTTTGTAGTTGCTGGATCCAGAAGCAGGAGGAGAGAAGCACGAATCACCAAACTAGCTGGGAATATTGCTCTTCTACTGTTTGTAACAAATTACCACAAATTTACCAACTTAAACAACACTAATTTATTATGTCACAGTTTCAGTAGGTCAGAGGTCTGAGCACAGGGTAATTGGGTTCTCTGCTTGGGGTCCTACTAGACGAAGTCAAGGTAGGGCCAGGTGGGGCTCTCCTATGTAGGCTCTGGGGAAGAATCTGCTTCTAAACTCATTCAGGTTGTTGGCCACATTTAGTTCCTTGTGGTTACTGGTTGTTAGACAAGGGTCTCCATCTCCTTGTTGGTTCATCTGTCCACCGACATTCCCCCTCCTGCTTTCCACCTGGCCCCTGCATCTTCATAGCAGCTGCGCTCACGCTCTAAATCTTCAACCACCCCTCTGCTTTTAAGGACGCATGTGATTGTATCAAGCCCACCTGGATAATCTTGTTTTAAGGGCAACTGCACCATATACAGCAGAACACAAAATCACAAACATGATACACCATCATATTCGCAGGTTTGGAAAATTAAGTCAATACATTTAGGGGAAGAGGAGGTCATTTCAGAAATTTTGCCTACCACACTGAGGCATGTTTTGTTCTGGTTTATGAGGAAGCTTCAGAAACCAAGAGATACCACGTGGAAGATGATGCCTCCTGAGAATAGAAGACCTTGAGCGAGAAGTAAGTTTCCAGTAAACAAATGGGAAAATTTTAAACGGCGTTGATAAATTTTCTGCAATTGTTGCTGGAATCAAACTATAGGAAAGGCACAGATGATCAAACAAGGAGAGAAAGAAGAAAGGGAAAAATAAACAAAGTTTTGTTAGAAAGATTCCAGAAATACCAGGCCTGATTTTAAATATACTGACATGAGCATCAAGAAACAAATGAAAAAGATGAGCCATTAAGGGAAACCGTGCAAGTGAATAATCAGGGAAGAGGCTGGGAGAACAGAGAGCAGGGAGCCGATGAACAGAGAACAGAGAGTCCTGGATGAGAATTCTCAGATGAAGGAAAACACCAAGTAAACAAATACCCAGCTCAGAGCCAGCAAGCTGCTTTGAGGCTGAGAAAGTTCCAAGATCCAGAAAAAAGGGATAGTGATAGGAGGGAGGAACTAGGACATTTCACTGTAGCTCCAGCTAGTAGATTGTAAGGAGAGAATTGTATATTAGCTATGAGTAGTAGGACAGCAGAATGATCCCATGAAAAGGAGATATAAGCAACAGATCTGAAAATTAGATATCCTATGCTAGGTATCTTTTACTCTTCAGAGACTCCTCTTACTACAGTTATACGTCTTTCCCTTGTACCTAATTCTAGAAAAATGAATTGTAAAATATTAAAGATGATAAGATTCCTTATGGATTGTCTAGTCTAAGCTCTTTTCACAACGTGGTAAGTCAAGGACCCAAGAAGGGAATAAACATGTCTAGGTCACGAATAGCCAGTTCTAGGGATCTTCGCCCTCTACTTCCCAGCCCAGTGTTCTTCCTAGCACAGGGGGCTGCAGTCCTCTCTTTTAATAAATAAGCTAGCTGTCAAATCTTATCCCATTCAGTGAATAGCATCTGAAAAGTAGGTTTTGCCCAAGGGTGGATATTCTTTAAGAAATCACCGTGGGTCTTCTTTTAATATTTTTTATAAGCTCATACTTCTATGTTCCATGCTATTACTACTCCTCCTTAAGAATAGCATTCATTTTGGGGCTCCTGGGTGGCTCAGTTGGTTAAGCGTCTGACTTTTGATTTCAGCTCAGGTCATGATCTCAGTGTGACGAGATCAAGCCCCACCCAGCATGGAGCCTGCTTAAGATTCTCTCTCCCTCTCTCCTTCGCCCCCACCCCCAAAGAGAAGAGCATTCATTTCTTCATGCAGGGAATTTTGAAATAAAAATTTTAATTTTAGTTCAACTATCAATGGCTTTTAAATAATGAAGACATCTGTGTTGGTCAAGGTAGGTCTTAAATTCAATCGAACAATTATCTTTAAATAACTGCTTATGTTAAAAAAAGTTTATCCCCCATCAAGTGCTATTAGCTTGAAGAGTGGATTATAGTGAGGAGATGTGGGATCTATACATGAATTCATACATCCACTCGGCACATAACTAGTTGTATGAAAATACATAAGACCCTCCCTCATTTCCTCACCTGTGAAAGGTGAAAGTAGGAGTAGACTATTTAGACTCTCCCTTTCAGTGCTAATAAACAATGCATTGAGGAATATACATGCCACAGGACAGCCATTGGGCTGCACGCTGCAAACTTCAAGCGCCGTTCTCACTGCAGTCCCTGTGAATGCTCCCCATCTCCCCGGAGTTGTGGAATATTAAAACTGCTATGGTACATATGGTGTTATATGGGAAAAATGCATCTCAAAAGGGAACATCACAAAAAATGGAAGATGGCATTAGACCATCCAGCCCAATAAAGAATCATCTCACATTCAGCTACAATTCTCCAGAAATCCCCTGTGTTGGCTGAGAAGAATAGAAGATACTCCTTTTGTTCTGGCTGAGAAGAGCCCTGTTGCTATTGAGATACCATCTTCATGTAGTGAGAATCCTGCTGGATAGCTGTCCAGCTTGCAGGCCGGGGCAAGAAAGGGGAGTGTGGTGATGAGCTCAGATGTCTAAACATAGATAGAAGAGAAGCCAAAAACTGAGGAGGAAATTAGCCAGGGAGCAGTCCAGTGAGGGGCTGAGTATCCTGTAGGCATGGTGACAAAAAGCAAGAATTAAAAGTGCTCAAAATTCATCCAGCCAATTTTATTAAGAATAACATTTTCTAACTAAAAAGAACTTGAGTTAAAGTCATATCCCCATGAGTGCATGTCTTTTGATATTGATTATAATGACCAACACTGGGTGGAGTCATAATCTATAGAAAGATTCTTTTCAGATTTTGAATTTACCTTGGGCAATCAAAGTACTGGTGACAGATACTCAAGGCCTCCGTTCTAAGACAGGCAGGGACATTAACAAGAGTTATGGGTTAAGGGAGGCAGAGGGGGAAAGAGAGAAAGAGAGATCCAGAAAAAATACCTTCAAGGATATTTTTGTAAATTTAATTTTATTTTAATATTCTCTAGTTTTAGAATAAATAATCAAATAGGAAAATCCAATGATTTTAAAGTTAAGGAATCAACTTCAGCTTGACCCATACCCCAATATGATCCATACACTTCAGCCTCTATAGCTCCTTGAATGTCAAATACCTCCCTCACCAAGGTCTAGACTGGTCCACTGGAGGGCAGGTGTCATTTCCTACTCTGAAACTACTGATCACACCAACAAGAATGACCCTGTTTTGCATTTCCATACCTGGGAGGAAAGGAACACAGAGAAGCAGCCACATAGAAGAAGGTCTTGCTTTGGTTTTGGGAAAGCATCCTTTCTACAGCTCTTTGAAACTGTAGAATAATTATTAGAAATTAAGCTGAATTCACACATTTTCTTTTATTTATTTCTCAGAATCAAGCTATTGACAGAGTGAGCAATCATCATCATTGATGGTATTCATTCAAAAACACATAATAAAAATGCATATTTTGAACTAGGTGCTGGGAATGAACACATTCGAAAATGAACCACTCTTCTCATAGAAGTGGTGAAACAAAGAATGAAATTTAATGATTATTCAGGAACCTTAATAAATGAGAAATGATACAAGATTTTTGATGCCATGGATCCCAGCCTATTGCAATGGGAGTGTTTTTAATGTTCTTCCCATAGCTGACATGTAGCCACGTGGAGATTAAATGAAATGAGATCAGAGCTGCAAGGTGCAGAGCATGGTGGCTCCATTATCAAATGGACGTGCTTGGCACACCACAAGAGCTCCGTAATGCAGGCACATTAATTCACGGACTTGCATATTGTCAACTGCCTGATTCCTTTTTTTTATTTTTTGCGTTAAGTCCCCCTTTCTTAACATGAATCATATTTGTTCATGAAGATAGCAAGTTATGTACTTTGGGTACATATATGAAACATCCTGAAACAGATCTCATTTCAGTGAGGCTACCCATTCCTGCTTCAACCACCAGGATCTAAATGCAGAAAATGATACCTGAAGTCCCAATGCTGGGACTAGACAAATAGCATTAGCCTCTAAGGAAAAAGTCAGTCATTAAATGTCTGCTGCTGTCTTCCCATGCAGTTATCTTTCCTGTGCCTCCTCACCCAAGTCCTCCAACACTGTACCTATTTGGTTTAAAATGTCAGTGTTTGGGAGTATATTTACTTAGCCATCTACTTTCTGGCTCTAGGATTCTGTTTTGTTAGATCCTGTCGTCACCACCAGGCTGGAGGCCAATGTTTGTACTGGGTGGGAGTTGGAGGGAGGCATAAACAGAATCAACCCTCTTGTGCTTTAAAAAATCAGGCTAGAATTATATACATATTTCATGTCAGAAAAATAAAATGCGTCTTGGCAGCAGATGGTAAGTTGGAGCGCATGGTGGGGGAGTGGAGAATTGGCAGAATTGCTCCCCTTTTCCTTGGCACCCCGCCTGACAATCATTCAACCTTTTACTCTTAGAGTCAGCTCCTTCTCCCTCTTCTGAGGCCTTCCAAGTGCTACAACTTCCTTGCCGTCACCCCCAGCATGTTGTCAGAACTCAGAATGCCTTGAAAAGGAAGAGCACTCTCACACAACGGTATGCATTCCCTAAATTAGGATCCATGGCATCAATGGTGTGCATTCCCTAAATCATGTAAGACTTGTGTTCAAGTCACTGGAGTGAACCTCCTCCACTTTGCTTAGAAGAGAAAGCAAGGCTCAGATGGCAAGACCAATTCACACAAGGATTAAACGATCTAAATGAGGATATGTTTAGGAATCAAGCACTTCAGCTGAAATGGAAATCCCATTCCCCAGCTTGAAGGAGAACCAGGAGTATTACCTGCTGAAAAGGTGTGCTAAATTTCTCTAAGCCCCATCGCTTCCTTCCAGCCCCAGTGGTTCTATTTCTCTAATTGCTGGTGCTTTCTAGGACCACCCAGAGCGGCAGTCTCTTCTCAGTGATTATCTACACGAAATGTGGCCTTTGCCCTAGTCCCCTGTACTAACCAGCTCCCAGTGCTTCCTATTGTGTTCCCAGGAAGGACCACTCCATGAAAACAGGGCTCCTAAATCTTCAAACTCCTCAGAAAGTGTTCTTCCTCCTACCCTTCAGGGTCTCAGACCTCTGAAGACCTCTAGTGATGGCTCCTTGTGTTTATGTGACCCCTAGATATTGGTTCTAGGGAGTATAGAATAAAGTTTTTAGACCTACAAGGCTTCTAGGCCACTGTTTTCTTACCTTCCTTGAGAATACCCTCCTCCTTGAGTGTCAGGCCACTAAAAAGCTCTCCTCAGATGTGTGGCTGTCATCTGTCAGCCTCTATGTTGGTCATTTCTTCATAATTTAGCACCTCTTATAACCTGACACAACATCTTACTCTCCACATTAAATCCTAAAATGCAGCAGTGACTTCACCAATCACAATCCTAAAACTTCACTAATTCGAATGGCTTCAGATGCTCCTCCCCACCTAGACAATTCACTCCAAAGACCACAAGCCAGACCCTGGAACTCTTCCTCTCTTAAAGCACCCTGACCCCCACCAAAATATCATCTTTGGAACCCCAATCTTTTATCTTTGTTCAAACAGTGCAACAATATAATTTAGTAGAGAATGAGACCTTCCAAACTCAGGTGGTGTATCCAGATATCAAAATGGAAACAAACACTGTCGTTAACTCCAAGCAAAATATTTTATTTGGAAAGAATAAAAAACAGTGGGAAGAACAGAAAAAAAATATATATATGAGTGTCAATGGCCTTTCCTCCTGTAAGAAATGCCTACACCCTTTATATTGGGGAAACAAATTCGGTACTCAATGACAATAAATTGAATGAATTCCACTCCATTTTCAGGAAAAGATAGCATTTTTGCTTAGCCTCCATAGACTGGCAAGGAAAGATGAAACTGGAGTCCTCATGTATCATGATCTCTTGGGTTATTTGTAGTAAAGAACCCACCTTGTGCCAGAGTACCAATGATGGGCCAGCCTACCAAAGCGAAGTAAAGGTGAAGTGTTCCACCCACACACAAATGTGTGTGCATGTCCCAGACTGCTATACTTTCCTTACAACACGACTGACATAGGAGGCTGGGAAACTTGCCTTATCTAGAATTGAGTACCAGATCTTGGCATTGTCCAAAACAATCCAGAAATTCAAGTTACACTAATGTAATCTTCCTTCTTGTGCCAAAAACAACTTTTGATGGGTCTTCTACACTTACTCTGCAGGTCACACATTCTCCCCTAAATGTGAGTGTTGATGAACTAACATCAGCTAATTTCCAAGAACTTTCAGCCCCAAACATTTCTGAATTTGGCTGATTTTTTTTTTTTTTTTTTTTTTTTGCTGTTGTTGTTATTGAATGACTAGGCCTCCCTCAGCTCTGTGTTGTCAGCAGAATTAACCAGTCTATATCATCTTTTATAGATTGTGAACAGGGAGGACCTCAAGTCTGACCCCTGTCGGGCCCCAGTAAATCTCACAGCGCACAATTAAAGACACTCCTCTGGGCTTTGTTTTTCTACATGTTCATCATCTCCTGCACACTCTGGGTCCTCCCAAAACCTCTTTTCCTCTGAGGCTCACGGTAGGATTTTTTTTAAACATCTGCTGAAAATCCAAATAGGCTGTTACACTTCTTTTTTAAACACTAACCTCATGCTTCTCCTAGACAATTTTTTTTCCTACTGAAAGTGCACACACTTCACTTGTTCTTTTATTTCAGTTTGAAATCCAGTTGTCCAAAAGTGGGAGATAATGCAATCTCCAGCCATACCTTTCTAAACATCTGAAGACCACTTGGCTTTGTTATCACTTGGGTTTAAAGACTCTCAGGAAAACTAGGAAATCTCTTGAGAACTTTGTTTCTTAAAATGGCCTGCTTCTAGCATCCACACAACAGTTTTATTGTAATATTAAAACCAACATCTATCTTATAAAATAGGATGAGAAAAAAAATTCACATGCATTTTGCAGATAGACCAAGACTTCAGGGAGATTTTCTATACAATGCCTACTTCAGCCTCTCACCCCACAAGCTCTCAAGTTGGATGTTGTGTTTTCTCTTCAGGCGGGAATAGAGAAGTGCTCCAATCAAAGCCCCTCACAGCAAAGATGAGGAAGAGCAATGAGACAGGAAGGGCCTTGCCAACAATCATGTGGTAGTTGGGGGTCCCTTTGCCTGAGCTCAGAGCTCTTCTCTCTTATTGTAGAAAATAAAGTGGAAAACATTGGAAAATACAAAGAAAATGATAATGACAACTCATATTGGATGGATAACTCTTACTCATGTTTTAGTGAATGTCATTTTCTATTATGAAAAATTTATTTTATATACTTTGGATCATAATTATATATAATTTGGTACGGCTTTTTAAACACATAATAATATAACACAAGCACTTGCCAACATGAATAAAAACTCTAACATATTTTTGATGATTATCTGATGCTTTATTAACAAATAAAGCCATAATTCATGGCCTTGATTTTCTAGAGATTTTTGTATTTTAAATAATCTAACAGTGAGTATCTTTCAACAAATGTTTTTTCCCCTGTATTCCATAATTAACTTTTAGAATAAATTCCTAAAGGTGTGAATTAAAAGTATGGATATTTTAAAACCCTTGATGATCATTGAATTTTTTTTTTTACAGATAGCTTGTGTCAACTCACATTTCCTTCAGGGATATGTTAAACCAACTAATTCATTAGACTGTCATGAGCATTAGTTATTCTAATTTTTTAGAATTTTTATCTTTCCTGCTTTGTCAAAGATTATTTGACCATAGAGTTGAGGGTCCATATCTGGGTTCTCTATTCTGTTCCATTGGTCTGTATGTCTGTTTTTGTGCCAGTACCATGCTGTCTTGATGATGACAGCTTTGTAATAGAGCTGGAAGTCCGGAATTGTGATGCCGCCGTCTTTGCTTTTCTTTTTCAACATTTCCTTAGCAATTCGGGGTCTTTTCTGATTCCATACAAATTTTAGAATTGTTTGTTCCAGCACTTTGAAAAATGTCATTGGAATTTTGATCAGGATGGCATTGAAGGTATAGATTGCCCTGGGTAGCATAGACATTTTAACAATGTTTATTCTTCCGATCCATGAGCATGGAATATTTTTCCATCTTTTTGTGTCTTCTTCAATTTCTTTCATGAGTGTTCTGTAGTTCCTAGAGTACAGATCCTTTACCTCTTTGGTTAGGTTTATTCCGAGGTATCTTATGGTTTTTGGTGCTATTGTAAATGGAATTGTTTCTCTAATTTCTCTTTCTACAGTTGCATTGTTAGTGTATAAGAAAGCAACTGATTTCTGTGCATTGATTTTGTATCCTGCCACATTATTGAATTGCTGGATGAGTTCTAGTAATTTGGGAGTGGAGTCTTTTGGGTTTTCCACATAAAGTATCATGTCATCTGTGAAAAGAGAGAGTTTGACTTCTTCTTTGCCAATCTGAATACCTTTTATTTCTTTTTGTTGTCTGATTGCTGTTGCTAGGACTTCTAGTACTATGTTGAACAATAGTAGCGAGAGTGGGCATCCTTGACGTGTTCCTGATCTTAAGGGAAAGGCTCTTAGCTTTTCCCCATTGAGGATGACATTCACTGTGGGTTTTTCATAGATGGATTTTATGAACTTGAAGAATGTTCCCTCTATCCCTATACTCTAAAAAGTTTTAATCAGGTACAAATGTTTGACAAAGCAGGAAAAAACATGCAATGGAAAAAAGACAGTCTCTTCAATAAATGGTGCTGGGAAAATTGGATAGCCACATGCAGAATGAAACTCAATCATTTTCTAACACCATACACAAAGATAAACTCAAAATAGATGAAAGACCTCAATGTGAGACAGGAATCCATCAAAATCCTAGAGGAGAACATAGGCAGTAACCTCTTTGACATCAGCCACAGCAACTTCTTTCAAGATACATCTCCAAAAGCTAGTGAAACAAAAGCAAACATGAACTTTTGGGACTTCATCAAGATAAAGAGCTTCTGCACAGCAAAGGAAACAGTCAACAAACCAGAGAGGCAACCCACAGAATGGGAGAAGATATTTGCAAATGACACTACAGATAAAGGGCTGGTATCCAAGATCTATAAAGAACTTCTCAAACTCAACACCCAAAAAACAAATAATCAAGTCAAAAAGTGGGCAGAAGATATGAAAAGACACTTCTCTGAAGAAGACATACAAATGGCTAACAGACACATGAAAAAATGTTCATCATCATTAGCCATCAGGGAAATTCAAATCAAAACCACATTGAGATACCACCTTACACCAGTTAGAATGGCAAAAATGGACAGGGAAAGACACAACACATGTTGGAGAGGTTGTGGAGAAAGGGGAACCCTCTTACACTGTTGGTGGGAATGCAAGTTGGTACAGCCACTTTGGAAAACAGTGTGGAGGTGCCTCAAAAATTTAAAAATAGAGCTACCCTATGACCCAGCAATTGCACTCCTGGATATTTACCCCAAAGACACAGATGTAGTGAAAAGAAGGGTCATATGCACCCCAGTGTTCATAGCAGCAATGTCCGCAATGGCCAAACTGGAAAGAGCTGAGATGCCCTTCAACAGATGAATAGATAAAGAAGATGTGGTCCATATATACAATGGAATATTACTCAGCCATCAGAAAGGATGAATACCCAACTTTTACATCAACATGGATGGGACTGGAGGAGATTATGCTAAGTGAAATAAGTCAAGCAGAGAAAGTCAATTATCATATGGTTTCACTTATTTGTGGAACATAAGGAATAGCATGGAGGACATTAGGAGAAGGAAAGGAAAAATGAAGGGAGGGAAATCGGAGGGAGAGATGAATCATGAGAGACTATGGACTCCGAGAAACAAACAGGGTTTTAGAGGGGGGGGGGGATTGGTTAGCCCAGTGATGGGTATTAAGGAGGGCACATACTGCATGGAGCACTGGGTGTTATACGAAAACAATGGATTGTGGATCACCACATCAAAAACTAATGATGTATTGTATGGTGACTAACATAACATAATAAAATTAAAAAAAAAAATTTTATCCTTACAAAATTCAAATATCTTCAAAAAGATATAAGAACAGTAAAATAAAGTCCTGCATGCTTTTTGTCTATATTCACCAATTATTATATTCGTTATGTGTGCATGAATGATCTCAAACTATTTATTATCACCATTACTATTGTTATTTGCTGAACCATTTGAGAATAAGTTGCAGATCCTTTACCCCTAAATATTTCAATTTTTATCTTCTAAGAAAAACACTCTCTTATATTGTATTTTCAAAGTAAGCACATTTAACATTGAGAAATCATTATTATGCAACACACAGTCCTGTATTTAAATTGTCCTAATACTGTCCTTCATAGCACTTTGTCTACTGATCTAGAATCCAAGCCAGGATAATGTATTGTATTTTCATGTCTTTTTAATCCCTTTAATTTGGAACAGTTTCTCAGTCTTTAGTTTTCATGACATTGACATGTTTGAAGAGTACAGACAGGTTGTTTTGTAAAACATCCCTCCATCTGGGTTTTTCTGAGTTTCCTCATAATCAGACTCAGATTATGCACTTCTGGCAAGTATCCCATGAAAGCAATATTCTGTTTTCAGTGTGTTACATAGTAATGTCAGTTTGTCCTATTTTTGGTGATATTAACTTTAATCACCTGGTTAAAATGATTCTACCATGTTTCTCCACCATAAAGGTAGCTTTCCCTTTTGTGATTACTAAGTAACCTACAGGAAGATACTTGAGACTGTGTAAATATCCTGTGCCTCAACAAATTCTCGCCCATGGGCCCCAGCATCCATTTTGATATGTGTCTGAAATAATTATTACCATGATTGTTGCAAAATACTGATTTTTCTAAATCAAGAATCTCTTCCACATTATTTGTCATTTTACTTTAACAAAAACCTTTTTTTGCTATTTTGTATGTATGTATGTATGTATGTAGTCAGGCATTTGCTTATATATATGTATGTATGTATTTAAAGATTTATTTATTTGAGAGACAGAGAATGCAAACAGGAGGAAGGGCAGACGGAGAGAGAGAACCCCGAGCAGACGTCTTGCTAAGCACAGAGCCCAGTGCAGGGCTCCATCCCAGGACCTGAGATCAGGACCTGAACCGAAACCAAGAGCCAGAGGCTTACCCAACTGCCACCAAGGCACCCTCATTTATATATTTTAATAGAATGGATACAGGGATTCTTTTTATATTCACTATGTTATAATCCACTATAGTCATTATTCATTTTGATACTGAAATTATCCCTAATTTGGCTAATGAAAGCCCTTGTTTTGAAGTTTTTTGGACATATCCCCATCATTTTATTAGGCCTTTCTCATATTCTGGCTCCTTAACAGCACCCCCCAACACACACACACAAAACCACATTACAGTTTTGCTCTCATTCTGGAATTGGCCATTTATCCAAGAACCCCTGATTTCTTTTAGTGGAAAATAGAATTAATTCTATTTTTTTAAATGCAAAACATTTTGGTTTTAATTTACGTTTATTGGTTATGAGTGAAGTGAAATGTTTTTCACGTATTTGTTCCTTGCTTTCTTTTCCTCTTTTGTTATAGTCTTTTTAATTTGTGTCGTGTTTTCTTTAGAATACCTAGAATACACACTTAAGAATGACTTGGATTCTAACGTTTAGATGAAACCATTTGTTTCTAAGGGTAAATTAAATTTGTGATTTCATTGTTCTAAATGGTTAAATCCCCCAAAAGGCTCTTCATAAAACTCTTGTAAGCATATTATAGAACCTAGTCACATTCTAAAACATCATTCCTATAGTCAAATTCAGAACTTCAGTCTATGGGAGCTAAAACCATTCTCCGGTGCTTTCTACATCACAGTGGCCAGAGCCAAGATTTCCTAGGTGGTGGGGAATGTGAAGTCTGTGTTGGGGAAACCAGCAGTGGAGTGGCTGTAGAACCTCTAATCTCTTGACTTTCCTTTTCCTCTGCTCACAGAATTTCATTGTCCGTTTAGGCAAATCTCAACCAGAGACACACCTGCCATCCAAATCCTCACTAAGATTTTCAGAGGGGAAGGACATTGATTTTGCTTTCTCTCTATTGCTTTTCCTTTTGTGACTGGCTTCACTTCCTGTTGCTCACTGGATCCCCTATGGCTTCTCTTCTTACCAAGTCCTCGTGGCCTCACCTCTATTACATTCCCGTGCTAGCATCTCCTTTTAAAAAATGATAAAACTAATTTTGCTTTTTTGATAATACTGTTGTTTCAGAAAATTTGGAAATTCAAAAGAAAACAAGGAAATAGAAGCTACCTATAATTCTAGCATCCAGAATTAACCACTGCCCACCTTTCACTGTGAATCTTTCCATTCATTCTCTCTCATTCATGCATCTTCTATACATGTCTTTAAATAATTCTTTCTCTCTCTATCTCACTATCTGTATGTATATATATACAAAGAGAGACAAAAGACAAGGAGCTAGTCTCTCCAAAGTGTGTGTGCATGCACACACACAGGAGCAAGAAATAAACTTCTGTTTTGTTAAACCACTGAAATTCCAGGTTTAGTTGTAAAAAATAGATAGAGGTACTCTATCTAATGCAGTTATTCAAGATAAGGTAGCTGACAGACAGGCATATGCAACTGAAAATGGAGGAATGGAGGGTAGAGGAAGAAACAATAAGATATAATTAAATAAGGAGGGGCCACTGACACACCTGTAATAAGTAGACAACCCTTCTCTGTGTGCTTCAGATCCAATTTTTTTTTTTTTTACTTAAACTCAAGTTAGTTAACATGTAGTGTATAATTAATTTCAGGGTAGAGTTTAATGATTCATCAGTTGCATATAATACCCAATGTTCATTACATCAAGTGCCCTCCTAAATGTCCATCACCCAGTTACCCCATCCCCCGTCCACCTCCTCTCCAGCAACCCTCAGTTTGTTTCCTATAGTTAAGAGTCTCTTATGGTTTGTCTCCCTCTCTGATTTTATCTTATTTTATTTTTCCTCCCCTCCCCCTATGTTCATCTGTTTTGTTTCTTAAGTTCCACATATGAGTGAAATCATATGGTAAAAAAGCTTTTGTACAGCAAAGGAAACAATCAACAAAACTAAAAGTCAACCTACAAAATGGGAGAAGATATTGCAAATGATGTATCAGATAATGGGCTAGTATCCAAAATCTATAAAGAACTTATCAAACTCAACACCCAAAAAAACAAAAGATCCAAATATATTTTAAATTATTAACCAAGGATTGAGAAATCAAGGTCAGTCTGCCAACCAGTCATTCCATCCATATATTCTTTCAAAAAGTATTTGTTAATTGCCTACTGGTTATTAGACCATAGGATAGGCACCAGAGATATATCAAGGACTAAGAGGTGGTCCCTTCTCTCATGGTGCTTATAAATTGTCAGGAGAAAGATCAGCTTTTTTATAAGTCTGTCAGGAAAAATAGCTCATTTCTACATAGGCCCTCTGGGGAGAAGGAAGAATTAAATGAAGAACTTGATTAGTCTCACATTAAAGTCTACTCTGGTTGTTTTTCTCTTCCCCTGAAAAACTACTAAGATTTAAAAAGGGTTGGTCTTCAACTCTTGCTATCTTTTTACTTTCAGCTTCTACGAAAATTCTAAGATTCATAAATTTGATCAAATCTATCAAAAAAGTAGGAAAAAAAACAACAAAGAACCTAGATAAAACAGTGATCAGAAAATCCACACCCTTGTTTGACTCATCTTGGTTAATTGTATTTAATTAGAAAAGATTCTTTAGAATTTGTAGAAATTGGAATTTTAATCTCAGAAGCTCCAGGTCATTTACTGTTTGCCTCCCTGAGCCACTGAGCAAGGACCTCACCTAAGGGATTTCACCATCTAGTGAGACACAGGACTAAAGATAGATGTTCTGTGTCACAAAAGGATTCAGATCAGGGCTACCTGCCTGAACAAGAAGAGCCATGTTTACCATGGGACTCTGAACAAAGAGTAGTGATTTACTCACAATCCTTCCTTTCCTGGGAATTTCTCTTCCCTTTTCTGAATGGTGGAAATGAGCTTTCTGTGTGAATTCAAGCATGTGGAACCAGAAATCCTGCTTTTGCTACTCCAAAATGGGACACATGAGACACCTCCCTGACCATGTCCTCACCCAGAAAACTTGATCCTGGTGTCACCTTTTATAGTTTGGACCTCTTAGCCCTGGAAGGACATATCACAAATGAGAACTTCCCAACTCTATCTTTATCTTAATATTCAACTTTCATCTGTGTTGGAAAGCCAATGAAGAAAAGATTCAGAAAAGAATTATGTGCATCCTTCAAATCTAGAAAACATGTTGACGGCTATATCCTCAAAGGGAAAGTGATGTTTTAGAAAGAGGGATAAAATTTTGGTAATGTTAGATGTTAAAATTTTGGTAATGTTAGATGGGACCAGGAACATTGGAATCCCGCCCCAACCTCATAGCTCCTTCCCATAAAGTTCCCAAAGGAATTATTTTTTAAAAAGGGACTATAGCAAATGGGAAGTTAAAGTACACTTTATTATCAGCCTGGACAATGCCAAATAAACAAATGTAGAATTTTCTGTTAATGTGTCTAGGACACATGGCATACTCTCAGATCCTGATTCAGATCCCCAAACTCTAAATTGAGTACCTTATCTTGGAATCTTAACATCCTTGGGCTGTTCACATGGAAGAGGGAACAGAAATAATAAATGAGGGAAGTACTGCATGGAAAAATAAATAAAATTAACCTGGAGGAATTTCAGAGACAGAATCTTGTATTAAACAACAACAATAAAAAAATGAAAAGTTTGTTTTCAACAAATAAAAAATAGCTCTATAATAAAAAATAATCTCTCACCATCAGACAGATAGGGATCCTGGACCTAATCCCTAAGTGACAGACATGGAGGGATTGTGGGTTCCAACATCAACCCTGAGAATAAGAAAAGGAGAAGAGCTCAGTGATGTTGGGTGCTCTCATGGATCCAGGCATATGACTGCAGGAGGAAGGGAATTGTAGCATAGGATGAACTGCCCTGCTGCTGAACATGGCCCAAACAGCAGAAGGGCATCTGGCCCAGTTAGCTTAGGACCTTATTCTCTGAGAAAGAAGTGAGAAATGGGACAAGAGGATGAAGGGACTACTTTGCCAATCCCCCACAAGTCAGGGATTGGCCAGGAAAGAAAGAAAGGTCTTTATGAATTTTAGGTTGTAGTTTTGTTCTCAGGGTCAATGCTGCCATTATGAATCTCTTACACTCTGCAGGGAGATTTATGGAGGAACTCCTTCAAACATCACAGTTACCTACTGCTTTAGATATTCCAATCCTCACTGCGTAGATCAGGAAAACGTGCCTCCAAAAAGTTATTTTGACCAAGATCTCATAGCTATGAAATGTGATCTTGAGTTATCTGAATCCAGAACCTATGCTATTTATCATTTTTTTTAATCTGAGTTTATTATGCCAGAATTGCACTATTAATTAGAACAGGTTTTGGAAATCACTTGATTTTTTTTTTCTTATTAGTCATTACAATTTGGCCTTTATGGAAATATTCAGAGTAGATACTGAGTTCTATTTCCTGCACACAAGAGAAACAAAGCAGGCATTGTTCACCATGCCCTTCGCAGCATTCTCTAAAAGACATCTTGATATTGTCAAGAAAAGAAGTTTCTTCACACAGAACTTCTACACTCTTCCAAAGAAAACATTCTTTCTTATAAGTAGTCATAATCACCTTATTCATATGCTTACTCACCCCAAGTAGCTAGGTACCTGAATTGAAACAACCATTTAGTGCAAACAATTATAGGAATATGTACAAAAATTTTGCATCAAATACATAATATATTTACTTCCCATAATGGAGGTATGACTGACCTCATTAACAAGTTCCAGAGAAAAGGGGGTTTCCTGATTTATGCATAAATGTATATGAATGTGCTTTCTAGCTTTTGCATAATTTCACCATCTAAATATTCATGTGTATGTATAAGTGCATATATATACATCCATATTCACACAGTACACTATATAGATATTATGGTTATTATTATTAAGAAACAGGTCAATGTCTGGTTTCTGCTTGGTATGTAAAGAACTGGAAGGATTATTATTCCCACCCCTACAACAACAGCAAAAGTCAGACAAACTGCAAGTTCACTTTTCTTGACTGCAACAGAGAGCCAGGGTTGCAGGAAAAGATGGGACAGGAACCATGGCTTACCTGGGGCACATGCAGTCAGACACCAGTTAGGAAATATCATCTAGTATAGTCAAGAGATTGGTGGCTGCCAGGTGTGAGCTGGTAAGAGAGTGTTGACCTCCTTAGACCTACAAATATAAGCGGAGTTTTGTTTGTACCTCCTTCTCCACAGACCCCACTGGGCACTAGAAAAAATGATTGGTTAATGTCTTGAGAAAGTGTCCTTTGTGGTGTAAGCCTGGACCTTTCTCCCTTCTCCCTGACAAAGTAAGACAATCCTTAATCTGTTGAGGAAGGAGGGCACCAATGAAAATCTATTGCATCTTGGCAAAAGGAACAGGAAGAAAACCTCAGTTTCTGGGGCAGGTGCAGGAATCCGTTCAGGGCCCAGAAGTATAGCTGAGGGAGAAGCAGAGACACTGAGATATAAGGTATGACTAAAGGAACTGGAAGCCCGTGGTGTGCTGAGAGAAACCACAGCAACAATATCACCTAAGATCCACCTGTACTCTTGACTAGATCAACTCAAACTCCCACACTAAAAAAATAACAGAAAGAAATGTATATTCATTCCTGTGCATAACAAATCATTTATTCCCATCTCTGCCCTACACAAAATGTTTAGATTTAAACAAAAATTTGCAAAGTATTTGAAAAGGTAAGGAAAAATTATAAAATGCCAAGATATAAATCAATCTATAGAAACAGATTCAGATATGACACCAATGTTGGGACTATCTGAAAGGGAATTCAAGAAATAGCCAGAGGTAACTGCTGATTATTTCCAAGCTGCCAAGCTGTGATGTTTCTGTGGGATGCTGCAGTTTATAAAGCAAGTAAAGTCCGAACTGGACTAAGATATCCTTTATCCAATAAAGTTGGTTTCTAAAGATTCTATAATGGGTCTTCCAAGAACACCATTATCATTCATTTCGTATGTATTTACTCACTATTCATTGTCTATGTGACCCAATCCCAAGGTTTTTCTTAATGACAGGTATTATTCTCTTAAAATGAACAAAATTGCATGTTAGAGCCCACCACTCCAGATCCTTTGGGACCTCAGGACTATATCAGGTTGTAGCATAGATTTTCTTGGCTTCCTAGAATCATGTGATTGTCTCTCTTGGCCATCTGCTTTTGCATCTTCATTCCATATGGGTGTGTGCATTAGAAATGCTCTCACCATAGCATCGTCTGCACACCTACAGATGTGCAGCTGGAGCCACAAATGTCTCCTGATGAAACAGCTCCCTTATTGAGACCAGTAGAAACTGAAGACCTCTGACATTTAATTTGGCCTAGAGCTTAGTTGCTGAGTTATCATCTATTCTTCTCCTATAATTCTGTTTAAGCATAGATTTGGATCATTCATTCATTCATTCAATCAATCAACCAATATCTAGGACAATAAATGAATGAATGCCTATGTCATCAAATGAGCAAACAGTATTTTGCCAACATCTAGTATTGTCGGGCGCCTGGGTGGCTCAGATGGTTGAGCGTCTGCCTTCGGCTCAGGTCATGATCCCAGAGTCCTGGGATCGAGTGCCGCATCGGGCTCTCTGCTCCTTGGGAGCCTGCTTCTCCCTCTGCCTCTCTCTCTCTCTCTCTGTCTCTCATGAATAAATAAATAAAAATCTTTAAAAAAAAAATCTAGTATTGTCAGGGACTGTTCCATGCATTTTCCATGTATTATGCATTCCTCACAATAATGCTATATTATAAACTCATTTTACATTTGAGAAAATTGGACACGGTGGGTTTGAATAGCATTGCCCAAGGATACATAGTTAACGACAGAGCTGGCTTTTTAATAACCTATCCAAGTTAGTGTCCAGTAGGCCACACATGAGTTTATACTGATTTTCAACAAATCTTCATGGAAAGACATTTCATATTTGGATGACATCTATGGATGGTCATCTTACTCTTTTTAGCTCTTCTCTTGTACTTCGAGAGGACTGAACTGGATCATGAGAGAATGAAAGGAATACAAAATCTCATGAAAGACTGAGAAAGGCCAGTGGGGATGAGTCTGTATAGAATCACAGCTTTACAACCCATGAAATAAAACAATGGAGAGAAAATCTCCCTCCTTTGCATCCCCATTGGTACATTTCTTATGATACATTATTCTACTTTATCATACCACCATCTTGTTAATTCAGAAAACACTATCTTCCCCCTTCCTGTCAGAGGCTAGGCTCCTGTATCTTTACCCCCAACTTACCACATTCCCAAATGCTCTGCTTTATTTCCTCTGGTTTTCCTTCTCCCAGCAGAACATAGGCTTCACAAGAGCAAAAAGTTTGTCTATCTTGTTCATTGTTGTCAGTATCCAATAGATACCTGCTGAATGACTGAATCCTGTCCAATCTGTGGTCAAGTAATCTTATTGCAATGTCTATTCCAAGGGGGTCAGACAGCGGCTGTGAGAAGGGTGCAAGATTATCCTGCAACAGGGCTGAGGGAGGGCTCATGCTTCTATACAGAGCCACAGACTCTGTGGTTTAGAGTCTGAGGTGCAGAGGTGCCCCCGTCATGGAGGCCCATCAGGGCCAGGTTTGGGTTTGGACATGAACATTACTTTGAGGTTCCCCTCAGGCCTTTGATAAGGTCTTGTTAAAGTCTTAGCTATCAACTGAGCCGTAAGATTCAGAAAGAGTAATATTCGCTCTCTGAGCCTAGAGTGGAGGGGGACTTTCGGGTAGATGTGAGCAAAGACAACAGCACCAACAGAGCAAAGATCTCACGTAGGGGTTATTAGCAGGAAAGACACTAAGAGCACGAGTGTTGAGACAGAAGTGTCAAAGCAGAAAAAGGAAAATTGATTGTTTAAGATAAGGAGAAAGTCTGAGGTTTTGGGGGACCCCTAATAAGCTGTAGGGGAAAGAAAATGAATATTCATTCCTTTCTTTTTTTGAAGCACGTGCTTTAAAAGTCCATGTCATATTATTTCCTTGGATAACTACATTAAATGTATATTTCCTCAGTCAAGAAATACCTTATTTTGATGCCTTTTTTTTTAGCCTTTTTTTTTTAAAGATTTTATTTATTTATTTGACAGAGAGAGACACAGCGAGAGAGGGAACACAAGCAGGGGGAGTGGGAGAGGGAGAAGCAGGCCTCCCGCGGAGCAGGGAGCCCAATGCGGGGCTCGATCCCAGGACCCTGGGATCATGACCTGAGCCGAAGGCAGACGCTTAATGACTGAGCCACCCAGGCACCCCCTTATTTTGATTCCTGATAAAGCAATTATTTAAGTTCTACAGTACTATTTGATCTAAAACCATTTGTTTTATTATCATAAAGTCCATTTTCATCTGAAAAATACCAAAAGCTATGTACTAGCCTGACATAGATCAGCCTCATCTGGAAAATCACCTTATGAAGCTCAGCACCTTCTGGGGCACCACTTCTCTGGGCTGTTTCACAAATATTTCCCATCTATCTTCCTTCTCTCCCCACAGCCAGGCATCCTACTCTCACTTCCCTTGTCCCCACCTGTCCCCTGGCTGTTTTAAAGCCAGTTCTGCAATCTGGTGTTGTATTTGTTTTCTGGGGCTGCTATATTAAAGTAGGACAAACTGGATGGCTTAAACAACAGGAATTTATTGTCTCACAGTTCTGGAAGCTAGAAATTTGAGATCAAGGTGTCTGCAGGTTCTTCCTGAGGGCCATATAGAGAATCTGTTCTGTGCCTTTCTCCCCAGCTTCTGGTGGGAAATTTTTGTTGTTTTTTGGCATCACCCTAATCTCTGCTTCACATGGCATTCTCCCCATGTACCTAACTCTGTTTCCAAATTTTCCCCTTTTAGGACACAGTCATTTGGATTAGGGTCCACCCTAATGACCTCATCTTGATCATCTGCAAAGACTCTTTCTAAATACAGTCACATCTATAGGTACTAGAGGTTAGGGCAAAAAATCCTTTGGAAGGATAAGATTCAATCCATAACAGATGGGGTGAGGGGAAAGAAAGGGTTTGGGAGAAGGCTATGCCTGAAGGCTCTTCCCCTTCCTACCCCCTCATAATCATTCCCCAAGTTAATTTCCCAAGCTAGTGGTCATGTCTGAGACTTTCTCTTTCCTTCTCAAACTCTGCCTCTCCTACTTCAAAATCCAGAATTTTAACCCTGTTGATAAAACATCCCAGATAATCTTAGTTTGGTTTTCCTCTGAAAAAGAAATCAACTTTTCTCCCAGTAGAGTTCCCATTATTAAAAATCCTGGGTGATTCGTCTCTTTCAAAAAATTTCAAAGGAAGGCAGTGTTAAAGCACAGATAAAGTAACAAGGTGGGGAGTTATTTTGTTTTCCTATTGTTGCTTTGTTTTTCCTTTTACCAATTAATTATTCCCATTTTTATAAAATTTACAATTAATTTTCCTACTCGCCTTCAGCCACCGTCCCTGTAAATCATGTTCTAGCCACACAGATCTTCTAAGCAATTCTTGAACCAGGGCATGCTTTTGATTGTCTTTTCCTCAGTCTGGAGTAACCTAGCCTTACTTGTGCATCTGGAAAACTCCAGTCAACCTCCAACACCTGGATTAAGTGCCATCTTCCCCAGCTTTCTCAGGGATTTGACCTCTACCTACTTACCCCCTTCTCAATGATTTATACAAGCTTCTATCATTATAGGAGCTACTGGCCATTTTTCACTGTTGTTTGTCGACAATTCAGTTCTTCCTGATACCTGATATCTCTGATAATATGGACAATCACTTTCCATTGTATCTGGACCCTCACAGGTATCTCATAAATTTGAGAGGCACGTAGAAAGAAGAAATACACAGGTCACAGAAAACCTCCTTCCAGGTCTTCACAGGCCTTTTGTATAAGGACAGAACATACACATTCTCTGCAACTTGCCACTGATATAGTGTCTTGCTAAGAGTGAGTGCTAGAACAGAGGAAGATATTGCAGTTCAGTAAAGTAAACATGGAAGGTTCACAAAAGCTCATTTTGTTTTTTATGGGTGTACATTGAGAGAGGAGTTTGAGAGAAAACTGTTGATAACACTGACTAACTTCAAAAGACTCTGATCTTTTTGATCACGAACAAATCATGAACATGTTCACAAGCTCTAAGCTGCAATCCAAAAGTCAACACCCACGTGAAATTACCTTAGACAAGAAAAACAACCAGAAAAGCAAAGAAGCCAGCTCATGTATGTATTTGGCCTTTCACCATAATGCTCTACTATTGCTTGTCATGTGACAAAAGTGTAGTATGCCTCAGCTGATCCATGATCTGAGTGTTGAAGGGGAATACGAGTCAGTGGCACCCATTCACTGGGCAGAGATGCACCCAGAATGACCATGTAAGAGCTTCGTGCTTTCACCCTTCCCAGTCCGGGTGGCTGCTACTTCTTGCCTCAAACATTGAGGTCTAAACAATCAGCAACTTCTACCAATAAACTCCTTCACATTCTAAATGTAGCATCTGAAGCTCCATAAACAGGAGTGAACTAGTAGCAGTCTGCAGTTGTCATCATTGACAGCTTATGATTTATCTTAAACTCTCCCTCGCCATTTGGCCACGACTTTAAGTAAACACTTTCCGTCTTCCTCATGTTCTCGTTACTGCCACCTCCCACTAATAAGAGAGACTGCCAAGAAAAGCATCTAGACAGTTCATTTACCTCCCAAACTTGCCTGAAAGTAGCCGCCCAGTTTAGACAAGGGGCAAAGCAACTACTGCACATTTTCAACAGATGGAACAATGCTTCCCAAATTATTTACATTAACATTATTTGCTCTCAGGATGTGTGTAACGAATGGGTAGTTGAATGAAATATTATGGCGCAGACTGAAGACACTAGCGTTTCAGGCAGGCCATTTATGGTGATAGATGGAGATGGGCCGTTTTGCTTTCTAAGAAGCTGAGGAACTTCGGGCAGTCTGTCTTTGCTAAGGTCTTGGCATGGTCTTGTTCTGTTGGGTAGCTGGAGGCTTGGTCCAAATTCACAGGGCGATTCCTCACCTAAAGCATGGTGGCCAGAGGACCCCCAAGACTGTGTCCTCACCCATCAGCCAGTTAATGAGATTGGTCAAGAATGTTGGCTGATGCACAATGTATCTGGCCACGTTATGGTAGGCACTTCCTGGATTTCCGTGACTGTCATGAAGCCATTCCTGCTAGAAGCTGAGAGACCTTCCTTCACCAAACTGATGGAGCCCACCTGTGATTCAGCCTTTGTGAAATTTTTAATGGCCTGCCCACACCAAATACAAAGTGGTGTTGGGTATGATAGAACATCATGAGGACCATATGCCTGAGTATATTCCTTTTGTCTCTTGTAAACCAAACCAGGAGTGGAATAGAATGGTCACTAGCAGATGACTGGCTACAGTGTGGGAAAAGAGTGAGCACAGTCCTGCTGTTTCTTCAGGTGCCCATTCCCTAAGCACATACCCTAAGGCTTGTACAAGGTGGATTAGTAATGGCTGGAAGGATGCCAGGGTGAGGTCCTTCAGTGTCAGAGTCAGTGTCATGGCAGGAGTTTCCAAGTTCTATTTGGGGACTCACATAACAATCCCCCATGTAGGATGTCCTAAATGATCATACATTTATTAAGTATTTATGGAGTACATTCAATAGCCAAGGCTCTGTTTCTGGTCCTATAGGGGATATCTTGAAAAATCCTTTTTCAGAAGTTCCCTCTGGAGCGGAGAAATAAAAGGCCATCACAATACTAAGTGGTAGACCTAGAGGGGGACATTTTCTTGAGGTAGCAGCTGAACTAAAGAGACACTTGTCTGTCCTTGGTGTTCGTCAGAGGACAACAGAGGGTGCACTGTGGTGGGAGCTGGGTTGTTTCATTAGCATATCCACGATTACTGGGTTGTGTGTTATATGGAGAGATGAGTCGTCACAGGCTGTGCAAGCCAAGGTTTTAAGAAGTCTACGCTTTTTTTTTATTATGTTCATTAGCCAACATATAGTACATCATTCGTTTTTGATGTAGTGTTCAACGATTCATTAGTTGCATAGAAGTCTACTCTTACACTGTTGGTGGGAAAGCAAACTTGTGCAGCCACTCTGGAAAACAGTATGGAGGTTCCTCAAAAAGATAAAAATAGAACTACCCTATTACCCAGCAATTGCACTACTAATTGCACTGTATTTATCCGAAGGATACAAAAATAATGATTCAAAGGGACACTGCACCCTAATGTTTATAGCAGCAATGTCCACAATAGCCAAAATATGGAAAGAGCCCAGATGTCCATTGACAGATGACTGGATAAAGAACTGGTATACATATACAATGGAATATTACTCAGCCATCAGAAAGAATGAATTCTTGCCATTTGCAATGACATGATGGAACTAGAGGGTATTATGCTAAGCGAAATAAGTCAGTCAGAGAAAGACAAATACCATAGGATTTCACTCATATGTGGAATTTAAGAAATAAAACAGATGAATAGAGGGGAACGGAAGGAAAAAAATAAACTAAGGTGGAAACAGAGGGAGGCAAACCATAAGAGACTCTTAACTTTAGGAAACAAACTGAGGGTTGCTGGAGGGGAGATGGGTGGGAGAATGGGGTAATTGGGTGATGGGCATTAAGGAAGGCACTTGATATAATGAGCACCCACTGTTGTATGGAACTGATGAATCACTAAATGCTACCTCTGAAACTAATAATACATTATATGTTAACTAAATTTAATTTAAATTAAAAAAAAAAAAAAGAAGTCTACAGAGCAACTTAGAATGTGGGAAGAGGCTCCAAGCCTCTTCTCTGAATTAGTCATCAGAGTATAATCTGGTGTTTTGTTCTCTCTCTCCCTTCCTCCCTCCCTCCTCCTCCCATTCTCTCCCTTTCTGCCTCTCTTCCTCCTTCAAGGAGTCCTCACAAATGTCTCATTCTTTCCTCTAACCTCCTGTTAAATCCTCAGAGACTCCAAGTCTCAGAGTCCTGAGTTTCTCATTCACAGTTGAGTTCCTCCCTTTTAAATGGCATTTCCCCTTTCCCAGGGCAGTAATGGTTTAGCCCTAGTGGAATGATTCCCTCCCTGCTGCTCCTCTACCTGACTGTCACATCCTTAGTCTAAGCAGCAGGATCAGACACCAGCAGTCATCAACACATGGCAGGGAGGGAACCCTCGAGTGGGCCATGGTGGTCATATACTGGACCACCAATCCTCATGGTAGGAGTCTGGATGGTTCTGGGGGAGAAAATCTAAGAAGTGACATTTTGCCCTATCACTCTGACACACTTTAAAAATATATTGATTTTGATATCAGAAAAGGAAGACACAAAGTTTCTATATCTAAGTAGGAAACTACTTGAAGAAGGTGGGAAACCCTGACACACACCTCTCCTGCCCCCACCCCAACCTGCCCAGACTGATGTCTCCAGTCACCAAACCACAATGACCACATCCATGCCTTGTTCTAGGCCCTGCACAAACATTCCTGGGCAGCAGGCTTGGTTCTCAAAGAAGTGTGTAGTCCAGGCTAACTACATACTCCCTGAGTTTAGGGGCTGGTTCTTTTCAGTGTCCTAAATACCCCATATATGAAGAGGTTTTTAAAACCCTTAAGGATTGCTGCACTTTGACCAACAAAATTCTACAACAAAGTCAGTTATGTTTTCATTTTCAGGAGAAACACACCCAAACACACAAGCCGACAACACACATGGACATGAACACAGACCCAGACACAGATGCCCAGAACATACACTCAGATGGTCAGGGGGAAAGCACATGATAGCAGCAGATCACCCTCAGACACAGGGACCCAGGGGCAGATACCTCCTGGAGCTGTACACACACAGCACCTCACCCCCGCTGATATCACTGCCATTGCGCAGAACTCCTGGCTCTGCAGTTTGGTGTCAGTTCCTTTGGGCTGGAACCAGTGGGGTCTGGCCTGGCCAGGCTGAGCTAAGCTGGACAAGGCAGGGCAGGGCAGGGCCAGCCAGGGCAAAGCCACAGATGGGTTCAGGTGTCAGTCCCCACCCAATCGGGAGCTCCCTGAGTCCAGGGTGAGTCAGGCCCTGTTGTACTCGGGTTACTCCAGCTTAAATGCCCTGAAATGACCTTTTACCCCTGCTGACCACACCAGCCCTCCCCATTTGCTCTCCAGCCAGATGTGTGGCATACATTTCAGCCTCAACCCAGACACACCAGCCCGGCCCCACCAGAAGGAGCAAGAATCTGTTTTTCCCTCAGGGCTTCAGAGAAGGGGCTTCAGTGTTCCCGTCTTGACCAGAGGATCCTGGGAAGATGCCTCAAGTTTCTTTCAGGCCTAACCCTATGGGCTGGGCTCCCCTGGAACGTGAGGCTGCTGGGTAATGGTTTTCTCTAGCACTCTTTGTCTCCTCAGCAAACAGACTGGCTCCCACCTCCCACTGAGGCATCACCCTCAGGCACCCATGTTTTGGCCCAGACAGGTTGTTCATTGAAGGTATGAGCTATCTTTGGGTACTTAGAGGCCACTTGCCATGTGGCTGGCTGTGTGTTAGGGAGAATCAATCTGGGCCTTCTTCCTGGGATTAAGGTCAGTTTGGGGAAGGTAGGAGTGGGAATAGCAAAACAGCCAAAATTAGAAGGGCCTGGACTTCCCACAGACTACAGGTCAGCCCCTGTTTCTGCCCCTGACTAGATGCATGACTTTGGGGAGTTACCCTAAGGCTCGCTAAGCCCATATTTTTCTCCTCAGCTATAAAATGGAAAAATCTCTCTCATACAGAATTGTATAGATTCTATATATGACAACAATAATGACAATTACAAAAACAGTTGTTACTTCTGGAGTGCTCACAACTTACAGGAACTGAACCAAACTTGAATCTCCTTTAGTCCTTACAACTACCTTCTTATTTTTATTCTGTCTTTCTATAGCTAAATTATAAAATTTGCCATAAAAAGTGGGAAGATAAAGATAGAACCCCCACGAGGTATGTAAATTTTAACAGGGGCTCTTGAACATGAAAATACTTATAAATCTGAAAGAATGCATCGCAAATAGTAGAATTTTACACAACATGGCAGGAAGCAGGGAAGACAATTTTTGATAAGAGATCTTGTTAGTTCTCATTATTTATACCACAGAGGCAAACACTAACTTTGGCCAAGACTAATGGCTTTGATAATGTGATAGTTAATTTTTTACATCAACTTGGTTGGGACCATGGTGCCCAAACATTTAATCAAGCATCATTTCTGATGTTTCTATGAGGGTGGTTTTTGGATGAGATTAATATTAAACCGGTGGACTTTGAGTAAAGCAGATTGCCCTCCATAAGGTGGGTGGGCCTTACCCAATCTACTGAAGGCCTGAACAGGACAGAGACTGACTTCCCCTGAGCAAGAAGGA
The DNA here is from genome assembly GCF_011800145.1 of Mirounga leonina. Classification (NCBI taxonomy): domain Eukaryota; kingdom Metazoa; phylum Chordata; class Mammalia; order Carnivora; family Phocidae; genus Mirounga; species Mirounga leonina. Next base: position 7,392,384 of record NW_023270305.1, read on the forward strand.
ACACTGCCAGCAGACAGCCTTCAAACTTGAACTACAACATAGGCTCTTCCCTGAGTTTCCAGCCTAGCGATCCACCCTGAAGATTTTGGACATGTTAGCTTCCATAGTCACAGTCACACAATCCAGTTCCTCAAAATAAATCTGTCCTCTGTCTCTCACCACTCTCTCTCACTCTCTCAGTTCTGTTACTCTGAGAAACCTGTTGGATACAGACGAGGAGGTTGATATTGGCTCTGGCCCCGACAGAACTCCAGGGTGAATGGGAAGCATTTGGGGGTCCTAGACTAGGACAGCATTCTGCAGGTTGGTTTGAGGAAGAAAAGCCATTCTTACAGGCCCTGGACTGAATGTTATTAGAAGTCTCAGGGCTTGAAAGTGTGACTAGCAGCTTCACAGGGATTTTGTCACAGAATGGGGGAAGGGGAGCTTCAGTCAACATCTTATTGTCCTTCCCTTCTTAAGGCTCACACCCCTCTATGAATCCCTCAAACACAGGTTCATTGGTATTCTATCCCTTACCGCTCTGCTCTGCCCATCTTTTCAGGGTCACAGTTTTCCACCTTATCCAGCCAGCTACTCTTATCTCCCTACTTCCTCCTGAACTTCAGAAAGCTCTGACAGGCTAGCTGTTTAACACTGCCCGGTTACACCAAGCTTCCTCCCAGGGAAGAAGAAGGGGCACTAGATATGTGGTCAGAAGACCTCACCCTGACCTAGTGGTCACTTACTACCTCCATGATATAGGACAAGACACATGGATTCATTCATTCATTCATTCATTCAAATTGTTCATGCACACCACCCCCTCCATGTCAGCATTGTGATTGTCACTAGGGGAATAGTGTGTAAAAAGAGACCACGGCATTGTGAGCTCCAGGTTTCATCTGACCACTCATTTTCATTTATAATTACAAACTGTGGTCAGGAATTTGAAAAAACAGCAGAGGAACCTTACATATAGCAGAAAATCAAGAAAGTCTTCCCCAAAGATACAACATATAAGCTAATATCTTACACTGACTAGGAGAAAGGGTAGTAAATGGTATTTTGTATTAATAGAACAATAGCATATGGGAAGCCAGAGGGAAAAGGTATGGTTGACAGAAACTGGCCAAGGAGAGAGTGGGAGACAGAAAGGTCAAGGGACGTGTCCAAGATGACTCCTGGGTTTCAGGCTTTTGAAAAAGATGGAACATGGAGAGAGAATAATGGGAAAAAAGACCAGGTTTGGGAAGAACAATGTTAGTTCCTATAGTGGTAACTTGTTGCTTTGCTACCCAGAGTCAATTTGACCTTCCCCTAATAACACAATAACTTCCATTTTCTTGGGGAAACAGCTTTCTTCCCCTCCAGGGTATGTGGTTTGGGGAATTGCCTCAAATACTCCAGGGGCAAGTACAAATTGGTTGAAGCTGAACAGAGTAACCAATTTCACTGTGAAAAGTGATTGGTTCTGGACTGTGTCTGTCCCCCTGCCTAGAAGTTGGGTCCTGGACTAGATAGTTATGAGGGAAACTTTTTCCCTGTGCTGTACTTAAAAATGAGAGTATGTACATTTATAAGCTACTGATCTTACAATCATTAGAGGAGAGTCTTACCAAAAAAAGGAACCAGTTCATTGGGACTTATGCTGAATTGAAATGAAAGAAACTGAGGCATAGACATCAATGAAGCCCATGGTCCAGCCATGTCTGAAATTGGACTTTTCAGTCACATTAAGCAATAAATTCCTTTGTAAATTTAGGTCAGGTTTTCTATTCCTTGAAGCCTAAAATTCCCAACTGATAGAATTTGTGGAGGTTTCACATGGACTTCTTGACTTCTCATATAGTCTATCTGGATTGCTTGGATAAAAGAATAGATAGTGGAAGGATAATTGAAACAGTGAATGAATGAATGGAAGGCAAGTATTTTTGCTGAAAGCTTCCTATACAATAAGTATCATGTTCACTCTTTTATATGAAGCTGCCATTGTTGTAGATCAAAATACAACTTGTTTATTCCCTATAGCAATTCTTCAACATCATTATTGGCATTATTGTCAAGGATAAAAAAATTACAGTTTAAAGGGGGTAAGTGAAAAATGAAGTCAAACAGCAGGTGCATACAAAACTTAGGATTGGTATAAGGTATGTCTCATTCTGAAGCCCATGAACTTCCTACAGTGCTTCCTGCCATCTCTGAGCCTTAGCTTTCTCATCTGTAAAATGGAGACAGCAATGCAGTACTTCTTTCCTAAGACTGTTCATTGAACAAAAGGAGATGCATGTTTGTGCATGTCTGTGTTAAATTTCTTTCTTATTCTTTGACCTGTTTCTCTAGCATCATCAAGTGATGCGAACATAGCATTTAAAACAAATGCTTTTCTTTTCTCGTCCTTGAAAAACTTTTTTTTTCAGTGTCCCTGATGTGCACACTTACATCTCATGCATCCAAAACTGATTTCACTTTGCACTTTGCATGTTAACTCTGCACCATTGTTCAAGGTTTATTTACCTAGAAAATTAAGGACAATCTGTTTTTCCATAGCCCATGTTAACTGAAGCCTGTTGTTACACTCTCCCTGGAAGCCTGGGGTTCCTCTATGTGTGATGTAGGGACTTCATAACCATGACTGCCCTGCTAACACCAACTGCTATCACTTTCACCACCAACGACTCCACCAACACCTCTATCTCCATCACCACCTCCACCACCAACTTCCTCCTCCATCCCAACACCATCAACTGTACCACCAGTAATAACTCCATCTTTACCTCCACCATCATCAACAGTACCACTTACACCAACAACTCTATGAGCACCATCTACGACAACTCCACCACCATAACCTCTATGCTGTGACTACAGTAGCACCAACAGTCAGAAGGCACCTGACACTTAAAATCCTTAATCTTCACTAGAACCCTATTAAGAAGACATTTTAGCTTGTTTTGCCTATGTGGAACCAAAGTCTCAGAAAAGTGAAATAACCTCTTCAAAGTCTCCCGAATTATAAATAGTTGAACAAGGATTTGACATTCAAGACTACTTGAAGTGGGAAAGTGTGATCCTTACACTTTAGTACTATTTCCTTCTCCCACGCATTCATCTCTATTCTGAAAGACCAGATTCTATTTTTCTTCTCTGGAACACAGAATGAGATTTCCTCTCTAAGCCTTTGTTGACTGCAGATTTGGCAAAATAAACTTGCCTGAGGGCGACTATCTTAATTACTGGCATGATAACAGGAAGTCAAAGTCACCGCAGAGAGGTATAGAAGGGAAGGTTGAAAGTGAGGTTGGTAAATGTGTATGAATCACATGTGAGATTTAAAATGTCACAGTGATGGGCTCTGACTTATTGTCTGAAAGGCAACCAAGTCTTCCCAGCTGGCAGGGAAAGTCCAGCTGAGGTGGGGGAGGAAGAGGGACCTGGCAGTGAGGCCATCTTCCTGTCAAGATGGGGGTGTAGGGTTGCTGTCACATCAGAAATGAGGGCAGCTTGAAGGCTGGGGTTAGCATTCAATGGGAGGATTGAAGGACACTTTGAAGTCTAGATAGCATTTCTGAAGAATGCCTGATGAGAATTCCAGACTTTTATAGAGGGATATGGAGATTGGATGTGTTTTGCTTTTGAACACTTTTTATTTGCAACTTTATAGTTCTTTCTGCCATAAATTTGAACTGAAATGGATATTAAATGGCAAAAACAACACAGTTCATGCCTATTTTTCACACACACACACACACACACACACACACACACACACAAAGGCTCTCAGAATAAACTTTGTCTTGACTAGCACATAGAATGGAGTTTGGATAATGCCTTTACCCAGGTTTTACTACCCCACCGGAACTATTAGCTCCTCTATCCCATTAAAGAAAAAAGTGATTTATTAACTGTTGTTATTTGCACTTGGGAAATTCATCAGGCCCCTTGATCAATGTTTCTTTTTGTATATGGAGAGGATAACAATAAGATATAATGATGTCTTTAAAGTTAAGAGTATTTTTGTGTTTGAAATGTTAATACCTCTACCTTGCTTGTTCATCAGGGAGAGCATCTTATTTTCTAAGCCAAGCATGACAAGATTCTGTCACTCTAAAGACTTTAAGCCATTTATTATGCCACTTTTATTATGGCTCCTATAAGACTGTTTGGCAAGTGCCCTGCAAACTTACTCCCGGTAAGAAGATGAGCCACAAATGCAGGTATCCCATGTTGTTCTTACATTATTGTCCAAAGAAAAGCACTCAAAAACTCCACTACATAAGAATAATTGGGTGAGAAATCCTGATTAGCCACCTCCTTTTATACAAAAAGATCAACTTGAGGAATGGTGGGATTTGAACACTCTTTAAACTCTTCCAAGTGTTTTGATCTTCCTTACATTATTAAAATAAATAAATCAATAGCCTCATCAGAGATTTTATAGAGTTTGGCTCTTTTCATATCCTGTCATACAAATGTGTCCTCTGCAAGAGCTTACATGTTATATTTAACATTTAAAGTGTAAGCATATCGTTTGGGTTCATAAACTCGTTCCCATGCAATAGTCCTCAGGGCACTGATAGCTGCTAAAATCAATGTTTTAGAAACTACATTCTGTTGATGAAAGAGATAAATTGTCTTATTTGAATACTGGGAATGCCACAAAGTGCTGATAGGAAGGCTCTTGGCAGGATGAAAGCCTCTATGAAGGGAGGAGTCTGGCCCTTTGGGGAATATGGCGCTCCCACCACAGCCTGAGCTACACAGTCGGCACTTGTGGACTTATTGGCTACTTTTAATCCCTCTGGGTAATAATATGAAGGTCGCATTCATGGTATTAATGACTAGTAACACCAGTGCCCATGGTTGGCCCCCAAAACAGCATGTTGATAATTACTTTTGGTCTTAAAGAATGAGTAGCATAGGATGCCTGTGTCCCACTCTATATGAGGCCTTCTCTCCCCTGCAGAGTAAGTTGGCATCTTTCTTTGGCTTATTTCAGAGAATGGGCTTCCAAGCCAGACGTGAGCAGCCTCTGGAGCACTTTCTGAGCCAGCTTCTGGTGGGGTATGGGACTCTGGTGTATTCTGAAGAGAGTAGTTGGCATACTCAGGGAATGAGTATATTTGTAAACCACAATCACATAAATGTGAAGGAAAACACAATGTCTGCCAGCAATGTCTCTGGCCTGTATGTGGAATAGACTAGCAAGCCGTGGAGTAGGCTAGAGCCATGAGTGTCAGAGCTGGAAGGGACTGCAGCTTAATAAGGGCCAAGTCCACAATGACGACAGAGAACAAGAACTTTCCCAAGGCCACTCAACCAAGTTCCTTGGCTCCCTCACTTATAAAAGGGGAACAGGATACTTGTAAGGGGTGAACATCTAAATCTAAATACCTAAATGGGTTAACATCCATGTAAGTGCCTCACATGGAGATTGGCCCCCAGTAGATGTTTAATAGTTTTCTTATTACCAGGGGATTACCCCTTGGAGCCCACATCTCTTACCATTGTCCATTCTTGCCTTGTTCGGTGTTGATGCTACACTGCAATCACATGTATATAAGACCTGGTGTGATGCTGGGTGGTCATGCATGCCAGGTATGAGTTCCTGCCCCATCTCTTGGCACTAGAAAATATAAATCAACCCGTAGATAAAATGGTCTCTTTTTTTGAGATTTTATTTATTTATTTGAGAGAGAGAGAGATAGTAAGAGAGAGGGAGAGGGAGAAGCAGGCCCCTCGCTGAGCAGGGAGCCCGATACAGGGCTTGATCCCAGGACCCTGGGATCATGACTTGAGCCAAAGGCAGATGCTTAACTGACTGAGCCACCCAGGTACCCTGAAAATGGTCTCTTTTTAAAAGAAACTTAATATGGGGCGCCTGGGTGGCTCAGTTGGTTAAGCGACTGCCTTCGGCTCAGGTCATGATCCTGGAGTCCCAGGATCGAGTCCTGCATCGGGCTCCTTGCTCAGCAGGGAGTCTGCTTCTCCCTCTGACCCTGCCCCCTCTCATGCTCTCTCTCTCTATCTCATTCTCTCTCAAATAAATAAATAAAATCTTTAAAAAAAAAAAAAGAAAGAAACTTAATATAAATGTTTCCAATTCCACAATATCAAAGCCCCACAGACAGCCGAGGCAGGACAAGCCCAGAGCCTTTTAACTTGGGTTTCCATGAGATTTAGAGCCTGTTTTCTTAGAGCAAACACTCAATGAATTCTTACTCTTCTCGGGAGCACATTGTTGACCATTGTCTCTCTAATTAAAAGAAAAATATCTTCCAAGCTCAAGATCATCTTAAATCCCAAGAAAAGAAATCATCTATCCCTTTACCTTTAATAGCATGAATAAGCAATAGGAAGGTAACCAAATCCTTATTGTGCAGACTCAGTTTTTAAAATATCTCCTAGGTTTGCAATTACAACTGTGAGAAAACAGCCCATACCTGTGACAGTTCAGTATTCTGTGTCCTCGTAAGAGTCTACAGTAATTTAAGTAATACACCAGTGATGGTGCGTAGAACATGGAGGCAATTTTCTTGGGCCTAGTTTCCTTTGAACATACTTAATAGGCTTGGGTAGACTATTGCCGCTAAGTATTTGGTATTTTGCTCCAAAAGAGAAAATCTCTGCTGGTAATAGGGTATCCCTTGATGTAAATCATCCAAAGACGACTATTATAGAATCCACATCACAGAGAAATTTTACCCAAACCACACTTTATAATATTTCATATCATGAGAGTTTAAACTTCTTCTATCAGAAAGTTACAAAAACATCGAAAAGTCAAACTCCAAAACCAAATTCCCAACTGCCTTTTCAAAGAGCTCAACACTCAGACTATTGGAAGCAATGCTTGATAAACTGTATTTAAAAAGAGCTATTGATTACACAGCTGCAAGTGGAAAGGGGGGAAGGTTATAAATTTGGAATCCATTATTCAAGAAAATATCGTACAGATAAGAAGCAATCTCATCTTTCTGAAGCAAAACCACCAAAAAAGTGTTCAGAAATTCTCTTCTGTGTGCTCAGTGAGGCACAAGAGGACATTGCTTCTGAAATTAAGTATTACTCTGATGGCGAAGAAAAGAGATGTCCAAGAGTCTTTTGTAATGTGGTGACCAAATTTTTTAAGAATGCATCATAGGTAAAATTGAATTAATGACACAAAATACAAAACTGTAAAACAGCATCACATGGGGAAGAAAAGGAAGAGATGTAAATAAGAATCATGACAGATAGGGGAAAGAGCCTAAAAAGTCAATGTATGAATTCAAGTTCAGAAAAGCAAGGAAGAGAAGAACCTGTGCAGTCCCTCTGCTAGGTTGTTTTCTGCTGTTGTTTAAGGGCTCAAAATGTGACAGAATTTAGGATAAGAAAATATTTGAAATACAAACAGCAAGTGCCCCTTCCTGCTGCATTATTATTGTGGGCATATGATTTATTCATGCAGCACAGGGCTGGACTCCTTATATACTTCATCATGAGTAATTCTCAGAACAATCCTGCTAGGTATGTACTATTTTTTCCAATTTTGTAGATGAGGAAAGGGGCATTCAGAAATTAAGAAGAAAATACAGCACATGGGCAGTGCTTAGCTCAGGCTGCTGTAAAAAAATCACCATAGATTGAGTGGCTTAAACAGATTTATTCCTCACAGTTCTGTGTACTGGGAAGCCCAAGATCAAGGTGCTGGCAGATCCCAGGTCTGGGGAAGACCCGCTTCCTGGTTTGCAGATAGTCATCTTGTCTTCTTTTATCTTCACAAGGCCGAGAAGCAGAGAGAGGAAGGACGCCTCTGTGTCTCTTGTTAGAAAGGCACGAGTGGCATTCATGAGGGCTCCATGACCAATCGTAACTTACTTACCTCCATCCCCAAATCCCGTCACGCCCACGCTGGGGATTAGTCTTCCAAGTATGAATTTAGGGAGGAGGGGACACAAATGTTCAATCTATAGCAGCCAGAAACAATAATGAAATGTATTACAAAAAGAAACTTTCTTTATTTGAAAAGGACCTGAGACAAGAGAGTAGGAGATTTAATAAGGAAAATTTGTGAAAAGAAATCCTTACTCAGACATACCGTTTTTTTTTTTTTTTTTCAGGACAATGAAAGAAGTCTATAAGCACTGAAAAAAAAGTAAACAAAAATTGATGTGACCTGCCAAAGAAAACAAATCAGCTTTTTATAAGGCTGACAGAAAATAATGCAAAGATTTCTGAAGAGTGTGAGGGGAAACGGAATGAGTCCCCAAATCTATACCTACTAGAATTTTCATTCTTATGCAATGGAAAATAAATGTAACTTACGGTACTCAAGGCATCTGAAAAGTGATTTACACACATTAACCTTTTCCATCATAACAACTCCTTGAGGAAGAAACTATTATCTCCATTTTACAAATGAGGCAACTGAGGCACCCAGGGGGCCAAGCTCACACAGACATCAAACTGTGGGATCTGAATTTCATCATGGCAATCCAATTCCTGAGTCCTTGCTCTTCACCAAACACCCCAAGAGGATGAAACAAATGGGATAATTCACACCCACAAATCTGTATCTAACAAAGAGGTTAGAAAGAGAATTTGAAATAAGGATGTTTAGAATACTAGAAAAGATAACACAATCTGGGAGAAGTACTGGATGTTTTTGGGGGAAAGAATTGACAGAACTGAAAAGCACCCAGTATCAATTCTAAATTTGAAAATTATACTCGCAGAATTAAAACAAACCAAAAAGCAACCCCAGTTTTGCATTGTAATGGTCTACTAGAAAAAAACTGAATTTCACACTGCATCCCTGCATTTGAACTTGAAGCTTGAATTTAAAAATGGAATCTAGAGCTGGAGAAATCCCCCAGAATGAAACAGAGGAGAGATTAGGAAGATGGAGGGGCAAAAAGGAAGGAGATCTCATAACTGGAAGCACATGCCAGCAGACAATATACAGTATACAATATGCAATGACCACTCAAAAAATAGGGAAGAAAAAGATGACATGAAGCAGAAAAAGTGAGATGTAATTTTGACACATATGCTTTTGTTATTTAGCTTTTACAATTAATAATCTCCTTTATGATTTCTGCTTTAATTCAAGAGATTCATTTTCAACTGATTTTCAAATATCTGGGCTTTTGGACGTCATCCATTTATTATTGATTAATTTTTAATTGCTAATTCTGACACATTTTGTTATTTATTATTCATAATAAAAATATTTAGTTCTTATTGTTATGGGGGGGTATTGGTTTCTATTTTCCCAAGATTTCAAGAAAGAGATGAGTACTCTGAATAAAAATCAGACTGAGTCCCGACATGGTAACAAATAAACCTAAGTTGCACAATGCCGAAGATCAAAAACAAGACAAAAAAAAAAAATGTAAAAAGTGGTGGAAAACGAGATTACTTACAAATGAATGCCAGTCCAACTAATGGTAGACTTCATGTCAGCACCAATGGGTATAAAAGAACAATGAAAACAATTACCTTGAAGTGCTGAGGGAATAGAACTCAATCTAGAATTCTAAACCAGCTGGACCATCATTCAAGAATGACAACAAAATAAAGAAATTTTTAGAATATTGCCCCTGGACAGTGTCTGAAAGGCACACCACGACAGTTTATATTTCAGCAAGAAACATGCATTTCTCTTTTAATTTCTTGAAATAAAGTCTTATGCTGATATATGTTTAACTATCCATATTTTTTAGACAAATTCTACTTTGAGGTAGTGCAGAATGTTTTATTTTGTTTACAGATTTTACTTATTTATTTATCTGAGAGAAAGAGAGAGGGTGGGGGGAGAGGAGCAGAGGGAGAGGGACAAGCAGACGTGAAGCCCCACACAGGGCTCAATCTCAGAACCCTGAGATCATGACCTGAGCCAAAATCAAGAGTCAGATGCTCAACCGACCGAACCACCCAGGCACCCCGGTGCAGAATGTATCTGAAGCACTGTTGTCTTTGTTTTCCTGAAACTGCTCAAAGTCTGGACAGAGATTAAAACGTGCTCCCCCTTGTTCCTGAGTGCTCCCCCTTGTTCCCTCTCTCCCGCCAGCCCCCCTGGAGGGAGCGTGCCTGCCTGGTCCTCCCTCCGCAGGAGTGACTGTGCTGGCTGAGGCGGGCTGCACAGAGGCTTTCGGGGGGTCCAGAAGCAGTCAGGTTGGCCCACAGGCTGAGCCTTCTGCCCCCCCACCCCGTGCTCCCCACTGCTCCACCTTTGCCGAAGTTACAGAAAAGCAAGACCAGGCAAAATAACTATAACAATACACTTAAGGATTCTTAGAGAGAAGGGTATGAATCTAGAAGATACGACTTCTGTTGATACTACATAGATGAAAGCATTTGAGGAGAACTTTCCAAATGATGAATCATAAAAGTAAGCCACTTAGAGACCCACTAAAGTCTTCCTGGAACTGAAAAAAAAAAAAATACATGATTTAAAAATTTTAACAGATAAACTGAAAAGGGTGCAGGCACATGTAGAGCTGAGTACCAATTTAGATCTGAAAGACCCTGGGGAAGAGTTCGTTCACAATACAGAACAAGCACACGGAGGATCGAAGTCCCTAATTCAATGAGCCGATCCTCCATATTTTATTGCTGCCCATAAAGCTGAGACAACTGTCACTAAAATTCACAACCCCTCTGTGTAAGGTGATACCAGAGACCAAAATGAACATTGAAGTGAGTTGTTAGTTTGTTGGTGGTTTGCACGTGTGTATATGTGTGTGTGTGTGTGTGTGTTCCCTCTATTTTGGATTCCTCCTATTTCAAAAAAATGACAACCGTCTTCCCTAAAGACAGCTTAAGCAGAGACAGGACTTTTTGCCACTTCTCTCTTGTTTGTCATACAAAGAAGGTGCTTTGGTATTTTATGCAATTGGATTTTTAGGGCTGAATTTCCCTTCAAATAAAATCTGACGCAAGGGGGTGAAGAGCGCTATGCTATGAGCAGGGTTAACCACTGTTTTCCAAAGGTCCAGCAAACAGCTGAAAGTTTGGAGGTGCGGTTAAAGGGATAATCCAGGAATGCGTGGAGCAGACCTCACTGAGAAGATCATTATGGGCTATGGTCTAGGCGTCCAACCAAAGAGGTAGCGGTGACACGGAGACTCGTCTTGTTGCTGCGTCACAACATATCCACCTCTCCCAGAAAGGCCACGAAGCAACTGCTCAGAGGCACATGAAATCTATGTGAAGAAAGCAGAAAATCCAAAACAGAAACCGGACTCAACCCAAGATGGAGAAATTAATGAGGAAGGTGAGACCGAGTATTACATTTGGCTCTGGGACTTCCGGCAACCAAAGAAAAAGGTGAAACATGGCGAGTTCTGTGGTTCTTCTTGTCAGAAAAGAGGACCCGGTTTTTCTTGGTACTTAACTATAAACTAGATTTTTCAAAAGCATCCTCATATGGGGGCAATGAACAACAAGGATCTGAACATGTGAAAATAAATTATTTAAAGTGGTACTTCTGGGGGGTGCCTGGGTGGCTCAGTCGTTAAGCGTCTGCCTTCGGCTCAGGTCATAATCCCAGGGTCCTGGGATCAAGCTCCACATCGGGCTCCCTGCTCGGTGGGAAGCCTGCTTCTCCCTCTCCCACTCCCCCTGCTTGTGTTCCCTCTCTCGCTGTCTCTCTGTCAAATAAATAAATAAAATCTTTAAAAAAATAAATAAATAAAGTGGTACTTCCGAAGAGCTGGAATGACAGTCTTTACCAGGACTTTGCAGATGCTTTTTTTCTTGGGTTTAAAGAGAATTTAATTTACAATAAATAGCTCCTTGCCCTCCTGATTTGGCAATCAGGTTGTTATCGGTTGAATTGTGCCCCCACTCCCCATTCATATACTGAAGTGCTAACCCTCAGGACCTCAGAATGTGACCTCGCTTGGAGATAGTTTTTACAGAGTTAATCAGGTTAAAATAAGGTCATTAGTGTGGGCTTCCATCTAATATGATGTTGTCCTTAAATGAAGGAGAAATCTGGACATAGACAAACACATAACATCACATAAAGATGAAGCCAGGGATAAGGACGATGCTTCTCTAAGACAAGGAATGCCGAAGAGCACCAGCAAACCACCACAGGCAGGGAGCAGATTGTCCCTGACACCCCCCAGAAGGAACCAAGCCTGCTGACTTCTTGGTCTCACACTTTAATGCCCGTTCTTGTTAGATGATAAATTTCTGCTGTTTAAGCCACTCAGGTTGTGGTCCTTTGTGAAGGCAACTCTTGGAAAACTAATGCACATGACTTTATATTTTTCCAGGCTGAGGGATGTCCCAGTGCAGCTTTGCCTGGCAGTGGACACACTTCCAATCAGGGCCTGAATCAAAGATTCTAGTGATTCAATCAGAAACAAAAGAGTTGAGAGATGAAGGCAGGCAGGATAAAGCCAAGAACAGTCCATGACTGGAAAAATGCTCCCAGTACCCAGCTTCCCCAGCAACAACGCACTCACATCAGGCCTGATGCTACCACGAGAAGTTCACATTTCTACAATAAAAAGTTCACGTGTTTTCTTTGGTCTTGTCCTACTTTGTATTGGTCCGCCTTTATGACAAGAGTCCAGAGACCAGAAAGAACTGGCCCAGGACCAAATGCCAGTAAAACTCAAAATCTCTGTCACTTACCTGATCCCTAATTAGGAGTCGAGAAGCCTTGATCCAAGCCTTTGCTAGCACAGGTAATGCTGCACGGTCCCAACTGCTCCTTTTATGACTTGGCTGCATTTTGCCAAGTATTCGCTTGGTGTCACATTTATGAGCTTACTTAAGAATCTTTTGTGCAAATGTTTTGAAGACTTACTTTGTGGACTTGCTCCAGAACTAGATTCCTGGGGCCCACTGCACAGTATTTTAATGAGGCCAAGAGGTAAGCTTTGCCTCCTGGTTATTTTCTCCTATCTTCTATCCTGCCCCTTCTTCTTTCCTCCAGGAGTTCCTGCTCTTATGACAAATAAGGCAGCTACTACCTATGGGCAAAATTCCCTTGAGCACCTACCACTGTCCTCCACTCTCCTGAACATGAACTAGATCTCTACGGGGAGGCTTACTGGTTAAAAGCACCTACAAATATTCCTCTGTGTGTGTATGTGCATGCACTCGAGGGAGGACGACTTCACTGGGCACCGATTTGTAGGATCCAAATATCTTAGGATTGCAAGCAAACTTCTACAATGTCTGATGCAACTTCTTCTCCAACAACCTCTACACCAATGAAAATTTGCTCTACAGCGCCTCTGCTAGCTGGTCATATAGCTCTGATGGAACTATTCCAGTATTAGGTCATCTCTGCTTTTCATGAGGCCCATACAATTTCACAGACTTCTCATTGTAGGAAGGCCTTCCACCTATTGAGAAAAAACTTCTTTGTCACCTCCATCCTCGTGTAGCTCCTCTCCCAGATGCTCTCACTGATTTGGGTGGGTACTTACAGCAAAGTGAAATGGGAAGGCCAATAAACTCTTAGTAATTCAGATATAAAACATCTCTGATTCTTCTCTCAGAGGCCAGGGCCATCTTGGTGAAAGTACCCCCAAACATCTGTATAATTCGTGCAGGATCCTATGGCCTCCTTTACTCTCCAGATTATGGAATCTCCTGGCACAGGGCTGGACTGGGCTAGGCAGCTTCTCTTAAGTCGTATGGCTGCAACTCATAGAGGCAGAGGAAACAAAAAGTCTACCATCTCCATGAGGCAATATGCCACAGAAGTTCTAGAGATGGTGCCCACTTGGGAGGATTCAGAAGACAGAATTCAAGATCAGTGGGATGAAGGCATGCCACACAGGAAGGGGCAGGGGAACCTAGCCAAGAAGACTGACTCTTGTGGCTGCCTGGCATGGGGAAGGGGCCTGCAAGGACTGGCATCTTGGTCTATCAAGATCATTTCTGCTTCCTTATGTGATTTGTGGACTATAAAGATTCTTATATTCTGTTTTCTGTTATTGAAATGTATGTTCCCATAACATTCTGAGAAGGTTCCTGATAAGATGTATCTGCTCCCTAAATGTGGCAGGTGTGCTGGGAGAGGGGCTGGGGGGGGCGGGGCAAGAGAGCACTTTGTGAAACCAACTGCAGAGGAACTGCTGGATAGGTCTGCTGACCCAGGGAGAGGTTACCCACTTCTGGTCTGGGTCAGAAGACTCTGCAGAACTCTGGCTACCCACTGAATCATCATTGCTGTACGTACTTCCATCATTTCACAAAGTATTTCATGTTTCCATGCCGTTTACCAGAATCACTTTATTTGAACAACTCAGAAGAAATCAATGGCAGGGAGTCCTAAGCTTTTTGACAGATGAGAGAATTGGGAAGTTAAGTGATTTCCTCCAAACCACATAGGGAGTTAATACTAGAGAGAAGCTTACACTTGATCTCTTGATCTTTCTGTTTTTATTTATACAAGTGAATGAGGCGAGTGCATATCACCTCTTGCTATGTCCCTGCAATTGTCCCACTGACCCCCTTCTGCTCAATACCATATGACTGTGACTGAGGAGACCACATCCAGAGCAATGTGACCTCCCGTCTCTTGGCTGAGGCACTTAATTTCTCCAGCTCCACTGTAGTTGTTTTGAAAGATTAGCTAGAGTTCCAGTCATTGACTAATTTGGTCAGAGTATTTTTGCACTTTCTTCATCAGGGTGAAAATGGACTTTAGACATTAGAGAATAATATCAAGGATTCACACAAAGGTAAAAGCAGTGTCCAGAATAAGAGTTGAATCCTCCTTGTTCTATTTATATGGGTAAATTATTTAATCACACCAGTTACATTACCAGTTGGGAATGTCTCCACCTGACTAAATACATATTAACACACGTTGGCATCAATCTCCATTAACATAATATTGGCCATTATGGGAGCATGACAACATCATCCTACCCACGAATGTGACACAGAGCAGTGTCACAGACACCTCAGTGCCTGGGCCCTTAAGGCGAAATGGAAAGTTCAAAACACCTTCTATATGCAGCCCCCTGGCATTACTTCATATTTACATTAGTTTGGCTAATCTGGTCAAGGGAACTTTTTCCCTAAGAAAATGTAATAGGAATATTTTATTTGAAAATTTTATGTGGTAAGCAGCTGTCTAAAGTCTTAATTCCTGTTTTCAGTAGGGTAAGTGGCAAATGCAACCAGGAAGGGAAAAAAAAAAAAAATGCAGTTTCCCGAGTGCTAGCAAAGGCAGTGGGCAGTGGAAAATCCATGCAAAGACTTTCCAGGAAAATGTTCCTACAGATCACTGCACAAGCACTTAAATGTTGGTGTAGAAAACTACACATTTCTTAAGGATATTGAGCAAAAGACTGGACAAGCCCCCCAGCAATCGGGACCCAGGCAGAGAGAGGGACAACAAATGGCAGATGTCACACAGCCAAAGCGGGATCACAGTCAGGGAGCCAGGCCATGGGCCAGGTGGCCATCGGCATCCTTTGTCCCATTGCTACACCTTGTGCTGATCTTGTGCGAGGACAGCAGGAGGGGAGCTCCGTGTCCCCCCCCACTCTTGCCCTGGCCATGGTCGGTCACATACCCATGACATCTGCTACACCCTGTCGCTCCTCTCACCTTTTTGACCAATTACAAAGCAAATAGTACACCACGTTACAGCTTTTCCCATTCTCTGTGTAGAAATTCAAGCAGGAGCAGGAGCATAGTTTGTATTTACCTACATTTTGCATGATGTAAATGAGGTGAATTGATGTAGTAAAAAGAGGAGTTTAGGGAAAAATCAGATGAGGGTTCCTATCTTTCTTCAGGTATAACTTTGGAAAAATTACCCAATCCCTGAGCCTCTTAAACTAGGACAACAATATTTTTCTCATAATTTTCCATAAGAATTAAATAGTATACTGTATAAAAAGCTTGTCCTGAAGGAGTTACTCAGTAAATAGTAATTTATAATTACATTATAATTTTATAGAGAGTGATATACATAACATATATGATATAGAGATAAAATATACCTTTATATAATAGAATAATAACAACATACCATAATCTCATTGGTTGCCATGTTCGGAGGCAACATGGACTTTGAAACAGAAGGAATGATGACCCAAGGAGCAGCATATAAGCTTTAACAAGAAGTAAAACGTGCACAGGACACCAGTGTCCCCAGTGGACAGAGCCTTGCCTGCCCTTCCATCTTCGTTGTCACTGTGTGGAAGCTCCAGTAGAGTCTGATTCAGAAAAATCTAGAACCCACTATAGTCGAGGGCTTTACTTTCCTGCTCCCCAGTTTCCATTTTTTTCTAAATATGTGTAAGACCAATGTCTACCTCACAGGACAGTTTTATGGATTAAACAGAATAATGTATGTAAAAGTTCCCCAAATACCAGGCATTACTATTATTAATAAATGGATGGTGTCTGACCATTGATGAATGAGATGGTACCTAAAGATCCTGAGAGAACGATAAAAAGAGAATAATGTTAAGGGAGATGACCACAGGCAAAATGTACCAGTAAGTTGGATTGAGAAAAGGACTGAAATCAAATTAGTTGGGAAAGCATGGTTGCGGAAGTCAGAAAGCCAAGTACCAGGGTTTGTCCTCAAACTTAGTCCAGCTGCCTGCCTGGAGCTGGATGGAAGGCGACGTGGAGGCATGGTTGGGCTGGGGCTCCTCTGCCTCCCTTGGACAGAGCAACTGGAAGATACCCACGTGGGTCAGAATCTCCTTAGAGCACCAGCAGAAGGCAGTGTTGGGAGGCCTCGTGGAGCACTGGTAGGAAGTGTGAGAACTCCCTGGCCATTCCAGATCGAGATCCCAGGTCCCCATGCAGCTAAAGAGAAAGTCTTTAGGGAGTCATTCACCACGCAGATCTTGGTCTGGTTTTTGCAGGACAGTTTTTCGTTTGTTTGTTTGTTTGTTTTAAGATATAAGTGTACGTTAATCTCTTGGAGTAGAGAAGGAGAGACTAAGATGTCTGTTATGTGGCAAGTTTTGCCTGGTTTCAGAGATGGTCAGTCAGGTGTGGCCACAAAAGGGGACACAGGAGAGGCACAGGAAAACACACTGTATTATACTCATACATCCTAGAGAGACAGGGACACCATAAGCCATGAGGGAGCCACACAGAGGAGGAGCATCAAAAGAGGGGGGTCAACCAAGCAGGGAGGGAGCCAAGAGAGAGAGGACCCATGGACAAGTGTCTTTATTGGGAATCAGGTATGAGAGGATTTTACTGCTGTTTATGATGATCACTAGGTCACCGTGAGGGAAGGGTAAGCAAGGGAACTTGGGCCAGGGACCAGCCTTATCATACTGATACTCCTGGTCCCACCTGGTGGTGTGTTCACAGCCTGGTTGTGGGGATGCTGAGGCAACAGGACAATGTGAAGTTTCAACATTTACAGTACAGAAGTTAGTCTACATTATGGCTCCAGTAGCAAGGAAAGTATGCATCTCCTCCATTGACACATCCAAGTTAAAAGATAGGAGGTGATCCTAAAAATAAAAGCCATGCCCAGGTTATAGAGAGAAGATTATGGGAAAGTCATAGAGAAATTTGGGACCAAAGATATCCTTAGGAAATGCTTTTGTCTTATACTTTCGGTCTAGGAGACTTCACAACTGAGAATTTTTGTACATGAATTATAGCAATGATACAGGTGACTTAGTTCACACATGCACTCACATACACATCTGCACACACACACACACACACAAAAACATTAGGTCATTTGTTTACTGATGAATCCCCAAGGAATGGCTACAGTACTGGGCACAGAATATGTACTCAATAAATACAGAAAACTTGTAGAATAAGTTAATAGGTGAATGAATGAATGAATTTTAAAAATTAATTAATGAATTAATGAATAAATGGGGGGGGGAGGAAAAGAGAGACAAACAGACACAGAGACACACAGAGAGAGAAATGTCACTCCCTGACTTCAGAACTAAGATTCAGAGGTGTGGAATGGGAGCCAAGCTGCCCATTCAAAGGGCTTTTAGTTTGGCTTAAGAGGAAACTCTTCAATTCTTTGGATAAAGGATGATGTGTGTTTGTGAAAGGAGCAAGCCAGAGTCAGCAGGGCCTTAAACTAGCAAGTCCAAGGAAAATGAAAGGGCTACAGAGCCAAAATGTCTACATCTTTGTGATACATTTAATTTTCCTTACATACACCAAAAAAGCAAAACCTACATGTAACAAATGTACAAAAAAATCTGCCCGTGGAGCCTTGGAATGTTGCATGTGGTTATAAGCAGGTCATTTTATAGCCCACGACACAATTTGGCCATCTGTAAAATACGATAAAAATCACCCACTAACACTTGTTACATGTATCCTGGAAGGCTGAGAAACACAGACAGTAGCTCAGAAGAAAACATTCACTGGGAGAAACCTGAAGGACCGTCACTAAGCTACACTGTCCCATTTGGGAATAAAGGGCTTGCTAATCATAGACATCACCAGATATGCCAATGAATGGGCCAAGTTCACCTCTCCTTGGAGGAATACTTCAAGGAGATAAATAAAAACCATTATTAGCTTATCATTACATTGGGGCTGCACTCACTAACCCTACAGGAGCTAAATGCCAATTATCGAAGGGAGTAGATAGTGAAACATGTAGCTCTTTGAAAAGTCTAGGACTGCAGGTCAGAAGACTCAGCTTTAAGTCCAAGGTGTGCCACTTAGGAGTTGTATGATCCAAGTCAAGTTATTTAATCTCACTCCCCAGTTAATCCCATAAATCCTGGGCCAGATACACGCTAAGCCATGAATGAATGGGAGAATGAAGGGCATTATGCAGGTCAGACAAGATCATGCACGTGCACACTCTGCAACACTGAAAGCACGATGTGGAGATACGATTACTATTTTCCTAATAATAAATATTCTATAACTCAATATGAATCCCTGAAACTGGATTGATTGGCTTTATAGGGCCATGTAGGCAGAGGTTGAACTGTTAACTTGGGGTGCAAGCTGGTCTTTCCTCTCATGCAGATTTTCCCAGCTACGAGCTCCAGCAATTGAAGCCAAAGAGACACTTTCTTGGAGTCCTTGTGGTGCATGCATGTGTGGGTGTGCGTGTGATAAATGTGATGTGTGGCTATGAATGGGACAGTAATGGTAGCCCAACTTCTTGCACTGCTCAAGTCCATTAACAGATGAAATCTTTCTTCTTATTCCCTGTTTAGTTTAAATTTTCCCCCCAACCAACTCACTTGAGCCAAAAGAGAGGCAAGAATTTTCCACCTTGCTGCGTAATTGGCAGTCTGACATTTGGCCTCTTGCACCTCTCAGAAGTTTGGCCACAATGACTAGCCTTCTTCACGCCAAGCAGCATTAGCGCTCTGTTAACACTAGGCAGCGGCACAAGCAAAAAGTCCCCTTGTGGGAACAATGTGACTTCATGTAGCTGACATCTGAACAAAGAAAACACCAGAGAAGTCTGGACAGTTTCTTTATGAGCAAACAGGAAGCAAAGAGAGAGCGAATGCATGGCCTAACTGAAGAAGTTGGTGAGTTGCTGCGGATACCTCGGTGATAGAATTTGCAGGAACTAAAAGGGATGTACACAAGTGTAAGCATCCAGAGTGTATGTTTGGAAGGGGGTGTGTGTTGGTGGTTGATGGAGGAAAGCAAGCCTGCAACATAATGTACCACCCTTTCAATACCTTCTCTACGTGCCTCACAGTCTGGCTTTCCACAGCCTTCTGTAATGTCCTTTTATCACAGCCTTGCAAACAATTGCTGTGTTCCAGTCTTGGTTGGAAATTATTGAATACGCACCAGTGTTGGAGAATATGCCTGGGAAAACGGCTGCTCTCCATGCTTTGCCCATTGGTCCTGTTTAGAGAGACCTGTCTGTGGATATATGAGGATCCCAAATCTATTATCCACAGACCAGGAAAGACAGGGACCGACTACTTGCTGTTGGTTTGGGATCTCATGCCCAACTGACTGGATAATAGGGATAATTATGTTTTTACAAAGACAGAAAACCCAACTAATTAAGGGAAGCGGTTTAGTATGTCCATCTTTCTTCATGGAAACTGCCACAGTGGGGTTACTCCAGGCTGCTCATCTGGGTCCTACATTCTATATTCTCTAGAAGAGCCTCTTCTTTTCCTGTTCTTCTTCTCCTTCAACTATGAATAAAGCCTAGAGACATTCTACTTTTTTATTTTATTTCATTCTGAGCCCTTAACGACAGCAACAAATCCTAACAAGCATGCCTTTCTAGCATAGATTCAGGGCTAACCCTCCGTAAAACAAAAAGTTTGCCACCACGCGTCCCTCTCTGTGCCGTTGGCTTCCAATTTCCAACACAAGTGGCCAGATTCCCCATATTGCTTCCCTCCTCCCCCTTTCATAAACCTCTTTTGTTTACATTAAGACAGGATTTCTCCATCTCGGCACTACTGACATTTGGGGCTGATTAATTCTTTGTTGTGGGGGGCTGTCCTGTACGCTGAAGGATGCTTAGCAGCATCCCTGGCTTCTACCCGTTAGACGCTGGTAGCACCCTCTCTCTTCGGTTATGAAAACTAAAAATGTCTTCAGACTTTGACAAATGTCTCCTTGGGGACACCAACACCCCAGGTGGATAACTATTGCAGCAAAGGGCCCTTAACAGTGATCCTTTCCCAGGAAATTGACAATGAACTGTCTTACAATGATAGAATTTGGGGCATTCACCAGTTTAGTGCCCTTCTTGGGGACCCCGAGGTCACTTAATGAAGGCAGCCTTGCAGTCATTAGCTGGTTTATCAGAATTATGTATAATTGAGACCTATAATAAAGCGATCACAAGCATTTGTCCCAAAGCAGTAGCAGTTTCAGGTGTAAAACCTCCTATCCATTGGACTTCTGGGCCAGTGCATTCCCTTAAGATCACAGAACAACTCTCAGTTAGGCAGAAGGGATGCTCTCCATTCCTCAGATGATGTGTTTCCAAGCTCAGAATATACAACTATAAAATCCAGCACTTAGGAGCCAGTATGTGTATGCATAGTCTCACACAATTTACAGCCCCAACCAGAAGATGATGTCATCAACCGAGACACATATTCTACACCTCGTTTTCCCGTGGTAGGATTTACACTTTCGTAGAGAATGTGGGGTTGGCAAAGAGTGTTGAAAGTGAGCAGCAGAGACCCAAGGCAGGCACAAACTATTCTTTAAGAGTAAAGTCCTATTCCTGTGTGGTTTGTGATCAGCCAAAATGTGAGCACTTCAGCACATTTTGTGCAGTGTAAAATCATTTACCATGGTATGAGTGAGGGTTACTTTAAATAGAAGGAAAGAAATTACTATTGCAGTAAGGAAGCTGGCTAATGAGCATTTGCTTGTGGCAGAATCCTTTCAGGGATCTGGCAGACTCAGACAACTGCCTGAAACCCAATATTAGGTCTACCAATTGGCTTGGATGACTCCAATCACAGAAAACAAGAGATGCGAGCATAGATTCTGAGTCTATGAATTATTGTGAAGTTAAGACAAAGATTCTATCTTCTTTTCTGTTTGGGAAAAAAAAAATGATCTAATGAAAACAAAAAGGACTTTACCACAATTTTTAAAAAATTAAATTTATATATTTGGCCAACTATCTGTGTTATTAGAACATTTATAATCTATTATTTGGATTTTAAAATTTTTCAAGTTATTTAATTGGTATAGCAAATCCCCTGCTATTCACACTGATTCCATTGCTACTGATGAAATTAAAAATGTTGGATGATGTGTCCCAAATCCTCGGAGGCTAACTTCCAATATGGATTTAATTTCTTAAAACTCAACCTCAACAGTGCACATCACTTAGTATCTGTAAAGACTGACTTTTTTCCCATTTTGAAGACAGCTCGTTGACTCACAAAGCAAAGTTTGAACCTGGCACTTGGCAACTCCTAAGGCACTTCACTCTTCTGGCAATGTGATCTTTCTGCGAGGAAAAAAAATTAACTCTTGGTATGATTTTTGAAAATCTCGGGCTCTGGGATTAGTGCCTATGCAACTGGGTTGGAGGCAGCACATTCTTTCTTGGCCATGCGAGCTGCATATTAATCATACAGACTGGAGTGTATGCAAGACCAAAACATGAAGCCAAAGCCCAAAACTTTTTAACCAAAAAGGAGAGAAGTACATCATGGAAGACGTAACAGCATATGCTGTTGCCTGAATTAAAAAAAAAAAAAAGTGCTATGTTTGTGGGGAAATGGGCAGTCATCGAGGCATGGCCATCAGATGCCCTGCATGTGCCCAGCACACGGCACTGTGCTTCTGGCCCATTCCCTCAGCAACCCGTGTCAGAGTGTTAATGAATGCAGATGGAGAGGTTTGGGCCCATAAGAACTCCCTCTCAAAATTTAAATTACTCATGTGTTTAGGCATTTTTTTCTTTTAAAATGTAATAACCAGAGTCGTGGATTCTTAACTGGTTTGTGGGTGAGATAGTCTGCTCAACTCTGTCCTGTGCACCTCAGATTTCCTCTGTTGCCCAAACACATACTCACTGCTCTGCCATCAATATGTTTTTCTCTCCATCAGTCACCTCCCTTTCATCCTTAGTTCTTTGAGGGATTTGTGCCAGGACTGGAATCAAGCGTCATCTTCACCGGGAGTCCATCTCTGGCCTCCCGGATGGCTATCATGGTTCTTCTTTCCCCTCTCCCCATGACACTGTACATATCTCTGTTGCAGAGCTTCCTGCGCTATGCTGTAATTGGCCATGAGCATTTTTGTCTTCTCCTTTTACCCATAACCTCTTCCAGGGTAGCACTGTGTCTTATCCATCTCTGTGTGTGCAGGGCGAGGCACACAGCAAGTGATCTTCCACACATTTCTAATAAAAGGACAAATGAATGAGTGACAATGAATGGGTATAAGAATCACACTGACTACTTTCTGTCTGAAGTTGACAAGAAGTCCAGGAACATCTCTAAGATGTTCCACCTGGTAGGTCAGAGGACAATGGACAACACGTGGCTTGCCTGTCCTACGGACAAAGGAGCTCAGTAAGAAATGTAAAATCTTGGAGCAGGCACCTTGTATTCCCACCCCCTCAGTGGTAGTTCAACTCTTTTATTGTTCTCCTTTTTAAAAAGTATTATTTTGGGTAATTTTCCAAGGGAACTTTGGATCTAGCGTCACCACATCAGAGAAATTACTATCTAAGCAGGGAGACAAGGCAAATCTGCTCAGAAGGTCACCAGACAACTCAAGGCGATTGAGGCAAGTGCAGGATATTGGGCTTGTCAGTTAAGCAGCCCATGGAAATGACCCTTTGAAACTCATTGCTGTCTTGGCCATTCATAGATGTCATGGGAATTGTACTAATTAAATTAGTGTTCTCTCTCCTGAGAGTCTCGGGAAGATGATTTTGTGGTAAGATATGCTTTTCATTTGATTTTTCTTGAAGATACAGTGCATCGTAACCAATATGCATTTCTTCTGCCATTGGCTCCTGGCAGGTTTAGAATCCAAAAAGCAGCTCATCTCTACTCTAGCAAGTGTTTCAGGCTTACAATCTATACTTTTGTGTTGATTTCATTCCTGCCCCAATTTTTTTCTATCCTTCTATTTGTTTTTACTTCTTTGCCTACTTCTGATAGATGTTATCTTACTAGTGTGTGGTATTTTTATAAACTGCCATAAATCCTTTTTGAAGTAAAGTAATGTAGCAGAAATATTAAATATTTATATGAAACAGAAGCAATAATCAAAATATGTAATAACTACTATGGCATGGTCATTGACCAATCAGAAACGTGCTATCCATTAACAACAAAAATGTCAAACTGGTGTAAGCAGGCAGAACACCATCCTTGCTGATAAATAAATTAAACAGCATCATCTCAAGTGGAAGAAAGAATATTCATTCAGCTTGGATCCAAGGGACCAGAAAAAGCAGTACCATCAAGGAGAAGTACTGAAGCAAAAGTCAAAAAGATCTGATTTGGAAAACTTGGCTTGGTCTCTTAGTCACTTTCTGATTTTCAGATTTCTCATATGCAAAAAAGGAAAAGAATACTTGCCTACTTCACTGGGCTGGTAGAGAAAAGAAGATATATGAGTTCTCTGCAAAAAATATATGACTGAACTGATGTAGAAATATTGCACCCCAAATGATTATTTGGACCTTTCAGTGAAGTTTTTCAATGAATCACTTCATTTTCTTCCAGTATTTTTTTTTCATAGCCAGGAAACATGTTCACACATTACAAATGTCTCTACCTTGGTCTTCTTGGATAATTTTGCAGATTGTTACTCAAATTAGCGGATTCCTCCATGAAGCAAAGTAGAAACACTAGGTGGCCAGGAGCTACCACCCTGTGCACAGAAAGCTACTCTACAGTGGCCTTGGGATTCAGCCACATGGCCACAGGAGCAGCCAGAAAAAGGAAAGGGCAAAGCCAAAATTCAAGCCAGGCATTTCAACTTCAGCCCTTAGCCAGTGAGGTCATTTTCCATGTGTTCTCTGTTTCCACTAGATTCAATGTCTCTTAAATGTTGAATACACAAATTTGAGCCCCTCTGATGAGCCATCCAGGCCAGCACAATGGCGCTTGCCATCCTGACACTGTCATCCAGGGCTGGATCTTAATGAGTACAGGAATCAAGCCAGGGCCTGAGGTTATAATTTGTCCTTTACGCCAATGAACTGCTTGTCCTCATAACCCCGGTTTCTGGAGAGCTCACTCCATCATATCTCTGGAAGGCATAAGGGTATGGTGGTTCAAAGACTTTCTGGTTTACAATCCCAACTCTGACATGGACGATCCGTGTGGCTTTGGCCTTCAGGTTCCTCATACATCATGTGGGAATAATATGAGTACCTAACTGAGAGTGGTAGCAAAGATTTAATGAAATCATTCATGTAAAGCACTTAGAGTGCTTACTGCTCAGAAGCATTCTATGTGTATAAAGTATTATTATCCATGCCCCCAGGAGAGAATAGTATAGTTTCAAATTCATTAACATAAAAAAGCTGCTGATTGTTCAAGCTCATTCCCACCCCCTCACAGAAATTCTTTATTATAGCCACACCTAACACTTGTTTTCTCACACCTGCTCTGCTTTGTTCTGTTCCCTCTACATGGAAAGCTCTGATATTGTAATATAATAAATATATATTTGATCATTGTTCCCAGTTTCTGGCACAGAGCTGCCAAACTCTTGGAATTTCCGAAGTAATATGGGTGAAAGGAACGTCTTTTATTTTTCATAATAAGTCCCTTCCAACCATACTTGAGCTTATACTAATGAGGTGACTTGTGGAAAGCTCCAAAAGATGGAGGGATGCTCTCCTGGAGAACCAGGCATCTGATTACAGGGTTGTAACTTTTAGTCCCTTCTGCAACCTCCTGAGGGGGCAAGGGATGGAGATTGAGTTCACTTATCAACAGCCTATGATCTAAGCAATCATGCCTGTGTAATGAATCCCCCATAAAACCCCCAAATAACAGGGTACAGAGAGGTTCCTGGTTAGAGAGCACATTGAGGTACTGGGAAGGTGGTGAGCCCAGAGAGGATGTGGAAGCTCCATGCACCCCTTCCCACTTGCCCTATGCTTCTCTTCCTTCTTCTTGTTTCTGAGCTGTAGCCTTTTATAATAAACTGGTACTCGAGTAAGTAAACAGTTTCACCATGTTTTGTGACTTGTTCTAGCAAATGACCCAATCCAAGAAGGGGTTGCAGGAACCCCCATGTATAGCCAGTCAGTCAGAAATACAGGTGACAACCCGGGACTTGCAATTGGCTTATGAAGTGGGGGCCAGTCTTGTGGGATGGAGCCCTTAACCTGTGTGGTCTGTGCCAAATCCAAGCAGTTAGTGTAGGAATTTCATTAATTGTAGGACACCCAACTGGTGACCTGCTGAGAACTGGAGAGTTGCTTGGTTTGGAAAAACCACATATGGGATGTCAGAAATGTTGGTGTGAGGATAGAGAAAAACAATGCTTTTTCTTTTAAATGCCTTTACCAATTTTTATGTCCTACTACATCTTTCAAGTAGCAATTCTAAGCCATCCCATTCAGGAAGTCTTCTCATATGTTATCTCTCAGGATGAGATAAGTGTCTATTCCTTGCCATCTTGCTTTCTGCATGAAACTCAAGTCTTCTCCCACCTGGACTGTTGAATTATTTCAGGACAGAGCCTAAGCTCCTTCATTTTGCTATCTCCCCCAGCATAATCTAACAGAGAGTTGGTGCTCAGTAAACATTAAATGAAATTATAAATTAAAATAAGTTTAACATATTGGGATACTGGCATTCTGCACAGGCTTATGAGGTGTCAGCCAACATGGTACAATTTCATAGATGCAAGGGAAAATGCCTGATATCCTCAAATGCCCTTCCACCAGCGGCCTAATTTCTTAGAGCTCCACTCATTCATCTATCCACGCATTGGCCCAACACTGTGCTGGACTCCAGGATTATAAAATATAATCAGACCTGGCTGCTACTCCACTAGTACAATAGTCTTCCCCTGGGCTGATGGTTTTAAATCCCTATTTTGAGTTCGGACAGTGTGTACACAGGAAGTCCTTCTCTAAATGTCCTTTATGCCTTCAGAACCTCAATGAAGGATCTCAGATACATTGTGGCTGGGGGACTGAGGGAGAAACAAGGAGAACCTGAGGCCTCCAGACATCTACAGAGGCCCAGGGAAATGACTGTCACCACCAAGGAGAAAAGGAAAGAGCTAGAGGGGGTCAAGTCAGCATGAATTTCTGTTTAAGACACATCTCTAAGGGGGCTGGCGGCCCAAGGAGAAGGCTTATTGATAATTGGGCTCAGTGGGAAAGGAATCTGAAAATAAGCATGCTCTAAAAGAAAGAGCCTATCTTGGAGTTAAACAGACCTTGGTTTGAATTCATCTCTCTCCTTAGTAGCTGTAAAGACCTGGGCAAACCTCACAGTCTCTGATCTTCAATTTCCTCATCTGCACAAATGGAGATGGCCTCATGGTGTTTGTTGTGATGCCTCAATGAAATGTAATGTCAAATAACCAGTTAGATTGTATGTGCTCAATAAATGTTGTCCCTCTTCCCTCCTCTCCTATTTAAGTACAAAGCAATCCCTGTGCTTGGATGTGCTTTCAATCCATATGGCTCTGTTGGGGTCAGATAATCCATGGGCATCTATTCAGAAACCTGTTCACATACAAATTAGGAGAGCAGGGGCTGCAGGCAAAGCAGACACTCTGCTGTCTGAGACCAGGCAGGATGTGGCTAAGGCTGCTTGGCTTTACATCAGGTAAGATGGCCTGTCCCAGGAATACCATTTCTGGAACCAGGATGCAGAGGAGACTTGGATGGATTCCCTTCAAGATGAGCCCAGTCCCTCCTTAGAGAGAGAGCTTCTGGAAGTGCTGTCCTTGCGAGGCCAGACACAAGGAGCACTGAGTGGTGGGGCAGCACCAGCCCCCTGGCTCCAGCTCCTGCCCATTGGTAGCCAGAAGCTTGTCCCACTGCTCTCCCAGAGTCTGACTAATACTGTGGGCAGGCACGTGGGGTGAGAGGTGTGGGTGAGGCAGTGCTTCCTTCAAACATGCAACTTCAAAGTCTCTGAGGATGTCGTCTGGCATGGACAAGAGTCAGGGGGAACTGGAACTGTGGAATTTCCAGATACAAAAGGTCCCATTCAGAACTGCGTGCCTTGTTGCACAACAAGGGAACAAGGAGACATTTTATGGCTTTAAAAAGGCCTTGAGCTCAAAACAAAGGGACACAACTCTCTCTGCTTTGTCTTCTGAGCTTTAAGGCCTGTCTTGTGTGATGGTAGGTTACAAAAACAGGTGACAGCTTACTTCATTCTGCCTTGGCAGAAAGCTTACTTCTAGACATAGGCCTAGAGGCACTGCCCACTGACCCGGGTTTCCCCAGAGGTTCCAGCATACATTTAATCTGGGCAGTGAACGATCTAAATTAAAGACCCAGTCACCCAGTACTACATAAAGAGGAACTCTCTGAGACTCATCCCCCTCATTCTGATAGCAGATCCATTCCCCAGGTACTCCCTGTACCACTCCCATATCCATCCCTATTATGCTATCAGTTTATTCCATGAGTTCTGAAGTGACCAGAGAGGCACAATCTCTGAGACCATGTCTAAAACATTTCAGGATGGTCCAAAATCACAATGTCATCCCGAACTGACCTTATATTTAAGAAGTTATTCCAATAAGCTCTATGAGCAAGAGCATCTTATATTTACATTTTATGATTTAGTCCATTCTTGGATGAGGGAACAGAGGCTCAGAGAAGTTGTCTCCAGCAAGTGACAGAGCTGTGGATTTTCGACCATCAGCACCACCATGCTATCTGCATCAGCCCCTCATATACAGCCTTTGCCATTCCAAGAGAGTCCACTTCCCCACTGGTGATTGCACAAAGGGCAAGAACCATGGTGGATATTGGTGGATACTGCTGGAATCTCTTGGAGTGCCTTCAAAAGATCTTAGCACAGATCTTTTTAAAAATTCATTCTAAAAATAGTTCAATTATTCATACCAAATATATGCATATTGATCAGTATCTGATTTTGTTCATTTCTCCATGCATCGGTTGCTTATAGCCCATCTCTAAATGAGAAATTTTATAAAGCCCTGTAAGTGTTCACCTT
Source organism: Mirounga leonina (assembly GCF_011800145.1). NCBI lineage: Eukaryota > Metazoa > Chordata > Mammalia > Carnivora > Phocidae > Mirounga > Mirounga leonina. The sequence goes on from NW_023270305.1 coordinate 7,420,958, forward strand.
CAGAAGTATAATTACAAGCAGCACAATGTATATTTTGAAGTGTGAAGCACTTGAGTTTCAGGAACACAGTATCCCTGTGCAGACAGAAAAGGTAATGACTTACATGCCAACTCGCAACTGGGAAAATGAGGTCACCCAAGAGACCTTAACAATGGAAATCTTGTGTTTCTGGTGCACATGTTCAGTCAGAGACATGAAATTTTAAAGAATCTTCGTCTACAGGAATGATGCCAGCTCCTCTCTCCTGCACATCCTCTCTGTGGATTAATCATCAGGCCCCCGGTAACCACAATGTGACCACTATGTGAGGCGCCTTCTTCCCTGAAACAATGAAGTTCTGTCCGTTTGTCTTTGGGAGGCATTCACAGCTCGAGGACATCGCTCTGTTTTATTTCAAGTACTCAGCACAGGCTTCTTGGGACATGGCTGGAAGGGGTGTTGAGCTGGATTGGGCAATAACAAATGTTCCAGTGGGACACTGAAACATTCTTACCATGTGGGGCACCCAGCAGGGACACAATTTGAAAGGTGAGGAAGGCAAGAGCGGGTTTCATAAAGCCTAGTGTGAACGTGCTGACCCTTGACTCTGGTAAAGCTGTGAGCGTCCTGGTCTCAAGGTCTTAGTGGGGTCTTCCCCACATCAAGGTGATATGACAGAGAGGAGCCCAACTGCTGGAGCCTTGACTTTGTCTCAGTAACCGATGAGATGAAATAGTGTCTATTCATCTGGCTGGGTAGAGCTCTGGAATGCGGTAGCTCTGCCTGAGGGGCCCTTGTGGAGTATACAGAGCAACACTGTCATTCCCAGAAGAAGGTGGCAGCCGCCTTCCACAGTAGGCTGCTCCCCCACCCCCACGTTTAAAGGCAGCAACCAAGAGTTCTTAAAATAATAAACAGCGGGCCATGGGCTCCCAACACAAACCCCAGAATTCCAGTACAATTCTACTTGACTGAACAGGTTCAGCACAGGAAACCCAGAGTCCAAAGGCCTCCCACCCCATGCACCGTGCCTGGGCACCCGTTAGAATTATTGTCCTGAAGCTTCGTATGTGGAAGAGAACCTCCTACATAGCAGCCAAGGAGAGGGGGATTTGAAGGTCTTGAGTTGAGCAATCTTGCTTCCCACCTTTGGGATATACAAATGCAAAGGCCACTGGGGCTCTGAGCATCACATGGACATGAGGTCTGAGTGGGCCCCTCTACTTAAGAGGTAACTCACCAACCTCCCTCTCCCAGCTCAGAGCTGGAAGCAGGAAAGCACAAGATTTCAATTAAGTTCATGATGAAGACTTCTTTAGCAACCCTGTTCTGAACTTTAGAGCAATGCTGGGAGCAAGGATGGCAGTAGTAATTCTCTACAGTCTGAAAAAAGTGGAAACCACACAAGATTGGGAATCAGAGAAACTGAATTTTGTTTCTGGCTTTGTTTCTGAATTTTGTTTCCAGTCATGTCACTCTGGATAAATTATTTAACTTTTATGGGCCTCAATTTCCCCACCTAGACCTATAAAATAAGGGTAATAACAAAACTGCCCTGGTGTCGTACCCATAGTACATAACTAATAAATATCAATTATTTAATTAACCACTGATTGAAGGACTAGTACTGACCTCAAAGTTGGTGAGGGTTAACTGGGGTGGTGTCTGACATGGGCCCCATAAATGATATACATGCACAATTTAGAAAGCATGGTAAGGGATTCTACCTCGCCAAGGAGCCCTGAGAAAGCTTCACAAAATGCGGGGCTTCACAAAATGTGGGGTACAGAACACTGATTATGTGACAAATTAACAGGTATTCTGGTGGGGGGGGGGATTTTCATGGGGAAAGAGTCAGGAAATTCTGAGTTAAACAAATGTAAATAGGTTTCTGTCCTGTAGGTTTTCTCAGGGTGTGTTGTCAATTTCTGAGAGACATGAAAGGCAGCTTTTTCCAAGCTCACCTAATCATTGAACCCTTTTTCACAAGGTTCTCCAGAATCTTGCCTTCCTGAGTGATACATTAAAGACCAAAATTGAGGGCGCCTGGGTGGCTCAGTTGGTTGAGCGACTGCCTTTGGCTCAGGTCATGATCCCGGAGTCCCGGGATCGAGTCCCACATCGGGCTCCCTGCTCAGCAGGGAGTCTGCTTCTCCCTCTGACCCTCCCCCCTCTCATGTGCTCTCTCTCTCTCTCTCTCATTCTCTCTCTCAAATAAATAAATAAAATCTTAAAAAAAAAAAAAAGGCCCAAGTTGAGAAAATAACTGCTTTAGACATATCCTTATGAAGAAGGAGTTTCCATGGAGCCCCTCCTAGGCAATAAACCTTTTGGTTTCAAGGGCTGAATACATATTTACTTCCTTTGCCAAGTATTTCACAAGGCTGTACCCACTGGAGGTTATTTCAGGCTATCAGCGTGCTATCTGTCATGCTAAATTGTTTTTATCTGCAAAATGGAAATAAATATCGGTAAAGAGAACACAGCAGCCAGCAATTTGAGTTCCTATCTAACCAGCATCTGGAGTACCTCCTGGTGATGGCATATGAGGCACACTCTTTGAACCCTGAGCAGGAGCCACATCCACGGAGGTTAAAGTGAAGGACCTGGGTGACAGAAATAGCCCCCCAACCTCCAGACTGAAGAGATGAGGCAAAGGAGTCCTATTGTCTCCTCAGGCTGAGATACTTGAGAAGCCACCAAAGGACCCTCCAGGAGTCATGTGTATGTGCCACAGAAGAGCCTAGAAAACAAGGGGCTATCTTCTCCAAAATAACCAATACTCTTAGGTCAACCCATACTCCTAGGTACCAAGAACCAGGAGCTGGTGACCGATCTTCATTCATGCTTATCTTCATTTGTATGAATAGAGATACACAATTAGCCTGTGACAGATTTTTGGCACCACTCAATGAAAACCAGATGATATTTGCCATTGGTGTTTTCTCAGCAGCCTCGGGGGAAAAAAAAAAAGCTTCCTTTTTGGGGAAATGAACCAGTTAGTCTGAGGACTGGGGAGTATCAGAAAATTGGTCTGCCACCTCAAAGAGGGGAGCTTTTTCCAGGTTGCTGGGACAATTCAGTAACAAGCTTCAGGAAGCCCCTTCATGAGGAGCTCAAGGCACAAGTCCTGCCTGGGAGCAGCAATCCTGAGTCTGTGCTCAGGGTCCTGTCACTCCACAGGCAACTCTCCTAAATTTACGGTCTCCACGGTCATCTTCAGAATCTGCCTGGCTGAGGAAAAAAAAAAAAAGGAACGAAAGGCAAGAAAATATTTCAGAAAAAATACACAGTTATTTATTAATGCTTGCTAAGTAGGTTCAAAATGCTGAGTGTTTGAAAAAGAGCTTTTGTTTATTCTTTGATGTATTCACTCAAAACCAATGATCATGACTCTCCTGCGCTAGATGTTTGTGATCAGAGGATGAGTGAGGCCAGTTGATGCCCTCAAGGAGTCCACAGTCTGCTGGGGGAGAAGGGAACAACTCAATCTCACAGTCCATAATGTGGAATATTACATAGCAGATCCAGGGAACTGTAGGAGAGCTGGAGAAATGTTCTGAGTCAAATCTGAGAGGAGGCTCTTCAATGACACATCCTCAGCTAGGGTTGAGGATGAGAGCAGTTGACCAAGTGAAGAAAGGGGATGAAGAGAAAAGCTTTCCAGGCAAAGGAAGAAGAAAGAAGGCATGTCCTTGTCTCAGCTTTGCCTGTTCCCATCAGTTATCTGCTTTCTATTGCTGCTACAGCAAACTACCGCAAGTATAGTAGCTTAAAATAATATGGATTTATATTAGAGTTCTAAAAATCAAAGGGCCGAAATGGGTCTCATGGGGGCTGTGATTAATCAAGGTGCCAGCAGGGAGGTTCTAGGAAAGAATTCATTTCCTTAGCTTTTCAAGATTCTAGAGGCTTCCCACATTCCTTGGCAGGTGACTCCTAGCCAGCAATTACATCACCCTGACCTCTGCTTCCATGGCCCCTCCTCCTTCTCGAATTCTCACTCTCCTGCCTCCCTCTTCCCCTTATAAGGACCCTGTAATTACACTGGGCCACACAGATAATCCAGGATAATCACCCCACCTCAAGATCCTTAACTTCAACACATCTACACAGTCCCTTTTCCCATGTAAGAGTAGCATATTCACTGGTTCTGGGGGTTAGGACATGGACATTTTGGGGAGGGCCACCATTCTGACTACCATACCATTTATGGCACTAAGTTCCTCCACCTATAAAATGGGTTGGATCCCATGGCCTCTAAGTACCTGTCCAGTTCTGTCTACCGGTGGGTAGCAAATAGTTATCCAGAAACTAGAGACTGGCAGGCCATATCAGGAGACTGATAAGACTCTCCACTCTAGATACCTAAACAATTGAAGTGGCCTTTGATTCCCGGTCTTTGGTATGAGACAAAAACCCCCAGAATATGTCCAGCCACTCATGCTTCTGCGGATGGTTCTGCAACCACCTGACCTGATAGAGACTCCAGGAGACTGACCCATCCATACCTGGAGCAAAGAGAAGTCAAAAGGAGATTCTCTACTACCCTGAAAATCCTGTTCTAAAAGTCCTCAGGTCTCTAGGATAAAAGACCTTTTTTGGTATCACAAACTAATTCATTTTCAACTGCTCCTTTACCGAATTCATTTAAGAGTGAATTAAAACCCTTCACTAATCATTATAGCAAAAGTGAGAATAAATTAAAACTTGAAGTGCAGAAGGAGACAGAGTGAGCAATCATTTGCACTGGAAAGATGCCTATTTTCCAGTGGTCATGGAGGAGGATTAAATGAGAGAGGGAACTAGCATGGCCTGGTGGGGAGAACAGAAATAAAAAACCCTAAAATGAGAGTCCAAGACTTTGGGCATGAGATTTCATTTGGCCCCTACATTATAGGTCATTGTGGGCAAGTCCCTCTCTTTTCCCATTCTTGGTTCTTCTTCTTTCGTATGAAAAAAAAAAAAAAAAAGATATTGAGTTGGGGCCCTCTGAGCTTAGCATTCCAGACCCAGGGGCGGGGACTAGAGGATATGTCTTAACAGTGATTTTTGGATACATTTTTCCTTCTGTTTCTATAGGTCAGAAAGACACCAGTGTGATGCGAACTCTCTAGTGAACTCCTGACAAAGAGGGTCTCCAACCACAAGGCCAAAGATGCTATCAGTATGGAACCTTCCACCTTTACTAACATTTCTTATCTTCTGTCATCTGCAGAGTGACTGTGAAAAATGCTCTCAGTTGGGTGTTTCTGATTCATTTTTGTGATGGTCCCATGATGTCTGAAGAAGTTAATGTTTAAACTCTCACCCTTCCTATTGGCCTTTACAGCTCTGTGGATTCTGCCAGTAACTGGGCTGAGCTTTCTAGAAGGGCTGATGGCCTGACCAGGGCAAGTGGCTTTATTTGCTGAGGACAAAAACTCAGCCAGCTTTTAAATGGTTCTCTTATACGGCAGCAATAAATGCGAGCCAGCCTGTCAATGCCTCCATTTTCGGCTGGTGTTATGAAGATCTCTATCTAGGAATAAACTTCCTCAAAGATAAAACAACAGGCTTGAGCTTTGGAGACAATAGCAATATTGTCTCGGGAGGTAGAGACACTCCTCAAGGCACTTAGAGATCCGGACAATCTGTGTATTGTTCAGGAACTAGCCCCAAGCAAAGTCGGAGGAGAGTCGGTTTTGGGGGTCCTTTAAAACCGTGTAGTCAACCTGCAGTCTCCAGGGAATAAAGAGAATTTTTTTTTTCCCCCATGTGATGTGCTGTGACTGCCACAACAGCCGTGATTCTGGATGCTTCCTGATGCTCGGGCCCAGCTTCAAAGGCATCTGGAGTGTGCACAGATTTGCATGTGCACAGGAGCCATCCTGTAGTGAGTCACATGCGTGTCTGTGTCTGATGTACTTGGCTGTGACCATGGGTGGAGGGCCGCTGATTTGGGGTAGAGAAGAGGTGAATGTCAGCACTTGGGGCTACAAGGATGCACACTCATGCACAGGGGCACACTCACCTGGGTCAAGTGTGTCTTTGCGGGTGGTGAAGTGGAGTTTTCCAGAAATGCATGACTGTGGACAGGCCTCCACGATTACCAGTCTTCACATTCAATTCAGTGAAGACACTGCTGGCCCAGCCCAAACCCCAGTGGCCCTCACACTCACCCATTCATCACAGTGGTTTTCCTGAATGCCTACTATGTGCCGAGGCCTGTGTCAGACATTGTAAAAAAAAAGGTAGAAAAATAAAGATGAGGTTTCTGTGCTCAAATATGTCACTACATGGTATGAAAAATGAGAGGTCTCAACTTGCAAGGTAGAACACCCCCCCAGCAAGAGGGAGACTGACTGGGGATCAGAGACCTGCAGGTTCCCTCACCTGAGGATGTCTTTAACTATAAAATATATGGAGGCCACAAAAAGGAATATTTTCAACATGCTGAGCAAATTCTCTAAAATGTAACTGATGTTCTAGGGGCGCCTGAGTGGCGCAGTCGGTTAAGTGTCTGATCCTTGGTTTCGGCTCGGGTCCTGATCTCAGGGTCCTGGGATTGAGCCCCACGTCGGGCTCTGTGCTCCATGCTCCACGCTCAGCACAGAGTCCGCTTAGGACTCGTTCTCCCTCTCCCTTGGCCCCTCCCCTGCTCTCTAAAATAAATAAATAAATCTTTAAAAAAAATAAAAACCAAAAAAATAAAATAAAATGTAACTGATTTTTTTAATGTACAGTTAATTTAGATTTTGTCCTATAAGACAAACTATAAATAATCTATTTACCAGTTATAAGTGTGAGATTGGCTTTTGGGTTTTCCTCATGAAGGAAATGACAAGGATGTTATAAGGATGAAATAAATGATGATGATGATGATGTTAGAACAAGATTAATGATGGATCTTTATTAAATCTTCACATATGCCAGGCATTGGATTCAGTGGTTTACATAGATTCATATGATGAGCTTGGATGGCATCCATGTGCCCTGGGAAACTCTGAAGAGAGACTTGAAGGAGAGGTCTGAAGGGAGACCGGGAGGAGAACTGGCAGAGGAAGTGGAGGGCGTGGCAACCCGGCTCTTTCCTACCGGATCTCTGAGCCCTCTGGGGACTCTAAGCTTTGCCTTGGGCCCCAAAACTAGGTTGTTTATTATGCAAGACTAAAGAGGAGGTCACTTCTCAGGGATTGGTGGTCACTCTTGTGGCCAAGATGGTGATTCATTGCCCAGTCCATTCCACATGCAGCCATTCTACCCCCCATCACAGTTTTAGAAAACTGTCCTGTTGTTAGAAACCTTTCCCCAACCCCACTATGTCCTCTATGTGCTTCCAAAGGGACAGATTTCAAGGTCAGCACAGGTTCTAAGTTGGCCACAGCATCTCTGTCAGTATCCATTTGAATAACCATGTCTCTTTTAATCTCTAGTTCTCGGTAGCTTATGTGCAGCACTTTTACATCCACGACTTGAGGAATCTTACCTTCGAGGTAGGAATGCCAACCTAAGACTATTCTGGGGCAGGTCAGCCATGGGAAAAGAGTAACATTACTTACTGTTAATTACCAAAACACCTATATTAGAAGTCATCTCCAAAACAGAACTCTCCACTAGCAGATATGTGATAACACACTGATACAGGAGCATCCAATCCCTTGATGGTGGAAAATGTAGCCCCTGGAGTAGACCATTGCTCTGAATAGCCTTGCTGAAGTGGAGAGTAGCTTGATGATGGCTATGAATTCTTGCACCAAGAACCAAGGCCATGAGAAGACCTATTCTAATATTTAATCAAGGGAGCGATCAGCAAGAACTCAGGTGTCATAACAGTAATCCTTGCTTACTTTCTTCAAGGGATTCACATATTGTCAATATTCTGAAATCATTATACTTATTTTTATACCATTTCTGGTTAAAACGAATTCAAAAGAGTTTGTCATTGTTGTTAACAATTCATGTTTCTCCAGCATTCCAGGGACATGTTTTGAGTATGGGTAGGAATGCTCATTAACTTAGACTTTTGACCTAGAAAGGAATCTAAGAAAAATTCAGAGTGTCCCAGATAAATTAAGCTGCATATATGAGGTTGTCAATTGTGCCGTGTGGGTCTGTGAACCAAAGGTATTACCAGCTGGTTGTGTGTTACAGCTAGTTAACTGAAATTACACCATGCAAAAAATTACACCAAGCTGACATTCATTGCTTTGACTATCTAGATTCTTTTAAAAAATATAACCCTGGCTGATTTCTTAGGGAATGTCATGTAGGAAAAGATAATTTATAAGCCATTTTCATTTCCACCCTCCAAATATTTATACATTTCTTCTCCTCCAGGGGTCATAGCTGGGGCAATTTCTGCTTTGCAATTCTTTTGCCATCTTTCTGCCACAAGACAATTCTCAGCTTGTCTCCTGTTTTGGCCAACCAAAGCCAAGACTATCCTCAGCTTCAAAACCCAAAATAGTTGAGGAGTTTATACTTGACCTCTTCTGCAGTAGAAGACCAATATATTTCCTTGAGCAAGAGAATGTCCTGGAGAAGGAGATATTTAATTGTGTTACTTTATGTTGCTGGGTGTGAGAAGAGAGTAGATAATACTCTAACAGTAAGTTAGAAAGTAAGTAAGAAAAGACCTATAAACAGTAAGTATGTGGGAGGGATTGTGGTATGTAGTGGTGTGTTGACTCCTTTGGCTAGGAGTCAAAGGATAAAGAAAATCTGATCTAATAATTTCTCTGGAACTTATTCACTATGTTACTTTGGGCATGTTATGATCTCTCTCTCTCTGGGCCTCTAATTTTCCTCTATAAAATACAGCTTTCTAAATATCCAGCCAGTGTTGGCACACTATGGTATTCTATGGTATTCCCATTCTATTCCCAATTTTTATTGTATGATAAAATGACTTTCCGTGTCCTGGTTTCTTCAACCATCAAAGAAGACACGAGGCATTGTGGGAAGCCCCAGGAAGCTTGTGGGAACTCTTCACTGAAGAATAAGCAACATCCAAAGAATATAGTCAATAATATTGTAATAACTTCATGTGATGGCACATGGTAACTACACTTATCAGGGTATTTTGTAATGTATATAATTGTCAAATCACTATGTTGTACACCTGAAACTAATACAACATTACATATGAATTATCCTTCAATTAACTTTTTTAAAAACTTTTAGAGAATAAAATAAAATCTCATACAAGGTAGTATTATGGAAGAAACATGACCAGTATTTTATTTTTGCATTGCAGATGCATTGCTATAAAAAGAGGGTGAAAGGGAAGAAGGAGAAGAAGGAGGAAGAGAAGGAGGAGGAGGAGGAAGAACACTCAATGCAAACAGAAATGTGCATCTTAGGATCTTTCATGTTAAAGGGGATAAAAGGGGCGCCTGGGTGGCTCAGTCAGTTAAGCATCTGACACTTCATTTTGGCTCAGGTCATGACCTCAGGGTCATGAGATCGAGCCCCACGTCAGGCTCCATGCTCACTGGGGAGTCTGCTTGAAGATTCTCTCCTCCCACTTCCCCTACCCCCACTTGAGCTCATGCTCTCTCTCTCTCTCTCTCTCAAATAAGTAAATAAAATCTTTAAAAAAAAAAAAAAAAAAGAAAAGGGGTAAGAGACCCTGACCAAAGTGGGAAGAGAAGTCACCGAGTCCATGGTCAGGAGGAAAACACCGAAGCAGTTACAATCACAACCATTCTCTCCCTGCAGCCCCTCCTCAATCAGTCATGGAGATGAAGCAATATACATGCAACTTTCAAAACCTAGGCATCATAAACAATGCTCACACCTTAAAAGGATACATCCTATACATTCCACGTGGGGCATTAGAAAACATGAAGATAAATCTTCTCCTTATTGTGTAAGGTTTTGAATATCCTTAAGGGAAAAGCTCTTGTCTGCCCTGGTGAAGAACTGCTGGGACTTACTCACGGCTCAGAAATGAGGATGTCTCCATCCCATCCAATGATTAACAAGGCTGACTTGAACATTTCCAAATGAGTTTTTTAAAAGAAATTTTGCCAGCTTATTTTTTTTTTTCATCTCCCTCTTGGTAGCAACTGAGATTCTGAATTCAGTGAATATATGTTAGACACTGTTCACTTGAACTTTCTAAAACAAACTGTTCATCTTGGGTGTAACAGAAATGCTCTCTTTTTCTATTACTGTTCCCATGCCTCTCTGCAGAAACTCGCCAACACAAACACCTACTTACAGGGCTGTGCTTCACCCCTCTAAGCTCTTTGGCAACTCTGCCATTGGATTTCAGTCGATAAATTTGCATTTAGCGCTTAATTTGTTCAGTCTGCCTTACTAATTTGGCAATGTTTATTTTGGCTCAGAAAGCATAAGGCAGCTAAGTTCTATAGTTTTGTTTGGTGGGTTTTTTTTTTTTCATTTTCATAAAAGGATTTGATATGAAAAAAGTTACAATGTCATGGACAGGACTGGTTTCCTGTTTATGAGTCACCATAAATATGAAAGGTGCTGGGTGACATTTCTCAGCTGAGAGAATCCATACAACCCTGTGCGGAGAGCAAATCCTCAAGCAGGGTGGTCTTGAGGTGACTTGCTGACCTTGTATAATGTCAAGAGGAGTTATTGTTAAAGTACAGTAGCCAGATACCCCACACACACGCACACACACTCACACATGCACACACACACACAACTTTAATGGGTCTTCTCACCCTCACTATTACAGGGATGAGAGTTTTGTGATAATATCCTTGTGTTCTCAAGATCAACCTTCATCTTTCAGGGAAAAAATGACAGGAAGCGCATTCACATCTGTTACTTTTCTGTTTGTCTCCCAGTGTGTCCTTTCCCGAGTCTCCTCCACAGACACAAATCCTCCTCCACACAGCACTACACCCAGAAAATTCTCCACCTAGATACAGGGCTCTACCCTGTGCCCCTTCTATTTCCCTCAAGGGAATGCTGAAGCTCTCTGAGCCCCACACAGGCCATGAAGTATTCGTATTAATCTCTGAGAACACAGTAGTTACCAGACTCTGACCTCCTAAGACTTGTGTGTGCAGGGAAGAGTGGCCCTGACGGTCGGGGGGGGGGGGGGGGGTTGTGCACTATTTGCTAGAACATAGAGGACAAGCAGAATGCTCCCTAGAGGGGAGGCTGCTCTCCCTCAATGACAAGTAGTTTCAATGTCTGACATCTTGTGAAAGTCTCAGAAGAACGGGGCTCATGGTATCAGACTACATCCATCCATCTCAGCTCTGCTCTCTTCCAATTTCCAGCCCACAAGCACTCAGAATTCAGTCCGAGATATTAAGATGGCACTTTTTGCAAAATGAATCCATTGAGTCATGAACAGCAGTGCTGTCAAGGCTGTGATTCCTCACCATGCAGATAAAACCTTGTCCATGCAATTCTGAATCAGTGAACTCCTACCCACTTCCTGAATATGCCATGGTTTTGTTTTTAGCTCCATACATTTGCCCAACTATTCCATCCGCCCAGAAGGCCCTCCTCTAGGCTTCCTCCCCTAGTAAACTCATCCACACCCTCCAGAAACCCCTTTCAATGTAACCACTTTAGTGATGTTTTTGCCCACTTCCCAGGCAGAAAGTCCTTTCCTCTCTGCTTCCTTTGATCTTTGCACTTTCATTTGTTCTTTTCCTCAGGCACACTTTATTTCATTTATTCAAATAGTACATATTTTAATGCTATCTGTATGCCAAACAGCAGGCAAGCTACATACCCTAGAATATTGCAATGTTTGTTTATGAAAATTACCTCTCTGACAAAACTGCAGTTCTTACGAGGTCAGGAGCTTTGTCATTTGTATTTTAAAATCCCAAGTGCCCAAGCCAAGGTGCCTGGTTTCCTTGCTCAGAAATTATATTTATAATAGGCAAATTTATGTCTTGCACTCTGTAGATTCAACCTAAACTGATCATTGTTTATCTGGTAATTGTCTATCTACTTACCAGATAACAAGCTATGTCTATTAAGCCTAAGTAGGTATGCTCCCAAGTATTAGCTTTGAATGCAGGAAGCACTGGATTGTTCATGCCTGGAAAAAGTTAATGTCTTAATTTCTTTGTCTATAAATGGAGATTAAAGTGTTCACACTGTTAATATGGGAATTAAATAAAATAACATGTAAAATATATTTTGCACTTATACCAATGTCCTATGAGTGGTAGCCATCAATATGTTTAGGAATCATGTCACAACATCATAAACTTTCAGAACAATACATAGTGGAAATTTTAGGGACGTTGTCAGGGCTGGACTGAGTGGCTCAAATGCAATATGTGATGTTCACCTAGTCTGTCAACAAAAACTACTCTGGGGTCAGCTCAAAGAATCAAGAGGATGCCATTATCATTCAGTTACTTAGATACAAGTCTCTCACAGACACAAGATTAAAAATGACCAAGATAACCCAAAATGAGTTCTAAGGCATGCAATTAATCAACTCTAACTCACTCCCATCAGTAATAAGCACATGCGACATGGCCACGCCTTGCAGTCTTCAAGCCACTATTTCTGGATAGCTTCAAAGACTAGATATCTTCCCCAGGGGCATCAACTTGTATCCTGGCAGTAGAAGTGAGATTGCCACTGGCATGATGGGCATAAATAGAACCGTCCTAGGCAAACTGGGATGTATGGTTGCTTCCTTATATATTTAAAGAATACAGATGTTATTAAAGAAAGGTTTTAAGTATGAAGGTGAATAATGTGAATTTATGCCTCAAGGAGCTCACTGCTCTGACTGCTGTGTGGAGAATGCGCTGGACGTCAGTGAACTAGGATACAGGAAAAGCACCAGGGAGGCTGTTACCCGGTCAGAGATGGTAATATTTTAGACCACCATGACTGTATCAGCTGAGAGATTCCATAGACCAGAAGGGAAAATGGAGATATAAACTTGACACTTTGAGGATAATTTACTGAAAGGTTTGCCTCCTAGGAGACACTTAAGAAATGTTTATCCATTCATCCATTTCTATATTCAACAAATATTTGAGCAGTACCATAGACCAGTAATTGTTCTGAATACTAAAACGCATATCCCTCCCCAACCTTCACGTCCAACTATGGGTATCAGAGTATAACCTAGAGAAGAAGGCAGATATAATTAAAGATTTACACACACACATGCACACACACACATATGTATAAAGAGATAACTAATACTATGAGAACATATTATGGAAAGATTTAATTAATGAATGAAGATTTAACCACAATAAATGAGAGAACTACAAGATAATACTGTCTTGGAGGTCAGGCATTACATAGAGATAACTGAAGAGGATCTTAAAGGATATTCTAGAGTTTTTGAAGGGGAGGGGGGATGGAGTTGGTGAGGCAGCAAGCTTTCCATGCCAGTAGGAAAATATCAACAAACCAAAGAGGCTTGGGTAACTTGGTGTGTCTGCAGAATAGAAAGGAGTTAACTCCCACTAAGTCCTTAGAGACTGAGTCAGAAAAAAAATCAATAGAGGAAAAAACAATACTAGTCCTTCTTAAATAACACTGTTTTCCCAAGTCTTAAATTTCACTAATTACACCACTTCAGTACTTTCACAAATATCAAGATATTAACATAAACACAGATCTAGATGCATCCAAACCTTTACAATTAGTAATAAAGATATAGAAGATCTGAAGAGCATGATTAGTAAGTTTGATCAAATAGAGATCTATTTGACCTCTATTTGTACTCATTTGATTTCATTGCACTATCTGAGAATTACTCCTATAAAATTTCTTTTGTATGTTTTGGAATTTATTGTGATTTTCTTTATGATCAAGTTTGTGATTACTTAAGTGACCTCTGGCCATTTTTTCTTGTACTTCTAATTGATTTTTCTTTATATATCCAATATTATGATATTCAATGAATAAAGATTAACAACTGTTAATATATATATGGTGGATTTTGGCTCTAGTTTTTTAAAGGATAATATTGTATTAGTCATGTTTTTAAATTTTTCTGTGTATCATGATGTTTTAACATCTTAAAAAAAAATCTTTCTGGCTGGAAAAGACTGCCCGTCCCAGGGGCTAACCAATTCTTTGACAGCAAAGGACTCAGCCAGGAACATTCTTTTTTAAAATTATTTTTTCAAAGAACTTATCAAACTCAACACTCAAAGAACAAAGAATCCAATCAAGAAACGGGCAGAAGACACGAACAGACATTTTTCCAAAGAAGACATCCAAATGGCCAAAAGACACATGAAAAAGTGTTCAACATTGCTCGGCATCGGGGAAATCCAAATCAAAACCTCAATGAGATAGCACCTCACACCAGTCAGAATGGCTAAAATTAACAAGTCAGGAAATGACAGATGTTGGCGGGGATGTGGAGAAAGGGGAACCCTCCTACAGCATTGGTGGGAATGCAAGCTGGTGCAACTACTCTGGAAAACAGTATGGAGGTTCCTCAAAAAGTTGAAAACAAAGCTACCATACGATTCAGCAATTGCACTACTGGGTATTTACCCCAAAGATACAAATGTAGGGATCCGAAGGGGCACATGCACCCCGATGTTTATAGCAGCAATGTCCACAATAGCCAAACTGTCCATCGACAGATGAATGGATAAAGAAGATGTGGTATATATATACAATGGAATATTATGCAGCCATCAAAAGGAATGAGATCTTGTCATTTGCAATGACGTGGATGGAACTGGAGGGTGTTATGCTGAGTGAAATAAGTCAATCAGAGAAAGACATGTATCATATGACCTCACTGATATGAGGAATTCTTAATCTCAGGAAACAAACTGAGGGTTGCTGGAGTGGTGGGGGGTGGGAGGGATGGGGTGGCTGGGTGATAGACATTGGGGAGGGTATGTGCTATGGTGAGCGTTGTGAATTGTGCAAGACTGTTGAACCACAGATCTGTACCTCTGAAACAAATAATGCAATATATGTTAAGAAAAAAAAAAGAAGATAGCAGGAGGGAAAGAATGAAGGGGGGGACATCAGAGAGGGAGAGGAACCATGAGAGATGATGGACTCTGAAAAACAAACTGAGGGTTCTAGAGGGGAGGGGGGTGGGAGGATGGGTTGCCTGGTGATGGGTATTAAAGAGGGCATGTTCTACATGGAGCACTGGGTGTTATGCACAAACAATGAATCATGGAACACTAATGATGTAATGTATGGTGATTAACATAACAATAAAAAATAAATATAAAAAAATAACTACAAATATAACAATAATCTAAAAAATAAAAATAAAAAATAAAATTATTTTTTCAATTTTAGCTTTATTGAGGTATAATTGACATATAAAATTTTAAGATTTTGAAGGTTACACTGTGATGATTTGAAATACATAAACATCGTGAAAGGATTTCCCCATCTAGTTAATTAAGACATCCATCCCCTCGTGTTTATGTTTTTTTTTTATTTTTTTTTCAGTGAGAACATTTAAGTCCTACTCCCTTAGAAAATTTCAATTATGCAATACAATGTTATGAGTTATAATCACCATGTTTTTTTTTTTTTTTTTAAAGATTTTATTTATTTATTTGAGAGGAGAGAATGAGAGACAGAGACCACGAGAGGGAAGAGGGCAGAGGGAAAAGCAGACCCCCTGCTGAGCAGGGAGCCCGATGTGGGACTCGATCCGGGACTCCAGGATCATGACCTGAGCCGAAGGCAGTCGCTTAACCAACTGAGCCACCCAGGCGCCTATAATCACCATGTTTTACATTAGATCCTTGGACTTTATTCATCTTATAGCTGAAAGTTTATACCCTTTTACCACCCTCTCCCTGTTTTCTACCCCCTCAGCCCCCCACTCAAGTAGCATAATGTCCTTCAGGTTCATCCATGTTGTCACAAATGACAGGATTTCCTTCTTTCTCATGGCCGAATAATATTCCATATTTCATATGCACATATAAAATATGTATTCCATATTTTATATATAATGTGGTATACATTATATAACATAATTTATTATAAAAATATATAATAAATATGTGATAAATATACCATACTATAATGTATATTATACACACACACACACACACATACCCTATCTTTAGGAACATGCCTTTTATATGTAAACTAACCAATCAGAACCCTACCTCCTCTATCTGGCCTTTTCACCCCAGGAAGTGATATTTCTCTACTTTAATCATCCCCGGGGCCAGGTACCAGGCAACTAGGGATCATCCCTGCAGTTCAGAACCTGCCAAAATCATTCAAAATAGCCAATCCTAAACTGTTTACCCTGCCCTGTCTCACCTTCCCCACATTCTTTTTAAGATTTTATTTATTTGAGAGAGAGAGAGAGCGAGAGAGCACACACACAAGCAGGGGCCAGGGGCAGAGGGAGAGGCAGACTCCCAGCTGAGCAGGGAGCCCAGTGTGGGACTTGATCCTAGGACCCTGGGATCATGATCTGAGCTGACAGCAGATGCCCAACAGACTGAGCCATCCAGGCGCCCTCACCTTCGCCACATTAAAGGTTCTGATCTAAATCTATCATTTGCTCCTATGATCTGGTATTCATCCTGTGGCCCTGCATGTCCAGCCAAGCCTCCCATTTCTAGGGGGAACTAGGAGTAACATTCAACTTTTCTTCCAATGGCATTGAACTCTCCATGTGGTCATCCAGTCACCTTTCTAAATCAAGACCCAGGCACAGAACTCATACCTACCCAGTCAATACTTTTGCTTAAATTATACTTTGCCTAAAATTGATACTCCTATCACTATTTTTCAGGGTTCAATCAGGAAGCAGAATCCCTCTGAGTATTATGAAATCAAGAATTTGATAGGAAGAAGTGTTTATCTAATTATAGAAGAGGCTGGGGAAGTAGGGATCTAGAAGGAAGAATCGAGGAGCAGAGAAAACCACTAACCAATTCTCCAGAAGCACTGGCCTGGGTAGCTGAATCGCAATGTGCAGGAAAATCTGGGAGGCCAGTGACATGGATCTGCCAGAGCTGGGTCATGAAGGGGAGTGGGTGGAAAAGTGTATGTAAAACTAAACCTCTGCTTAACCACCCCTTGGGCAGGTCTACCACCAAGCTTCTGGTGACAGGCCTGGAGAAGCGATTGGTCAGCAGAACCAACCATCAGGAGGGTGAGAACAAGTTGGAACCCTCTACTGCCTCTACATCTATCTGCCCTCCTATGTAACCACAATGACCTTCAGAGAGTAATGACTCAGTTCTGCCTTGCAAATAGCAAGTGAATTCCTTTTTTGCCCTACTTTAATCTGGAAACACAGAGAGAAGGTGATTCTGGGAAACCATCCTTAGAGTAACCAAGTAGACCCAAAACTAACCTCAACTCTCTCTCCTCTCATTATATTTGCATTAACCAGACAAATATTCACCCCTATTACTATTTTGATCTTTTCTGTGGTACTATGTATCAAGCCTGTCCCTTATAAAGAGTAGACATTTATTTTAATAATTTATTTTTATTCCCCAAAGAAGGTTGAGTCTTTCCATACAGATGTTAAAACCATTTGTCTCTATTTTCAAAATTCATTTGTGTTATCTTCCTGTCGCCATTCTTTCTTTGCTTTGCATTTGTCATTTATATTTTATATTTATTTTGTTTTTCAACTTTGAGGTCTTTGCTCTTGTCGAGCATTTTAGTAGGTATGCATTCGCTTTTAATTCTTTTAATGATTGTTTTTAAGACTTTCGAAAATATTCTTAAACATACATCTATCGGTCTAATGGGCTCAAGCCAAAACATGGAGGTATAATTGAAAGAGCATTAACTAGAAGAGTAACCAGATGATCTCAGTTTAAATCCGGCCCCTGTTGTTGGTAGCCGTGGAAAGTCTCCATGTCTTCTCTTGACCTTGCAGGACTGTTTCGTGGTGCAGCAGTAACACGGAATAGGGCCTCAAATGTTATTATTGCTACCAGTTTCCAATACCAGCTGTGTGTCAGGCTACTCACACTCTCTGTAATACCCGATTTCATTTTCACAATATCCCTCCAAAACAGGTATTGTCATTCTTATGTTATTAGCTCAGTAAACTGAGGCTCATGTAAGGTAAATGACTTTTTTTTTTTTTTAAGATTTTTTATTTATTTATTTGAGAGAGAGAATGAGAGACAGAGAGCATGAGAGGGAGGAGGGTCAGAGGGAGAAGCAGACTCCCTGCCGAGCAGGGAGCCCGATGCGGGACTCGATCCCGGGACTCCAGGATCATGACCTGAGCCGAAGGCAGTCGCTTAACCAACTGAACCACCCAGGCGCCCCGGTAAATGACTTTTTAAGGTCTCATCACTAGTAAGAATCAGAATGAGATTCAAACTCATTTCTTTCTTACCTCAAATCAATCCTCTTAACGGCCAGTAAAATATACGTATGTATACTATTTTGCTAAGTTTCCTAAGCTCTGAGTCATACCAATGTACACGCATATTTTGGGAAAGGAATCATTTCACGTGTATAGTCAATAAATTGCAATTATTATTAGAACTGTCATCTTTGACTCTCTCCACATGTAAAATGTTTAACATGCTTTTACTTACCCCTCTCCTCCCCCATCTTGCCTCCCACCCCTACCCCCACCCCCCCACCCCCATCACCACATCCATGCTCACAGCATCCTGATTATCTCCAACACTAACCCCAGTAAAGTAGAGGGGCCTTGAGTCTTACTAAAGATTTGATCATTCAAATACATACATACATACATACATACAAGTTAAAAAAAATTAAAATCTTCCCAGCCAAATCCATTGAGTCAAATTTAGGCTCCTTAGCCATAGAGCTGAAAAGGTTAAAATTATGCAAGTCAGTTTTATAGAGGCAGAATGCTGGTAGTGTAATAGCAAGAGAAAAGGTATTGGCACCAAGCATACTTGGGTTTGAATGCCAGCTTCATCAATAGTGGGTGGGAGGTCTTAGACTCGCCCTCTGTACCTAACACTTAAGTCATCTATGAAACGAGAATAGCAATGCCAACCTTGCCAAGTGTAATGAAGATAATGAAACGCAAGAACTTAGCCAATATTCAATAGATGGTAGTTGCCACTAAGGTGAGGTATCATTTCTGTTACTGCTCTTATGTGAATTGCCTTCCCTTCTAGGTAACTGTGGTGACTGCCCAGCAAAAGCAAATTTATTTCAAGTCCCATGGCATTGGTCAGCATGCGCTTTATTAACTGTATACATAGATTACAACTACTTAGTTGATTTACGTATTTCGGCAGCCGAAGAAGAAATATTTACTGGGCAGATTAAATTGAATTAAAACAATCAGATTAAAAGGAGCTTGGAGGCTGCCCCTCAACTCAACAAAGGACAAGTTGCCTTGCTCTGAGTGGCCAGCTTGAGCCAGCAGCTTGACTAATTTAGGAGTAACATGAGGAGGTGTGACCAGAGCTGCAAAACAGACTGAAACACTTGAGATGGAGAGTTTTTCTCTTCACACTATATTCATGTCATAGCTCTGGGGACAGGTTCCCCTCCCTGATTCAAACCAACATAGATAAGGAGGGCAAAGTCTGAATGAGGGAATGAGGGCTGAAACATCTATGATGTAGGACAGTTAAGTTTTCGTTATGGGCAGTGCCATCTTCTAAGTCATTTTTCCATGAAATGGTAAGCTAGCCCTTTATGACTCCGAGCAGATTTTCTTGCAAATGTAACTTTAGATTCTGTGATCAGGTGATCAGCCTCCCAGGTTGGCCACATAAGCTTTTCCAATCCAAGAGCATAATGTGACAAGTACCACACCCGAGCAGCATTAAGCCAAAAAAGCAGTAGCCAGATTGTTCGCGGGCATGCTCTTTAGGTAGTCCACATAAAGTTGAAATTCTCTTCAGGTGCCGTTTTTAAAACAGAACTTAATGGCCATGAAGAATGTTACTAAAATAACATAGGTTGCTTCTATGGATCTTCTAGCACTTTCTAGTCCAAACTATACTGGCTATATTAGTTCATCTCACAGGAAATACTGCCTAACCCAACATTTACCGAACTGTGTTCCAAAGCTCAGTATTTCAGGAGATGTTAAGAGTTACGAGTTCTAGAAAAAGAAAGGAAAATCACTTTGTAAAATAAATTTGGGAAATGCAGCACACTTGGAGATTCACAGTGCACAGTTACTAAAGATTCCAAGGTAAAAAAAAAAAAATTTTTTTAATTCATGTCATCAGCTGTCATTAAAATTAATCTCCATACATAACAATTTTTTTGTTTCATATCATCCCTAATTAAAATCCTGAGAATAGCGTTCACTGAAACATTAGCTTGGAAAATCCCCCATATACTTATCTCCACCCAATAATGTATCTGTTGTATGATATCCACAGTAGAGTAACAGCCCGATGCATACACTTTCAGCTATATTCGGTACCATAATAAAAAACAGTATACTATTGCTATATCATAAATAAGTTAAATTTTTAGACTATCCTGAAAAGGTAATACTTATATCTAACATGGAATTCAGGGGAAATAAAATTTAAGTTTCTGTGGGAAAGGACCATAATTCCTCTTACTTCTATCTCCGGAGTTTTGATCATGACTTCCAGGATAGTCTTTTCCAGTGACTAGGCACCCCCAGGAAAATCTGCTCGCAGAGAAGTTTGGGTCCAGTGTTTTTGCTCACAAGCGGGGAGCATTGATTTTTATTGGCATTCCTGCTGCTGACAATACTCTCAATGAAACGTAGATAAATTGGTTGCTTCTAGTATTTTCAATATTATTTTGTTTCTTCTTTTCCCAAGGAAATAATTAGAAGAGGACCCCCCCACAGTGTTTCTTATTCTGAAATGTAGGTAAAACACCCTGTCCCCATACAAGAGTGTGAAAGTACACTTGAATTAGGGTCCCAGGCTCTGAGGGAGAGGGTCCTGAGCTAATGAGATTTCATGCTGTGCTGCTGGTAGGACAAATTGAGAGTCCTATCCCTTCTTATGCTGGAAGTATGTATTCTGGCTGGGGAGGGCCAGGAACTTCTGGGGGTACTCACTGTACAACATGGATTCCTAGCATGCACCACTGATCTGCCCTAGAAAGGCCCAGGCCCGGCTCTCATTCGTAGTTCTGGCTGGCCTGTTGGAGACCAGCAGCTTGCTTTGGCTTATTTAATTACCTCCCTTGCCCATGAAGTTCATGCTGCTTTCTATGGCACTTGAGAACTGCCAACACCAAAGGGTTTGGTTTCATCTACTTGAACTTGGGTGACATAAATATTTCAGTGGTGAATCAGTCCTGGAAAGGGGAGGTGGGTAAGGTAGGGAGTGTTTGTAGAAGACATTTCATCACCACTAGTCAAACATGTCTCATTGTTGGTTCAGGAGGTGCTGGTATTTTCCGCTTTGAAGGGGATGCTCAGAAAGCCAAGAGCTTCCAGCTTGGAGCTCAGCTCCAGGGAAGGGCAATGGCCATTAGCATGCAGGAAACCTGCAGGACTAGTTGCTTTGGAATGTTGACAATCTTAGGGAGATGGTTTTATGTCTTCCCTCAGGGGGGAAAAAAAAAAGTTGGTAGATCTGTGTAAAGAAAGCCTAAGGCTGTGTTGGGGCTGCAAAGGAGAACTTACCCTTCTGCCTGGCTTCCTTTTAAAGGCTTCCCTAGGAGACAAACCATGAGAGACAACGGACTCTGGGAAACAAACTGAGGGTTCTAGAGGGGAGGGGGATGGGGGATGGGTTAGCCTGGTGATGGGTATTAAAGAGGGCATGTTCTGCATGGAGCACTGGGTGTTATGCACAAACAATGAATCAGGGAACACTTCATCTAAAACTAATGATGTAATGTATGGGGATTAACATAACATAATAAAATAAAATTTAAAAAAAAAAAGGGCTTCCCTAGTTGTAGAACCCAAAGGTGAGGTCAAGAGACTTATAATTTCAGAAAACCAGTAGTGCTGATATCAATGGTAAAAACACTTGGTTGGAAGATGAGAATAAGGGATTCTTTGGCTTGGGTACATCCCTTCGACCATAAGTGTGACGCGAGCCTGGGGCGCCCGGGTGGCTCAGTCGTTCAGCGTCTGCCTTCGGCTCAGGTCATGATCCCAGGGTCCTGGGATCGAACCCCGCATCGGGCTCCCTGCTCGGCGGAAGCCTGCTTCTCCCTCTCTCACTCCCCCTGCTCGTGTTCCCTCTCTCACTGTGTCTCTCTCTGTCAAATAAATAAATAAATAAATCTTAAAAAAAAAAAAGAGTGCCGCGGGCCCTACACAGCAGTGTCCCCGATGAGCACTCACCCTTCAGGAGAAGAGGAGGTGGCACCATGGCCTGAGTGCCCTTTCAAGCCTCAGGCACTGGAAGGCATGCTAACAGCTTGCACTCTTCTGGGGGTGTAGCATTATGAATGGCAAGGGGATCAGGAGAAGATTGCATTTAGAAAAATCATAGCTGGGCCATGCCAAGAAACACAAACCAAAAGGATATATTTCAAGAAAATAAACAAAGCTACTGAGTCAAACATACAAAGCAGGAAAGCGGAACAAAAGCTTGTCTGAGGCCTGAGGTTTGGGCGTTTTAAAGCCACACATGTGACACGCCAGCCCAAGAACATGAGGAGCCTGACAGCTGTGTAAGCGCTGAGGCAGCCTGCTCCCATCAGGGGCTCCCAGCCTGCGAGGCTCCACGCGAGCCCACCGAGCTAGCTGAATGCGCTGACCTGAGCTCTTGAGCTCAGCCTTGAGCTATGCATGATAGGCCTCCACTGGTGGGCCACACAGACAGGGCTGAGAGAATGGATCCCACCAACTGAGTTGCTCCTGTTGTATTAGTCCTCTTGTCCTAAATCTGTTGTTCGGGAACCCTAAAGGATATCAGTGCTATAACCGTGTTGGGCTTCTTCTTCTTCTTCTTCTTTTTTTTTTTTTTACAAGTTTGGCTATTAGAACTTCCAACCGAGAACCTGTCGCATCAGTATTACGCTGTCTTCAGAATCCGAACGCTCTAGAACCGAACTTGTTGGGCTGAATCACTTAAGGTCCCAAGAATTTAAACGTGAAATAAGATCCAAGTTAGACACACTTTTCAGGTTGAAGCATATGTTCTAGTAAATGGAGCGAGGTTCCAGGGCACAACAGCCTCTGTCAGAGAGTAGTGTCTCAGCAGTACTAATTCTGAATCCATTTTCACCTTCTTTGTTGTAATCAGAGGGTTTTTTGAACCAATTCCCTTAGTCATAGTGGAATGCCTTTCACCAAGATGTGTCATGATACCACGCCTTTGGCTTTTATGACAGGCTCAATAAAGCACATGATGTATGAAAATGGCTCTGAATTTGTTGCAAAACTCCTGTCAAGAATATAACCATATCTGATTGCAAGTTATTTTTGTGATTAAAGACCAGAAAATGTGTGTCTCTTGAGGAATGAGTGTATTTCCTTTGTTCTATTGATGAAGCTCATCAGGTTTCCTTGTTGCTGTGGCTGCCAGGAAACCCATCTCTAAATGCCGTAACCATAACTCCATAACTTCTCATGACCAGATCCTTCCCTGGAATTAGGACACCAAGATCAGAAGCGTTACTCTAGTTAGTGAAGGAAGAATTCTCGTAAGTATATGGTCCTGGCCATCTGCAGATACTATTCCAGAAGAACTATTCAGTATCTACTCATTTCCCAGTTTGGGAGAGAGAATTTGTTTTCGGTGAAGGACAGGTAACATAATTCATATCATAAAGGGAATACCTTTGCCCTGGTCCTTGTTCCTGGAAGAGATTGGTTGGGGGAGCAGAAAAAGCATAAGTCTCACCATCGTCTAGCTGAGCACATTAATATGTTTTTGAGTAAGTACAGAGAGGTCAGAAACTGAATGTAGGTTCAGGGCAAAGAATGCTGAGTGTGTTCTGCGTGATAAAGTGGAAGGTATGGTGGAGAAGTTGCTGGAGTGTTGTGATGTGGAGGAAGAGGTCAGGAAAGGAAATAAAATGTAGCAGCAAGCAGACATCTCTGTAGAAATGACCAAGGGATTTTTTTAGAATAGGAAATTTGCATTCCATTGAAGTCATCTAATCATCAGAGCTGTAAGATAATCTTGTTTATCATTATTTTATTACCAAAAATTATACCTCTTGAAAAAAAACTGCACCTTTTAAATCATATGTCAGGGAAGGGGGCTATTGCACAAGGCAGAGAGATGACAAGATTTAGGGACTATTACCAGGGAGAAAGAATTGGGGGGCCCCCTCTTTGGTTGAATATAAAGAGGACATAAAAAGAAAAAACAGAGCCAAGGTAAAGTGTGGAAAAAGAGAATTCAGAGTAAGCAAGTTGTGGAGTGACAGCTTGTTGGCAGAAACCTTAGGCTGGAGAATCTGCAAACAGGCATGGAGAAGCCACTGTACTCCAAGTTATGTGGACTGTGGAGAGGGAGTCAGGGCGATGGTGGCCAAGTCTCAGGGACAGCAGGGAGGCGCTGCTGGTCTACATTTGTAAGTATTTTCTATTAGAAGTCTCTCAGGGAGGTATCAGCCTAAAATTTTCAATCTTCCTTTTCACAGATCTACATGGGATGCAACACAGGCATGTGGAAATTGCCTGGTCATACGGGAGAGGGCATGGGGCAGTTGTGCTCAGTGCCCAAGGAGACACTCCAGGTACTCAAGAGAGGTTTCTGTAAGCCCAAATGACTAGAACAGGCTTCATGTAGGATATAGATTAGGGGCAGACCTCAAAGGATAACAATTTTTCTACACTTATTTATTTACTAGTAAATGGATGAATGCATGAGTAGTTAGACTAAATGTAAATATGTACTTTTCATGTGTTGTAATAAAGGCTATGACACCATAAGAAATGTAATCTGAAGTACTTAAAAAAACTGAGCCCAAACATAGGAACAAAGTAGCATAAACAGAAAGATATTTATGAGTTACTGTTAAGAAAACAAATTACAAGTGTGTTACTATTTTGGAAGTGGTAATATCCACATATACAGAAATCATAAGTACACATCTGATTCTGGATATAATAATTTCTAAGCATCCAAAAGGACTAATTAACTATTCTCACTTAGATTATCTGTATGAAAGGAATTCAGTTTTAAGATGCTTTCTCACCAGAACTTTGAGCTCAAGAAACAAAGACAGCTATGGTTGAGAATTTGGTTAAAACACTTAATACCTAGTGACATGTTTCTCTATTTAAGAAGAGAAATTGAAAAGTCTACATTCCATTATTCTATGTATGCATGTTGGGTTTTACTGGTACTTTTAATGAATCACTTATATACTACCTATTTCCAAGAAAACGATGTGACATAATTTTTAAAAATAAATCTAACACCAGAAAGCAACTACAGAGAAGGGTGTGGTGGAGTCTTTGAGAGATGGTGCCTTGAGATACTATTTAAAGAGAGAAGATAAGAGGGAAACTTCATAGATGCCTTTCTCACACTAAGCTCTTCATTCCATCCAACCTGAATGCATTCCAGGTATTCACCCTTTGAGGTCACCTAATTGAATATTTAATGTGCTCCCTACACGTTAGAATGTACTAATTTGGTTAGACCATAAAAGCCTAAAAAATGTATATAGCTCTTCTTACAAATAATAATCAGCAATGTGTATGTAGGGTTGTGGGTCTACATAACACATTCATATACATTCCATTACATCTGACTCCAAACACTTGGAAACTGAACTTTCATATGCCATATTCTAACACTGTGCCTACTTTTTAAAGTGTTTCCTGTAGCATTCTCATTTTACTCTAAGACTATGAGGTAGTAAAGACTCATTCACTCCCAGTTTATAGTTGAAAAAACTAAAATGCTACCATGAATTTGATTTATGCTTTAGAATTATCATTTTAAAAACTTATAATTAAAATAATCCCATTTACAATTGCACCAAAAATAATAAAATACCTAGGAATAAATTTAACCAAAGTGGTGAAAGACACCTGTACTCTGAAAACTTTAAAACACTAATGAAAGAAATTGAAGATGGAAAACATGGAAAGACATGCCATGCTCATGGGTTGGAAGAACAAATATTGTTAAAATGTCTATAATACCCAAAGCAATCTATAGATTTAGTGCAATCCCTATCAAAATACCAGCAGCATTTTTCACAGAACTAGAACAAACAATCCTAAAATTTGTATGGGACCACAAAAGACCCCGAATAGCCAAAGCAATCTTAAAAAAGAAAAACAAAACTGGAGGTATCAAAATTCCAGACTTTAAGTTATATTACAAAGCTGTAGTAATCAAAACAGTATGGTACTGGCACAAAAATAGACACATAGATCAATGGAACAGAACAGAAAACCCAGAAATAAGCCCATAATTCTATGGTCAATTAATCTTCAACAAAGGAAGAAAGAAGATACAATGGGGAAAAGACTGTCTATTCAACAAACAATGTTGGGAAAACTGGATAGCTATATGAAAAGAATGAAACTGGACCACTTTCTTGTGCCATACATAAAAATAAACTCAAAATGGATTAAAGACTAAATGTGAGACCCAAAGCCATAAAAATTCTAGAAGAAAGCAAAGGAGTAATTTCTCTGACATTGGCCACAGCAAAATTTTTCTAGATAGGTCTCCTGAGGCAAGCAAAATAAAAGCAAAACTAAATTCTTGGGACTACATCAAAATAAAAAGCATCTGCACAGTGATGGAAACAATCAACAAAACTAAAGGGCAACCTACTGAATGGGAGAAAATATTTGCAAATGACATATCTGATAAAGGGTTAGTATCCAAAACATGTAATAAACTGGTACAACTCAACACCTAAAAACCAAACAATCCAATTAAAAATGGGCAGAAGACATAAACAGGCATTTCTCCACAGAAGACATCCAGATGGCCAACAGACACATAAAAAGATGTTCAACATCACTGATCATAAGGGAAATACAAATCAAAACTACAATGAAGTATCATCTCACACCTGTCAGAATGGCTAAAATCAACAACACAAGAAACAACAGGTGTTGGTGAGGATGTGGAGAAAGGGGAAACTTCTTGCCCTGTTGGTGGGATTGCAAACTGTATAGCCACTGAGGAAAACAATATGGAGGTTCCTCAAAAAGTTAAAAATAGAACTACCCTAAGGTCCATAATCACACTACTGGGCATTTACCCCTAAAATACAAAAACACCAATTCATAGGGATATGTGTACCCCTGTGTCTATTGCAGCATTATTTACAAGAGCCAAATTATGGAAGCAGCCCAAGTGCCCATCAATAGATGAATGGACAAAGAACATGTGGTATATATGTACAATGGAATATTATTCAGCCATAAAAAAGAATGAAATCTTGCCATTTGCAAAAATATGGATGGAGTTAGAGAGTATAATGTTAAGTGAAATAGTCAGAGAAAGACAAATACCATATAATTTCACTTGTATGTGGAATTTAAGAAACAAAACAAATGAGAAAAGGGAAGAGAGAGAGAGAGGGAAACCAAAAAACAGACTCTTTAGTGTAAAGAACAAACTGATTGTCACCTGAGGGCAGATAGGTCAGGGATGGATGAAATAGGTGAACGGGATTAAGAGTAGCTTTATCATGATGAGCACCTGGTGTTGTATACCTGAAACTAATATAACACTGTATGTTAACTACATTGGAATTAAAATTAAAAACTTAATTAGGAAAACTTATAAATATCCCTGCCTACAAATTCATTTACTTCTCCTCTTTGACTTAACAGATCTTATTTTTATTTTTCAGGAAGTTAAGAAACAAAACAGATGAACATAGGAAAAGGGAAGGAAAAATAAAATAAGATAAAAACTGAGAGGGGGGCAAACTGTTAAGAGACACTGAACTCGGAGCTTGCGGAGCAAGATGGTGGAGGAGTAGGAGACCTGGATTTCGTCTCCTCTCAGGAATTCAGCTGGATAGGGATCAAACCATTCTAAACACCTACAAACCCAACAGGAGATCGAAGAAAGGAATAGCAACAACTCTCTGAACAGAAAAGCGACCACTTTCTGGAAGGTCCTTTCTGATTTGTTTAGAGTATATTTTCTGGGGATGTTGTTACTCTGCTAGCATTTTGTTCTCTCATTAATCTATTCTCCTCTGCACAAAATGACAAGACGGAAAAAATCACCTCAACAAAAAGAACAAGAGGTAGTACCGACTGCCAGGGACCTACTCAATATGGACATTAGTACAATGTCAGATCTAGAGTTCAGAATCATCACTTTAAAGATACTAGCTGGGCTTGAAAAAAATATGGAAGTTATTAGAGAAACCCTTTCTGGAGAAGTAAAAGAACTAAAATCCAACCAAGTAGAAATCAAAAAGGCTATTAATGAGGTGCAATCAAAAATGGGGGCGCTAACTGCTAGAATAAATGAGGCAGAAGAGAGAATCAGTAATATAGAAGATGAAATGATGGAAAATAAAGAAGCTGAGAAAAAGAGAGACAAACAACTACTGGATCACGAGGGCAGAATTTGAGAGATAAGCGATACCATAAGACGAAACAACATTAGAATGATTGGGATCCCAGAAGAAGAAGAAAGAGACAGAGGGGCAGAAGGTATAATGGAGCAAATTATAGCAGAGAACTTCCCTAATTTGGGGAAGGAAACAGGCATGAAAATCCAGGAAGCACAGAGAACCCCTCTCAAAATCAATAAAAATAGGTCAACACCCCGACATCTAATAGTAAAACTTACGAGTCTCAGAGACAAAGAGAAAATCCTGAAAGCAGCTCGGGAGAAGAGATATGTAACCTACAAGGGTAGAAACATTAGATTGGCAACAGACCTATCCACAGAGACCTGGCAGGCCAGAAAGGACTGGCAGGATATATTCAGAGCACTAAATGAGAAAAATATGCAGCCAAGAATACTCTATCCAGCTAGGCTGTCATTGAAAATTGAAGGAGAGATAAAAAGCTTCCAGGACAAACAAAAACTAAAGGAATTTGTAAACACAAAACCAGCCCTACAGGAAATCTTGAAAGGGGTCCTCTAAGCAAAGAGAGAGCCTAAAAGCAACATAGACCAGAAAGGAACACAGACAATATATGGTAACAGTCACCTTACAGGCAATACAATGGCACTAAATTCCTATCTTTCAATAGTTACCCTGAATGTAAATGGGCTAAATGCCCCAATCAAAAGACACAGGTTATCAGACTGGATTAAAAAACAAGACCCATCGATATGCTGTCTGCAAGAGACTCATCTTAGAACCAAAGACACCCTCAGATTGAAAGTGAGGGGGTGGAAAACCATTTACCATGCTAATGGACACCAAAAGAAAGCTGGGGTGGCAGTCCTTATATCAGACAAATTAGATTTTAAACCAAAGACTGTAATAAGAGATGAGGAAGGACATTATATCCTACTTAAAGGATCTATCCAAAAAGAAGATCTAACAATTGTAAATATCTATGCCCCTAACATGGGAGCAGCCAATTATATAAAGCAATTAATAACAAAAGCAAAGAAACACATCGACAACAAAACAATAATAGTGGGGGACTTTAACACCCCCCTCACTGAAATGGACAGATCGTCTAAGCAAAAGATCAACAAGGAAATAAAGACTTTAAATGACACACTGGACCAAATGGACTTCACAGACATATTCAGAACATTCCACCCCAAAGCAACGGAATACACATTCTTCTCTAGTGCCCATGGAACATTCTCCAGAATCGATCACATCCTAGGTCATAAATCAGGTCTCAACCGGTACCAAAAGATTGGGATCATTCCCTGCCTATTTTCAGACCACAATGCTTTGAAACTAGAACTCAATCACAAGAGGAAAGTCGGAAAGAACT
This sequence comes from Mirounga leonina, assembly GCF_011800145.1. NCBI lineage: Eukaryota > Metazoa > Chordata > Mammalia > Carnivora > Phocidae > Mirounga > Mirounga leonina. Next base: position 7,450,656 of record NW_023270305.1, read on the forward strand.
CACATACATGGAGGCTAAAGAGCATCCTACTGAAGAATGAATGGGTCAACCAAGAAATTAAAGAAGAATTTAAAAAGTACATGGAAACCAATGAAAATGAAAACACAACTATTCAAAATCTTTGGGATGCAGCAAAGGCAGTCCTAAGAGGAAAGTATATAGCAATACAAGCCTTTCTCAAGAAACAAGAAAGGTCTCAAGTACACAGCCTAACCCTACACCTAAAGAAGCTGGAGAAAGAACAGCAAATAAAGCCTAAACCCAGCAGGAGAAGAGAAATAATACAGATCAGAGCAGAAATCAATGAAACAAAACCAAAAAAACAGTAGAACAGATCAACGAAACTAGGAGCTGGTTCTTTGAAAGAATTAACAAGATTGATAAACCCCTGGCCAGACTTATCAAAAAGAGAAGAGAAATGACCCAAATCAACAAAATCATGAATGAAAGAGGAGAGATCACAACCAACACCAAAGAAATACAAACAATTATAAGTACATATTATGAGCAACTCTATGCCAGCAAATTAGATAACCTGGAAGAAATGGAGGCATTTCTAGAGATGTATCAACTACCAAAACTGAACCAGGATGAAATAGAAAACCTGAACAGACCTATAACCACTAAGAAAATTGAAGCAGTCATCAAAAATCTCCCAAAAAACAAAAGCCCAGGGCCAGATGGCTTCCCAGGGGAATTCTACCAAACATTTCAAGAAGAATTAATACCTATTCTTCTGAAACTGCTCCAAAAATAGAAACGGAAGGAAAACTTCCAAACTCATTTTATGAGGCCAGCATTACCTTGATCCTAAAACCAGACAAAGACCCCATCAAAAAGGAGAATTACAGACCAATATCCCTGATGAACATGGATGCAAAAATTCTCACTAACATACTAGCCAATAGGATCCAACAGTACATTAAAAGGATTATTCACCATGATCAAGTGGGATTTATCCCTGGGCTGCAAGGTTGGTTCAACATCCGCAAATCAATCAATGTGATACAATACATTAACAAAAGAAAGAACAAGAATCATATGATCCTCTCAATAGATGCAGAAAAAGCTTTTGACAAAGTACAGCATCCTTTCTTGATCAAAACTCTTCAGAGTATAGGGATCGAGGGTACATACCTCAATATCATAAAAGCCATCTATGAAAAACCTACAGCGAATATCATTCTCAATGGGGAAAAACTGAGAGCTTTCCCCCTAAGGTCAGGAACGCAGCAGGGATGTCCACTATCACCACTGCTATTCAACATAGTATTGGAAGTCCTAGCCACAGCAATCAGACAACAAAAAGAAATCAAAGGCATCCAAATCGGCAAAGAAGAAGTCAAACTCTCACTCTTTGCAGATGATATGATACTTTATGTGGAAAACCCCAAAGACTCCACCCCAAAACTGCTAGAACTCATACAGGAATTCAGTAAAGTGGCAGGATATAAAATCAATGCACAGAAGTCAGTGGCATTCCTATACACCAACAAGAAGACAGAAGAAAGAGCAATTAAGGAGTCGATCCCATTTACAATTGCACCCCAAACCATAAGATACCTAGGAATAAATCTAACCAAAGAGACAAAGGATCTGTACTCAGAAAACTATAAAATACTCATGAAAGAAATTGAGGAAGACACAAAGAAATGGAAAAACGTTCCATGCTCATGGATTGGAAGAACAAATATTGTGAAGATGTCAATGCTACCTAGAGCAATCTACACATTCAATGCAATCCCCATCAAAATACCATCCACTTTTTTCAAAGAAATGGAACAAATCATCCTAAAATTTGTATGGAATCAGAAAAGACCCCACATAGCCAGAGGAACGTTGAAAAAGAAAAGCAAAGCCAGCGGCATCACAATTCCGGACTTCCAGCTCTATTACAAAGCTATCATCATCAAGACAGCATGGTACTGGCACAAAAACAGACACATAGATCAATGGAACAGAATAGAGAGCCCAGAAATGGACCCTCAACTCTATGGTCAACTCATCTTTGACAAAGCAGGAAAGAATGTCCAATGGAACAAAGACAGTCTCTTCAACAAATGGTGTTGGGAAAATTGGATAGCCACATGCAGAAGAATGAAACTGGACCATTTCCTTACACCACACACAAAAATAGACTCCAAATGGTTGAAAGACCTCAATGTGAGACAGGAGTCCATCAAAATCCTAAAGGAGAACACAGGCAGCAACCTCTTTGACATCAGCCGAAGCAACTTCTTCCTAGAAACATCGCCAAAGGCAAGGGAAGCAAGGGCAAAAATGAACTATTGGGACTTCATCAAGATAAAAAGCTTTTGCAAAGCAAAGGAAACAGTCAACAAAACCAAAAGACAACCGACAGAATGGGAGAAGATATTTACAAATGACATATCAGATAAAGGGCTAGTATCCAAAATCTATAAAGAACTTATCAAACTCAACGCCCAAAGAACAAAGAATCCAATCAAGAAATGGGCAGAAGACATGAACAGACATTTTTCCAAAGAAGACATCCAAATGGCCAACAGACACATGAAAAAGTGCTCAATATCGCTCGGCATCAGGGAAATCCAAATCAAAACCTCAATGAGATAGCACCTCACACCAGTCAGAATGGCTAAAATTAACAAGTCAGGAAACGACAGATGTTGGCGGGGATGCGGAGAAAGGGGAACCCTCCTACACTATTGATGGGAATGCAAGCTGGTGCAGCCACTCTGGAAAACTGTATGGAGGTTCCTCAAAAAGTTGAAAATAGAGCTACCATATGATCCAGCAATTGCACTACTGGGTATTTACCCCAAAGATACAAAAGTAGGGATCCGAAGGGGTACGTGCACCCCGATGTTTATAGCAGCAATGTCCACAATAGCCAAACTGTGGAAAGAGCCAAGATGTCCATCGACAGATGACTGGATAAAGAAGATGTGGTATATATATACAATGGAATATGATGCAGCCATCAAAAGGAATGAGATCTTGCCATTTGCAATGACGTGGATGGAACTGGAGGGTATTATGTTGAGTGAAATAAGTCAAACAGAGAAAGACATGTATCATATGATCTCACTGATATGAGGAATTCTTAATTTCAGGAAACAAACTGAGGGTTGCTGGAGTGGGGGGTGGGGTGGGAGGGATGGGGTGACTGGGTGATAGACACTGGGGAGGGTATCTGCTCTGGTAAGCGCTGTGAATTGTGCAAGACTGTTGAATCTCAGATCTGTACCTCTGAAACAAATAATGCAATATATGTTAAGAAAAAAAAAAAGAAGAAGAAGAAGGTAGCGGGAGGGGAAGAATGAAGCGGGGGAAATCGGAGAGGTAGACGAACCATGAGAGACGATGGACTCTGAAAAACAAACAGGGTTCTAGAGGGGAGGGGGGTGGGAGGATGGGTTAGCCTGGTGGTGGGTATTGAGGAGGGCACATTCTGCATGGAGCACTGGGTGTTATGCACAAACAATGAATCATGGGACACTTCATCTAAAACTAATGATGTAATGTATGGGGATTAACATAAGAATAAAAAAATAATAAATAAATAAATAAATAAATAAATAAATAAATAAATAAATAAATAAGAGACACTGAACTCTAGGAAACAAACTGAGGGTTGCTGGAGGGGAGGTGGGTTGGGGGAAGGGACAATTGGATGATGGGCATTCAGGAGGGCACGTGGTAATGAGCACTGGGTGTTGTATGCAACTGATGAATCACTCAATTCTACCTCTAAAACTAATAATAAAAAAAAATTTCAATATTAATATTGCATTATTTTTCTCCCCTCTTAGTACAAAAAGAAAATCATTATCAAATCTAAGAGGTATATTTGTCTCCCAATTCCAGCAACACAGTAGATTAACCTAAAATGGAACCCCACTTCCCACAATTAAAATATTGCCGAGAAGTATTTAAAATATATAAGAGAGCTCACAAGAAAGAGAAATGCCCAGCTGTCAGAAACAAAAGGTGAATTATAAGACAGAAGCTGAAATAATCACATATAAAATCTATGGGAGGCAACTAAAACAGTACTTACAGGGATGTATGCATCTGCACACAGGTATCTATATTTATGCAAATGTATACATTTCATCTTTCTGCAAATAATGAAGATTGAAACCTATATACTAAATGTGCAATTTAAGATAACCTAAAGAAAGTTGGAAAAGGAAATAATATAGAAAAGCAAGATAAAATAGAGAAAAATAACGAATGAAAACATTCTTTAAAAGACTGATAGTCAAATCCATCTCTAAACTAGTCAAGATAAAAATTAAAAAGGGAATAAACCTATGGGTACAATGGAGCATTTTTTTCCCAATCTTTGCAGGATATTAGAAATACTTTTATGCCATTAAATTTGAAAACTAGGATGCAATGAATAATTTTATAGAAAAAAATAGTAAATTATTGATTCTAATCAAAGACAAAATAAACTAAATATCTATTAAAGAAATTAAATTGAGAATTGAAAAATCCATCTCACGAACCCCATCTTTTCATACCCTCACCTTCCCACAAACCCAAACATGAACCCCATGAGGCTCAGTTTTACAGACAACTTTTACTAAACTTTCAAGCAACACAAAAGCCCTGACTTACACAAACTGTTCCAGAGAATAATAAAAGAAGGAATTCTTTCAAACTTGTTTTATAAGGCTAGGGTGACCTCCCTTTACATGACAACCAAAAAAATTATAGGCAGATTTCACTTATTAACACAGATATCAATATCCTGCACATAGAATAAATGAAATCTTTCCACCTTCTTCATCCCATAATTATCAGAGACCAAGAGGAGATCCTCGAGGTAAATGTAAAACAGCGTTTCCCAGTCACCCTTTATCATCAGTCAAGAATGTGGAGCACTTGCTACTCTCCCTCCAAGGACATCAAGTGGGGCCCCCTCAACAGCACTATGACCACACCCTCCACCCTCACGCCTTCAACCTCCTCCTCCATGATCAGGAATCAAGAGGGGGCTTACCAGCACTGATGTAGGAATCCAAGTGGAACTAAGTCTGTGCTCCTCCAGACTATTTAGCTTCTTTTAACAGGGTCAAAATAGCACTCAGAAGGTTTGGGGCAAATGGGTGGCTCAGGTGGTTGGGCATCTGCCTTCGGCTCGGGTCGTGATCCCAGGGTCCTGGGAATGAAGCCCCATGTCAAGCTCCCTGCTCAGCAGGGAGTTTGCTTCTCCCTATCCCTCTGCCCCTCCCCCTGCTCATGTTTTTTCTCTCTCTCTGTCTCTCTCTCAAATAAACAAATATAATCTTAAAAAAAAAAAAAACTCAGAAGTTTCCACATTTAATGAACTTAGAAGTCACCACTCCACCCTAACAAGTCAAATGCTGAACAGACTGAAAAATCAACAACACTCCTTGAATCCACAAAAAAGGGGAGGACACAGGGCAAACCAGAGCCCCCAAGATTGGAGAGACAGGAAAATGCAGGGAGTCACGGCTTACCAGAACAGAGACTCAGGAGCAGAAACCAATGCCCAGGTAGCAACTACAGGGTATGAACTGTAATTGATGAATTGCTGGAGGCTCAGTGTAGACAACTCTGAGAATTAAGAGCTCCAGGGAGAATTAGTCATAGAAGGCCTCACAATTTCGTGAGATTTACCTTCAGGAGCTCAACCAGGTTTTCACAGTAACTATCAAAGAATTCCTTCAGGCTTTCAGCAAGGGAGGGGGAAAGGAACCATTTTGAATTATACCACATCACTCTAATAGCCTGAACAAAGCCTGCCCTCAGGAGAAACTAGTTAACCAGAGCCTAACCTGCTGGGGTTTTATCAGAGCCTAATTGACTTGGGGGAAGGGAAATAGTCAACTCCAGTCAGCATTAGCCTCCCATTTAAGTGGGAGGGGGAAAAAAAAAAAGACAACTGAGAAACACACATGGGCTCACTAAAAATATAATAAATAAAATCTTTAAAAAATGCAAGAAAGAAGAGTGGAGTGTTGAGAGGGAAAAAAAACCACCAACCTAGAATCCTGAACCCTATGAAATTATCTTTTAGAAGTGAAGGAGAAATAAAGACTTTCTCAGCCAAAAATTGAAGAGGAATTTGCTTCTGGTAGACTTACCTTACAAGAAATGTTGAGGGGCGCCTGGGTGGCTCACTCGTTGGGCGTCTGCTTCGGCTCCGGTCATGATCCCGAGGTCCTGGGATCGAGCCCCACATTGGGCTCCCTGCTTGGCCGGGACCCTGCTTCTCCCTCTCCCACTCTCCCTGCTTGTGCTCCCTCTCTAGCTGTCTCTCTCTCTCTCTGTCAAATAAATAAAATCTTAAAAAAAAAAAAAAAGAAATGTTGAAAGAAGTTCTTACAAGGAAGGAAAATAACATAGATAAAGTACTTGAATCTACATAAAGGAAAGGAAAAGCATCAAAGAAGGAAAAAATGAAGGTGAGATAAAAATTTTTATTTTTCTTTCTCTTAATCGATCTGCCAGAGACAACAGATATTATTTGTTCCATGTAATAATAGCAACAATGTATTCACTCATGTACATTTATGTATATACCTTATATATTTATATATGAACATATATCTGTGTACATATATGCATTTTATATATACCTTATGCCTTCATACATACTTTATACATATAGGAATGCTTATATATGTGTGAAATGAATGACAGCAATGGTAGAAGCGACAGTGGGCACTGGGAGGCAATGGGGAGGCATTGGGATGATGTTGCTATTATAAGGCACGTGCCCATGAAGTAATAGAGTGTTATTTGAAAGTGGGAGTGGATTTGGATTAGTTCTCAATGTATATTAGAAACTCTAGGGCAACCACTAGAAAAAATTGTAAAAAAAGACGTATAACTAATATGCTAAGAAAGGAGAGGAAATGCAATTGTATAAAATGCTAAAATAAAACCACAATAGGCAAATAAAGAGTGGAAGACAGAAATAGGAGCAAAAAACAAGGACCACAAACAGAAAACAGTAATAAGTATGGTTGATACTAATCTAACTATATCAGTAATCACTTTGTGATTACATTTGTCAATGTTCTAAATGCATTAATTAAAAGACAAATTGTCAGGGAGGATCAAAACACAAGACCTAACTATATGTTGTCTATAAGAAACTCACTTTAACTATAAAGACATATATAGATTAAAAGTAAATGGATGGGGAAAAATTTTACCATGCTAACACTAATCAAAAGAAAGCAGGAATAGGTATAGTAATTTCAGACAGAGTCTACTTCAAAGCAAGGAAAAAATCAGGGATAAAGAAGAGCATTACATAACAATAAGGTGTCAATTCTCCAAGAAGATGTAACAGTCCTTAATATGTAGCACCTAAGAACAGAGCATAAAACTATGTAAGGCAAAAACTAATAGCATTGCAAGGAGAAATTACCGTTTCTATTTAACATTGCACTGGTGGTCCTAACAAATACTATAATACATTTTTAAAATAAATAGCATTAAAGAAAAAAACGTCATTGTTGACTGATATTATAATTGCTTTTAAAAAATCTACAGGGAATTAGAACTGATAAAAGAGTAAATCAAGTTCGCTAGTTATAAGAGAAATATATATGAGTTGATAAATCTCTTATCTGTCAGAAACAATCAATTTAGAAATGCAATTAACAATATATAGATTTGAGCATCTGGATGGCTTAGCTGGTTAAGCATCCAACGCTTGGTTTCAGCTCAGGTCATGATTTCATGGGTCATGGGATCAAGTCCCAAGTCAGGCTCCACACTCAGCGGGGAGTCTGCTTGAAGATTCTCTCCCTCGCCCCTCACCCATGTGTGTACACTCTCTCTGTCTCTTTCAAATAAATAAATAAATCTTTTTTAAAAAATATATACATACAGGGGCACCTGGGTGGCTCAGTTGGTTAAGCATCCAACTCTTGGTCTCAGCTCAGGGCTGGATCTCAGACTTGTGAGTTTAAGCCCTGCACAGCCATGCCTAGCATGGAGCCTACTTAAACAAACAAACAAGAAAACATAGATATATTCATAATAGCCACAAACATTATAAGATACCTAAGAAGCATTTTAGTAAAGTACATGTTAAATTCCACAAAAAGGAAAAAAGAAACATCATTAAGGAACATTAAAAATATCAAAATATATGGGCAGATATATAATATTTATTGATAGGAATATTCCAAACTCAAAATATGGTAATTCTATCTGTATTTATCTGTAAATTCAATGCAATTCTAAAAATAAATTCCAACACATTTTTAATGGAATTTGATAATCAATATGGGATTCTAAAATACCAAGGAGAGCCAAGACAAATTTGAAGAAGAATAAGTCAAAAGTTGCCCTACTAACATTTCAAACTTTTGAACTTATTTCATATAAATATAAGGTTAGTTTATTGGCAAAAGAAAAGATCAAAGAAACAGAATAGAGAGGGAAATTTGTATATGTCAGAGGCAACAACATAAATCAACAAGAAAATCAGACTAGGCAATAAATGTTGGGACGAATGCTTACCCATATGGAAAAAAAATATGGAATTGTATGTCTAGCTCATATTTTAACATAAATATCATGTATAGTAATATTTTAAATGTAAATTCAAAAAACTTTTAAACTTAGAAGATAATAGAAAGAAATAATTTTTTCCTCAAAATAAGAAAGAATTTCATAAACAAGATAAAAATCTAACCATAAAGGACAAGATTGACTATTTTGTTAGCCCTAAAATTAAACTTAAAATTTCTGTATGCAGGGTTACCATGTTCAGTAAAATACAATGTGAATGATATTCTGAAATTGTATATGTGAATTGCACTGTGCTAATGTACGCATTCAATAAAGAAACCAAGACAAATTTTAAAAGCAAGCCACAGACCACAGGCTGGGAGAAAATATTTACAAAACACATAACTGGTAAAGGGCTAGTACTGAGATTATATCAAAACTTGCAGTTTAGAATATAAAGAAAACCCATGAAAAAAATGGGAAAATGGATAATGACTTTTAAAATCACAGAGAAAAAAAAGCATCTAGACACACATCTTACACTTCACACAAAAATGGATTCAGACATGATCATATATCTAGATGGAAAAATGCAAGGCTATAAAACTTCTAGAAGAAAATATTTTAGAATACCTGTGTGCCCTTGGGTTTGGTGAAGAGATGTAACACCAAAAGCTCAATCCATAAAAGAAAAAATAGATGAGTCTGACTCTACTAAAATTAAGAAGTTCTGCTCTGCAAAAGACAATTTCTGAGAGACTCAAAAGCCACAAACTGGGGCACCTGGTTGGCTCAGTCAGTTAAGCATCCAACTCTTGGTTTTGGCTCAGATTGTGATCTCATAGGTCATGGGATAGAGTGCTCAGCAGGGAGTCTGCTTGAAATTCTCTCTCTCCCTCTCCCCCTCACCTCACTTACTCGAACCCTCTCTCTCTAAAATAAATCAATAAACCTTTTTTTAAAAGCCACAAACTAGAAGGAAATATTCACAAAACACGTATCTGAAAAACACTTGTATCCAAAATATACCAAAAACTCTTAAAACTCAACAATGAAAAAAAAACTCAACCCAAAGAAGATTATACCTATAGCCAATAAGCACATGAAGAGATGGCCAGCATCATTTGTTTTCAGGGAAATGCAAATTAAAACAACAAAGAGATAAGTCTACACAACTATTAGATGGCCAGAGTGCAAAAAAACTGACAACACTAGTTTCTGGTGAGCACTCAGAGCAGTAAGAACGCTCATTCATCGCTGGTGGGAATGAACTTGGTAAGCCACTTTGGAAGACAGTTTGCCAGTTTCTCACAAAGCTAAGCTTAGTCTTTCCATACAATCCAGTGAGCAAGCTACTAGGTAAATACCTAGTATTTAAACTTATGTCCACACAAAAATCTGCATGTGAATATTTACAGCAGCTTTACTCACAGTCACCAAACCTGGAAATAACCAAGATGTCTGTGGCACACCCATGCAGTGGAATGCTATTCAGTGATGAAAGGGAATGAGCAACTGAGAAATGCAAAACCAGAGAGGCATATTGCTCAGTGAAACAAGCCAGTCTGGAAAGGTGATCTACTATAAGACTCCAATTATATGAGACAAAGGTAGAGAGATGGATAAACACATCACCGTTTGCCAGGTGTTTGGGAAGGGGAGAATGTTAAATAGAGGAGGCATGAGGGATTTCTTCAGAGGGTTGCACTGTGTGATAATGGTAATAGTGGACACAGGACGTTATGCATTCATCAAGCCTGCAGAAGTTTACAGTGCAAATAGTGAGTTCGAATGCACGTAAATTTAAAAGCATTTAGTGGGTGATGGGGGAGTGGTACTAGGACAGAACGTAGACTGATGCGCTTGACCTCACTGAATGAAGAGAGTGGGAGAAGAAAGGGGCTGAGCTCAGTGACTTTGGACATAAGTGGCATCTGTGAGACCAAAATAAAAGGAACTGGACTCCAGCTGCCTCAAGCTGTTGCCCATAGGGGTAGGGGTTAACAATTCCGAGACCACTATACATCTATACTGGAATTGAACAGTCAAGTAATGGATGATAATGGTGGCAGCCAGATTGCTCACTGTTGGAGTGGAAAGCTACAGACAAGCAAGAGAAGGCTGGAACGATCCACTTAGTAATGGGGCAGAGTGGGAGAGATCAGTGTGAACTCATGTCTAGCTTAAAACAGATGTTTTCAGATGTGCACATGTTCAAACCATGCAATCCATTTTCTTTACTGCATTTAAACCTCAAAACATCTCTATGAGTTAGGTAATCTCATCCCACCTTATCAAAAAAAGAAAAAAAAGGAAGAAGGAACAGATTATATCAGGGATTCTATTTTGCCTGGGGCCCCCCGGGTCGTGTGCTGGGGATCCAAGACTGAGGGCAAACCCATGCTCTCAGGCACCTACTCTATATTGCCTCTCAAGGTCAAAAGGAACGCCTTAATTCTTGTTGCATCAGGTTGCTTTGCAAATTGGAAACTGTTCACATTAAAGTAGACAGTGAATACTTTTCTTTATCTAATTCTCTTGCCTTTTTGGCATATTGGAGAATTAAAGTTCCTAACCCAGCCTGCCTCTGGGTGTGGTCTTATGACTAGTTCTTACCAATGGGTTATGGACGGGACAGGGTCCTGTGCATTTAATTGTCAGTGTGGGACCATCCATTTCTCATCCCGCCCAGGAGATTATGGAAGTGTGTGTTGATACGGAAGTGCTATAAGATTCAAGTCCCCTGGAATGTTGAGCCAACACATGGAGGACAGCTGCCTTGGAAAATTTTGCACAGTGAACTTTGTATGAGAGAGAAATAAACTCTCCTGTCTTAAAGCACTGAGATTTAGGGATTGTTTGTTACCATAGCAAAACCTAGTGCATCCTCATCTCTACAACAGTGTCTGGGACAGTGGTGATGGTGTTCATATTTTCATGGTGGTTGGTCTTGATGTTATTGTCCATAAAGATCATCCAGCCATTTCTCACAAGTAACCCTTTGATGGTCCTTGACCCCTTTCCCACAGACGGGCAAAATAATATTTTCACCATCAAAGCAACAATATTAAGAGGATGTAGATGTAAAACATAATTCAATGGCAGTGACAAGAAATGGATGTATTGTCTGGAGTGTTCAGCAGAAGTCTAAGCATCAGATAAACAGCCTTTTCCCTGGAGTTGATTCTGGAGGCTCTCAATCTACTTACAAGTAATTATAAAGGCATTATACTCACAAGCATGAATGGATTACAAACCATTCCACCACTAAACAAATTTAAGCAGACTTCTTGATCTCTATCAGAAAGACCTTCCCCCTTTAACAAGTTCCACATTGCAGACAAACCTTTCTGCCATCTGCTCGAATGGAAACATGTGGTAAGATCCTGCACTTGCACACTTTGCCCTTGGTAAGGAAGAGACCTTTGGGGATTTTTTTGGAAAACCACCCTCTTGGCACACAATTTGTGGCTAAGTTTTGCCCTTTGTCCCTTGTGTGAAATGATCTATTTTGATATAAATGTCACTTTGGATGACTGTATATGAGATCATATTTATATAATGCTAACCCGTAGCGTGGTTTCCAGTGGTGATGGTGATGATGGCAAGATCCCTCTACTTAAAGGAGCAAATATGCCATACGGAGGATTTTAATTGGGTGATGATATCAATACATTCTGAGCCACAAAGGGAAATGAGCCATCTTTTAAAGCTCCATAGTCTTTCTCCACCATAGTCGCCCCGCGTTGTACTATCTCCCTCCTCTTTCTTCTTCATCAAGCTTGATCTTTTAAAATTCATCCTTTCCAAGATACTTTCTCTGACTAACCTACGTGGGTTAGGTGAAACTTCCCCTTCTTCTATGGAACCTCTATTTCCCCTCTCCTAATATAACACAAAGGAAATTCAGACATCGTGTGGTTACATATAATGCTAGAGGTTTTGCTGGCTGGAGGAAGTTTAATGGTATTTCAAAGTTGCACCATCATGTGCATTTTTCTTTTTTTCTGTGCCATGGGCATCAATTTTCAGATCCAATTTCAACAAGAAGTGGAACATCCCACCATAGGTGACTTAAAGCCTTCTCCTCCCCTCAGACATAACATATGCGATCAATTCTGCAGAAGCCACCAGAGAGTACTCAAACAATTTGGAGAATTCTGAGATTAGAGGGGAGAAAAGGTAGAGCATCACAGTCATTTTACTAAGAAAGAAGGCAGCTTGCATTTTGCAGAGCATACCGGATGAAATGAAAGCCATCCATAGACATCAGTGGATAACTGGCTACATACTCAGAAGCTACACTCTGATGAAGTGCACTGGCAAAAGCTAAGGATTCAGTGTGACTAGTAGTAAGTGTCCCAACCTGAGGCAAGAAGAGGACATCCAATCAAACACACAGTTCACTGGAATGAGAACAAACAGCACATACCAAGGATGGTCCAGTTTGGATCATAATCAGTTGCAGCTTTATAATTCAAATGCTCACCCTAGAATCTTAGTGTGGGGGGGGGTGACAGTATTTTCAAACTCAAAAAAATAGACACATGAAATGTGCCTTATAATCTGCTGTATATGACTCATGCTTAACAAATTTTTCTTTGATATTCAAATATTTTTATAGATAAATGAGTAGACTAGATGCTCCCACCTGCTTCAGTCAAGTTTGGGGGGCAAACGTGAACAAAACTACATTAAATTATCCACCTTACAGAATCTTCCCTTAAGGGGGTGGATTTCTGCCCAAGTGTACTACATGATAGAACTTACCATGTTCCACATAATTATCTGTTCATGGGCCTATTTCTCCACCAGGCTGAGAGCTTCTTGAGGACAGAGTCTTACACATTTTCTATGGCTCACATGTGTAACACAGTAATTAATGAATTAACACATTAGTTAATATAATTGGCATAACATGAAAACTACTGCTCTAATCTTCAGGGAGGGAGGAATTCTTAAAATGCTAAAAGAGCTAATAATAAAAAATTGATAAATTTGTTTACATTACAATTAAAATGTCTCTTTATGACAAAACACTTTTTAAAAAAGCAAAATGTTAAAACATAAACTGGAAGAATATATTGTAACACATGCAACTGATATTCGCATAAGCACAAAAAATATAGAACTTCTACCAAAAAAAAAAAAAAGATCCCCCCAAAACAAGACAAAGGACATGAATAGGTATATTAGAGAAGAGGAGTTATATGTAACCAATAAATACATGAAAAGACATTTGATTTCATTAGGGATGAGGAAAATGCACATCAAGATCACAATGAGATAATGTTTTAGAACCAACCATTCAATGACAAAAATCAAGGAGTCAGGTATTTGAGAGAATGTGATCAACAGAATCCATTTCACATTGCTGATGGAAATATAAATTGCTACAACAAATCTGAAGACAAGTTATCATTATCTCATTAGACCTAACATTCAAACCCCTTACTATCCAGCAGTTTCATTCCTGGGTATGTGAGAGTGTGTGTGTGTGTGTGTGTGTGTGTGTGTCCACAAGCTACTTTTAAATATGTCCTGGAGACGTATATAAGAGCGTTCACTAACGGCACTATTCATAAGATCGAAAATGGAAAGGAGGGAAGCCTGGGGGACTCAGTCGGTTAAGCGTCTGCCTTTGGCTCAGGTCATGATTCCAGGATCCTGGGATCGAGCCCCACATCGGGCTCCTTGCTCAGCAGGGAGCTGCTTCTCCCTCTGCCTGCAACTCCCCGGCTTGTGCACACACTCTCTCTCTCTCTGACAAATAAAATCTGAAAGAAAAGAAAAGAAAAGAAAAGAAAGAAAGAAAGAAAGAAAGAAAGAAAGAAAGAAAGAAAGAAAGAAAATGAGAGGTGTTACAGGGCTCTTTAACAGTACAACAGAGAAATAAATTGTGGTATATTTGCACCATAGAATATTTTACAGCTATTAAAAAGAATGAACTATATCTGTAGGCAATAATATGAATAAATCACAGCAGTATATAACTGAGTGAAAAGTCAATCTCAAAACATTACATAGCACATGATGCATATTTTTATAACTTTAAAATGACAAAAACCAGACTATATGCTTTTTGAGGGACATGTAATAAAAGAACAGGGAGCTGGGAGGTGGTGGGAGCACCCAGGTGAGATGGGCAGGTGTGCAGGACATGGAGGCACAGCTCAGGGCCCATGGAGATCTCTTGAGTTTGTTAGCTGCACGTGACACATCGGACTAGCACAAGCATATGCAAAATGACCAACTTAGGACATATTGACAGTTGTCAATTGTGTGACTACTATCTACAATCACCTGAAGCAAGTAGAGAGCAATGTCATCAGTATCCCTCTCTGTGTGGACGTGGTGTCTCGAATAGCTACTGAACATTTATGACAAATACATATGGCAAATTCTTGTGAGACTCTGTCACCCCAGGCTTAGCCTACAGGATGGTGATGGTGTAATTAGCATTGAAAAAAGTCCCCAGTTTCAAAATACGATTGTCAGGATAGAAAGTTCCATGAAGCTGCATGGCCTAATGCTTTCACTGTGATGATTCAGTACTGAGTTTATTGGAGTTGAAATTACTGAAGTTACCTCTTACTTAGAAGTGAGAACTGGAAAGCAGATTTCTCTCCAATTAGAAACCAAACACACCAAACCCTGAGATATTAATTTTTCAAATAATAGAATTAATCAGTGCGTAGCCATAGGTTATTCTCCTTTCTCATCTGAGCCACCTCAGGTGTCCCTCTCTATCTCTCACCTGGCAGAAGAATTCACTGTCACACCTGTCACCGAATCTGAACAGTGGCAGTTGATACTCAAGAGAATTTTACAGAAGATGATGAAATGATAAACCAGACCAAAAATTTTAATGAAGGTTTTCATTAAGATGCAAGAATTATTCTCGGACGCCTGGGTGGCTCAGTCAGTTAAGCAGCTGCCTTCTGCTCAGGTCATGATCCTGGGGTCCTGGGATCGAGCCCCACGTCTGGCTCTCTGCTCAGTGGAGAGCCTGCTTCTCCCTCTCCCTCTGCCTGCCATTCTGCCTACTTGTGCTCTCTATCTCTCTGTCAAATAAATAAATAAAATCTTTAAAAAAAAAAAAAGAATTATTCTAAAAATCTCTCTGTATTGCTCAGGGATCTCCAGAGAAACAGAAACAATAGGATACAAATAAATAAAGAAATTTGTTATTTTGAATTGGCTCATGAGAACATGGAAGCTGAGAAGAACCTTGATCTGCTGTCTGCAAGCTGGAGAGCCAGGAAGGACCTTGGTGTAGTGTTCAGTTTGAGTCTAAAATCCTGAGAACCAGGGATCCAAAGGTGTAAGTCCTGAACTAAGGAAATGAGAAGAAACAGAAATTCCAGCTCAAGCCATCAGGCAGAGAGGCAAGTTTTCCCTCCCTCCACCTTTCTTTTCTGTTCCATTCAGGCCCTCAACGGATTGGATGAGGCCCACCCACACTGGGGAGGGCAATCTGCTTTATTTAGTCACTGACTCAAATGCTAACCTCATCTGGAAACACCTTCACAGACACACCCAGAAATAATATAATATGTAGCTAAATATCTGGGCCTCCTGTGATCCAGTCAAGTTGGCACAGAAAACTAACAATCTGACTCTTTTGATCAATATCTCAATTTTTCTGTAACAAAATAAGAAGCTAAAAGTCATTGAAAGATATGTTCTACAAAATGGGAAATTTTTAATTTTTGTCTTTTTTTTTTGTCTCCTTATTTTTCCCATGGATGAAATGGTAATAAATTTCTTATGTGGAATACTTTATTCAGCTTGTTACATGTAAGGTGAAAATGTATATGTTAAAACAGGTTTTATAGCTAGAGATTGTTTTCTAAAATTGCTCCTTGAGAGCATATTTTTGAATGTTCTCTAATACAGTGTATCATTTTTCTTACAAAGGCAAATGCACATATTTCATATTACATGTGATATGACCTGACACCATTACTTCACTTCTCAGTAATTGATCTGATGAAAATGAGAACACTTTAAAGAAATCAGAGCAGTTTGTCACCGGTAGATTTTTGCTTCAATCGCCCAAGTAGCTCATTTTCATCAGGAACCAAAATCGCTTAGGTCATAGTAGCAACTCTTCTACTTGCCAAATTAAATCCCACGAAGTTCCCCAAAGGTGAATATTTTTTAGGAGCTGAAAATTTGACTAATGTTTATTATTTAGCAGGTCAAATTTGCATTGCCTACTAGGTTTTCAGCCAAGTAGATAACAAATACAGGAAACTTAATTAACAATCGTAATATCAGCTGGTAGCAACACTTTTCATAGCGAGCATTATGCAACATACAGAATTGTCAAATCACTATGTTGTACACCTGAAACTAATATAACCTTGTATGTCAACTATACTTCCATAAAAAACAATTGTAACCAAAAAAAAAATAAAATGGTTAATAGATTTCCCAAATGCAAGTTGTTTTGATCTTTACTAAGAAGTGTTTATCCACTAGTAAGGAACCAATCATTGTTTCCTGATCTGATTACTCATAATAGGGGGCAAACAAGAAGGGCCATGTTCTGTCTCTCGAAATTGGCATGATTTCACTGTGCAGCACAAAGGGGAAGACAAGTACACATGTAACTCGTTATTAACCGTGTCCTCTTTGAGTAATATTTGGCCAGTTACCCAAGTTCTAGATGGCAAATGACATAGTTTTCTTATTTGATTGCAAGTTCCTCATGGAAGATGTAGAACTATGTTTAGAGTGTCATAAAATGTGATTTGTGCTATTCCTTGTCAAATGTTAAACTGCAGTATTTAGGGCGCCTGGGTGGCTCAGTCGTTGAGCGTCTGCCTTAGGCTCAGGTCATGATCCCAGGGTCCTGGGATCGAGCCCCGCATCGGGCTCCCTGCTCCACGGGAGGCCTGCTTCTCCCTCTCCCACTCCCCCTGCTTCTGTTCCTGCTCTCGCTGTCTCTCTCTCTGTCAAATAAATAAATAAAATCTTTAAAAAAAAGAAAAAAAATTATTAAAATAAAAATAAATAAATAAAATAAAATCTTAAAAAAAAAAAACTGCAGTATTTAAATAGAAAATAAAACTAACATGAACACAGTATTAAGGATGATTGTTACCTTAACTGGGGAGAGAAAGGAGATGTGGCAGGAGAATCACATGGCTTATTTTTGTCAATATCCTCATTTTCATGCAGGATGGTGGGTGCACTGGTGGGAAAAAAAAATTCTACTTTAATTCCTAAAAGGCATCTCTAAAACCAAACTAAAATCCTTAGAATATGAAGTTGGAAAGTAATAAGACAGGTAAATGCTTCTTCAATCTGAAAACACTGCTTTTTGGTCATACAAATATAGCTGTGAAAAAGATACTTTTTAATTTTCTAGTATCACTCATCTTTTCAAAGAGCAGAGCAAAACTACCCAAGGAGAAAAAATAAAGTGTCCATTATAAAGGACTGAATAAAGAAAAATCCAACCATCTGATAGGTTCCATCTCGGGAAAAAATTTCAATGGTTTGAATAACGTTTCCATTTTTATCATTATAGAGTAAGATAAGTGGAGATTACTCACCAACTTAGAGATGTATATTTTTCAATTGTGAGCCACATTTTTAGTGCAACCTGTAAGAACTAGGTCAAGGATTTTTAGTGCACTTCTCCTTCCTGCCCAGAGACCACGTGCATTCAACCATGAACGTTAACTTCAAAAATTGCCTTTACCACATAAGGAATCTAAAAAATATCAGTCAATGTTCTAACCCTTAATTATGAGAACTATTTGAATGAGGTTATAGAATGTTTAATTAATAGAACATGTAAGCACATAATATAAATATTAAGTGTGTACTCGAGGTCATCACTCACGGCCAAGGGCAGGACAGACTGTATTGCTTTCCTGGTCCTTTCGTTACCCTGTAGCGCCCAAGGAGGTCTCCAGAGAGGTGAGAATGAGACCTCAACTCCAGACAGACGGCCCAGGTTCTTGGCTTTGCCTGAGAAATAATTCACAGATAAGCCAGGCAGGTGAAAGCAACAATAAGTTTATTGAAAGCAAAAGTACACTCTGAGAGAGAGTCCCCAGGGAGGTCTGCGTCTTGTCTACTTACAGGGAGGTTAAGGTAAGGGGTGGCATATTCATGAAGGGGTTTTCTTCTTTAATGAGGAGGAGGCTTTGGGGACTGCGCACATGCTTACTTCTAGTTATCTGTCACATGCCTCCTAGCATTTTCTGTGCTTACACCCTGAATATACACAGAACACACCAAGTGCCCTCTGGCGCCTCTAGTGGAGGGGTCATTCTTGGTCATTTAAGGCACCTCTGCGCATGCAAGCTTGGATTTCAAAAGAGGAATCTAAGGCTTACTTAGTCTTTAGTTAGGTCCCAGATTTATAGGCTGACCACAGCCTCCCTGCTGATTAAGGCATGACATCCTGTTTTGAGCTCTGTTCCCTCATCCCTCTGCTAACCTGCCTATAACACTTTATCCCAAACCCTCTCGTGTATGTTTTATCCATCTTCCAAGTCCCACACCACTAGCCCTTCTGCCGTACAGCAATTTGGCTGCAATATGAATACCTAACATGCAAACGACATGGGCAGATAAATGTGCCACTTGTCCCATGCCAAGATCAGAGATACTTTCCCCCAAACCTTGATGAGTAAAAAGATTTGACCTGTGCTAACAGCTACAGAGGAGAACTCTGGGGTTCTAGGCTGGAACCAGAAATCATCTCAAAGAAACACTGTGGCTGTTTTAAGAGTGTCCGTGGATGCCTATTTGACTCACTGTATTCCTGAAATGTCACTCTAAAATCTGTCTTATTGACAGTGAACAAGATCCGTTTTTAAACTGGGGACAGCTTATGTAAATTAACTCGGAAATCAAGTTATCAAGAGAAGACCTTTCCCCCAGATTATTACTATTATCTGTCCCACATCATATGGAGATGAGTTCAGAGAGGAAGCAAATTCAGCAAATATTTCTTGTATGTTTCCTCTGCCAAGCATTATCCTCGAAGCCAGGTACTAGTAGGCTACCAGCTACTGATTCCCGCATGCTAGAAACTTTGTGTTCATTTTCTCTATGTTCACTATTCTACAAATTAGTTATGAGGCCCCCCATTTCACAGATGAGCAAGTCAAGTTGTCCAATTTCACAGGACTAGTACAGGCTGATGCCAGCACTTGAATCTAAATCTTAGTCTGAAACCTGACTTCTTTCCTTATAAAATGCACAATTTTAGGGAAATTTACTAGCAAACCGGATAGTTTGAAAAGCCACAAGTTCTTAAAAGAACTCTTGGTGAACATTTGGAAACTATAAAATGTCAGTCAAGTCCCTCTTCATCCCCATCTGTTTATTGCAACAATGTCACATTACAAACTGAAATCCCCAGCCAAGACCACCTTAATTATCTGATAGGTTTGTTTGTTTTTAGCACATTCCCTTTTTTCCCAGTGTACTGACCAGGGCACCTCACCCTGTGGGATGTTACACTGGGGGTGGGAGAGGATGGAGACTTCCTATCCTGGTCTCCTTGGTTACAAAAGGTTGCCTAGTAAATCACTCCCCAAGAGGCCCATAAAGGTATTGTATAAATGGCCTACCATCACAAATATTAGCATTCGTAGCATTTGGAAAGTTACTTTCTTAACATCAAGGATCAAAACTATAATCTTGCTCTCATATGCCCAACTTTAACAAGACTGGCAACAACTGTTTAACGATTTAGAACTTCAGGAAATTTAGGAACTGATATCCTTAGGAAAATAAAAACAAGGCACGTGTGTCCTATGTGAAATTAAGTGGACAAAAAAGTTAAACTATTTCCTTTCCTTCTCTCTTTGAATGCACTCCAGGTAGTAAAGCAGCGTTTGCCAGCAGCGGGCCAGGAAAAGCCAGCTCTAAGATGGGGAAGGAAAAAAAAAAACGTTTGATGACCAGATGTAAGGATGTAATTTGAGATGGAAGAAGCTGAATTTCAGAGACTAGAATGGCCGTTATAAAGAGGCAGCCCAGGGAAGGGTGTTAGAGGGCAAGGCGGCCAAGTTGTAACGTGCATGTAAATTACGGGGGAATCTTGTAAAATTCAAGTCCTGATTTGTGAATTCAGGGTGCAGCCTGAGCTTCTCAGGTGACACGAGGCCACTGGTCCTCAGGCCACACTTCAAATACCAAGGTTATAGGGTACTTGGTTTTTTAATGGTGTCAACTGATATTTTGTGATACTAAATGACAATACCTAGGGAGGATCAGTCATGCCAAATGAAACCAGTGCCGGAAAGGCAGGCTGATGGAGCTAAGCATGCAGGGCCCTACCCTTGGGAGGCCATGGGAGGAACCCAGAGGCCTGGGTCTGGCCCTAGTATGCTCCTGACTTGCTATAGACCATGGATCGGTGTCCTCTGGGATTGGCTTTATGAATTCACTCATCCATTCTATTCTCCTATAGCCAAAAGGACAAATACGTTTTGGAGTAGGATAATTCCTACAATCAGTTATGGATTTATTCAGGAATAATGTCAGGTTGCCACATATCCATCCTGCAATGGTCTGAGTGTTTGTGCCCTCCTCCCCCAAATTCATATGCTGAAATCTGAATTCCCAAAGTGATGATATTAGGAGATGGGGCCTTTGGGAGGTGATTTGAAGGGCAGCGCCCCCATGCAAGGCTTTATAAAAGAGGCCTGAGAGAGCTCCCTTGCCCTTTCTGCTATGAGAGCGAAAAGAGAGTTGTGTAGGAAGTAGGCCCTCACCAGTCTGTGGGTGCCATGATCTTGGACTTCCCAGCCTCCAGAACTGTGAGCAATTTCTGCTGTTTATAAGCCACACAGGTTATGGAATTTTGTTATAGCTCAAACAGACTAAGATACACATGTGCCCTTTCTGGACTTTCCCAGTCACCTTCCCCACTGCTCCTGGAAATCGCTGAATATGGGACAGAAACTCTTGAACCACAAGTCTATAAAGTGCTTTAAATGACAGAAAGCCCAAACATTAGGCCACTGATTAGACCTAGTTTGTAAAACCCTTCCTTCCCACTCCCACTAAATACCTCCTTTCTCTCAGGAGGGTGTGTATTGCTCACTCTTCTCTGTTCTGCTTTCTAATATCTCTCAGTTCCCCACTGTGTACACTGAATGTCAAAGGCAATTTCATGTCTGGAAATCCCATTTCTGCTCCAGGGTTATATCATCTCTCTAGTCACCTTCTTACAAAGCCTCGTGGTAAATGTACCATCTGACATGCTCCTCATCAAAGGCATCAAAGTCATGGAGGCTGGACAGACACCATCAGTCACTGATGATGCTGATGAGGGGAGCACTCGTCCCTCCTTTTTGGCAGTGGCTATCCAGTTGTCCCCTTGCCACCCAGACCCTTTCTCACAGAGCCCTCCAAAGTCTCCTCTACTTCCCAGCTCTCGATGGCCCCCAACAGGTATGTGGTAACAAGGCACAGAGCTACTTTAAAACATATCCTCATGTGAAACATCAAATATAGGATGTCTCACTCCAGTAATTTGTAAAGAAAATGCGTTAAGCTGGTTGGTAATTCTACCAAATTTCCAAACTCTCTATCCATCACATCCACCATCCTTCTATAAACACAAATGAGCATTAGTCACAAGGGCCAGAGGGAAACACAAGGGCATGGGAGGCAGATCCTGTCCTTAGGTTATTGACAGTTTCTTAACATAAGACACGTCAACTCTTTTTTCACAAACATTCATGGACTCAACAGATCCTCAGGGAGCACTAACTCTATGCCAGGCACTGTGCTAACTTGTAGGAATAAAATATGAACAAGACAGACCTGGGTTCTGCCTTTTGCAACCTCACGGCATGTGCAGCCCGGGAGATGGCACAGAACACAACACAGCAGCTCAGGACAAAGCAGGACAAAGCAGGACAAAGCAGGACACACGGACAGACGCCGAGACAGCAGCTCGCTGAGGTGAGAGCCTGTCATGGCGGCGCCATCAGAGATCGTGCCTGGAAGCAGTGAAACTTGAATACAGCTGCAGTCGTTTTAAGGAACTCAAATACGTGGAACCTTCTGAGAGGCCACACAGCTCCTAGGGGCCAGAGAAACTTGGGTGGTGTATTTCCTCACTGCAGAAACCAGGCTGGTGAAGGAGGTTCCTGTTGCCTATTTTGTCTGAAACTGAGGACTATCTACTCTGAGGAGTCCTTGGGGGTGGGGGTGGGGGGGCGGGGAGGAGGTGCCAGGAGGTATAAGAACCCAGGGTAGAACAATGAAACATCTTCCAGGGGTAACAATTTTACGAAATGATGATTTAAGTGTCTGTGTGTGTAACAATATAAAATTGACATGAATTGAGACCTAACAGGAGACTCCAAAGACGTAGCTGTTAGCATCAGCCCAACTGGGCCTCAGCAGCCCCAGCATCTCCACGACTGTGCCCACAGCGCCTTCCCTGTTGCATATGGGAAAGGGTGTTTTTAGAGAGAAGAAGAAACCCTGCTTGCTGAGAACATGAGCTATGCATCGGGAAAGCTGGCTTGGTCATTATATAGAAGATTAAGTGCCAGACTCAGGATGTCACGGATGACGGTGGAGGAAAAGGGGTGGGACTGTTTGTGAGCTGAGCAGGGACTCATGGAAACGGGCAGATGGCTATGTTTCTGAGGCTCCCTGGTTGTGGATGGGGACGTGGACCGTACAGGTCCTTACCTGAAGGCCAGGGGTGAACACGACACCGTAACGAAGCCAAATGGAAAAGGGATGGCCAGGATAAATATACACGGCGTGGTGTCCCTGGAGCAGGTAAGAGTTGCCAGGGATGTGTGCTCTGGGTCCTGCACAGTGGGGGTGCACGGAAAAGGACCTGAGAGTCTGGGGAGCCGTGGGAACAAGCAGGAGCTCAGGCTCACTCTCCCTGCAGTGAGGGCACCTGTCTACACGGGTGTCAGCACTGCCTCAAGAAGACATGGCGATCCCCAGTCGTGGCTTTCTCTCGCTGCCAAGTCACAGGGCAGGGTGCGGCGGGAGATGCAGCTGCCTGGGTCAGACCCGGATTTGGATTGCTCATCACTGCATGAAGGCAGAGTAACGGGAGAACGGTTAGAAATGATCTCTGCTCCTAGAGGAGAACTGGCCTCTTCAGTTATATATGCTGGTGAAGTCCAGGCTGGGTATTGCTTGGCTGGATCCTCCCAGGTCACCCTCTCAAGTGGCAGGGAAAGTGACTTCTGAGGAGACCCGGACTGTGTCGAGGTCACCCCGGGAATCTTGCCTGCCTCCTCCACCTTGCTTCGCTCCTCACATCCTAGAGTGCAGATAAATCCTGTGAGCCACACGTGTAGTTTTAACACTTCTAGTAGCCACAGCAAAAATGTAAAATAAACAGGTGAAATTCAAATAATGTAATCCGTATACGAATTATTGAGACATTTTATGTTTGGTTCTAAGTCTTTTTTGCACTAAGTTCTACACATGCAGCACATCTCAGTTCAGACAAGCCACACTTCTAGGGCATCATAGCCACATGAGCTTAATGGCTAAGGTTTTGGACAGCTTTTGATCTTGAGCCTCGAGCCCCGGCATCATACTAATGCCTCCTGGGCATTCCTGCAGTCATCAAGATCCAGAGCCAAGACCGGCTCAAAGGTCCTCAAACCTAAGCAACTGTTCTTTCCAACACCGTGTATGCTGACTTCTCTCCTCACTGCCACACCTAAACCGTCCGCGGGCTCTCCCGAATCTTCCTTCAGAGCCTTTTATATCTTTCTAACTCTCCATTCCGGCTGCCACCACCCTACCCAGGCCCTGACTGCCTTCCTCCTGGACTATTGCAATAACCTCCTAGCTGACATGCTTGCTTTTGGTCTTCCTTCCTGCTCTTCAGGCAAAACCTGAATTCCACTCAGCTCTGATTAGAATAACGACACTGCTGAAAAAATGGCCCCTTAAATTTGTTTTACATAGACCTTATCTTTTTTCTGAGAAATTTCAATTTACAGAAAAACTGAGTAGAAAGTACAAAGAGTTCCCATAGACCCTCTCCACAGGCCTCCCAGTTTCCTCCATTGATAGCTTGCATTGATGTGGTGCACTTGTTACAAGTATGAACCAATACTGATACATTATTATTAACTAAAGTTCACAATTTACATTAGGGCTCGCTCTTTGTGGTACATTTCCACGGGTTTTGATAAATGCATAATGTGTCCGCCTTTACAGTGTCACAGAGAGAAGTTTCAGGGCCCTAAAAATCGGCTGTGCTCCACCTATTCATTCATTCTACCCAAAACCTTTGGCAACCACTGATCTTTTCATTGCCCGTTGAGTTTCATTTTTTCCAGAATGTCATAGAGTTGGAATCGTACGGTATGCAGTCTTTTCAGAGTGGCTTCTTCCTCTTAATAATATTCATTTGAGCTTTTTTCCATGTGTTTTCATGGCTTGATAGCTCATTTCTTTTTAATGTTAAATAGGATTTAGTTGTCTGAATATACCTCAGATTAATTTATACCTTCATGGACTGAAGGACATTTGATTGTTTCCAAGTTTCGATAATTATGAATAAAGCTGCTATAAACATGTGTGTGCAAGGTTTTGTGTGGATTTCTTATTTTTAAATGATTAAAATATAATTCAAGACTCACCGTGGTCTGGTATCAACAAATATCGTCATAATTTTTCTACACAAATTCTTTCTCTGTCAAACTTGTTCTTCTTTTTTAAAGTCTGTTTTGGCTACTTGAAGTCCTTTGCATTATATATTAATTTTAGGATCGGCTTGTGAACTTCTACAAAAACAGCTTCTGAGGCTTCTATTGAGATGGCATTAAATCAGTAGATCAATTTACAGATAGTTGATATGACACATCACCTGACATTCCTCGCCATTTTAAGTATATAGGTCTTACACATCTTTTGTCAGATGTATCCCCCTACATTTCATATTTCTATGTTCTTATGAATGGCATTGTTTTTTATTTAAATTTCTGATTGTTTACTGCTTATATATAGAAATACAATTGGTCTTTGGATATTGATCTTTTTTCCTGCAACCTTAGTATATTCGGTTAGTTCTACTAGCTTTTTGTAAAGGATATCAAATATTCTACATCAAATGCCTTATTGAACTTGCTAGAATCTCTAGTACAGAGTTTAATTGAAGTGGTTAGAGTGGTCATCTTTGTCTTCTTCCTGATTTTAAAGAGAAAGTATTCAGTCTTTGACCAGTAAGCATGATGGTAGCTGTGTATTATTTTATTAATGTCCTTAATCAAACTGAAGAAGGTCCCTTCTATTCCTAGTTTACTGACAGAGTTTTTTACAGGAATGGGTGTTGGGTTTTTTTTAATGCTTTTAATGTTTTTATTGAGATCATCATCTTTTTTCTTCCTTAGTTTGTTAATATTTCCACATTAAGCCAACCCTACATTTCTTGGATAAATTAATTTAGTCATGATGTATTCAATCCACTAAGTTTTTGTTTAGAATTTTTACAATATGTTCATGAAAGGTACTATTGGTATTTTCTTACAATATCTCTAACTGATATTAAGGGAATGCTGGCCTCATAGAATGAGTTTGGTAGTATTCTTTTCAATTTTCTAGAAGAGTATATGTAGAATTGATAATATTTCTCTCTTACATGTTTGGCAGAATTTCACCAGTGAAACAAACTTGTCCTGGAGTTTTCTCTGAGGGAGGGTTTTTAACTATAAATTCAATTTTTAAAATAGATACAGGGCCATTTATCTACTCTGTCTTGAGCTCTGATAGTTTGTGTCTTTGTCATCATAAACCTATTCATATTCTTCCCTAGTTAACTTTTTAATATCTGTAGAGTCTGTTGTGAATGCCACCTTTCTCATTTCTTATATTTATACATGGTGTCTTCTCCGTTTTTTCTCCCTCACCAATCTGACTGGAGGTTACTGATTTTATCATTCCTCTCAAAGAGGCAGTTTTTGATCTCATTAATTTTCTCTATTGCTTTTCTGTTATTAATTATACCGATTTCTGCTCTGATCTTTACTATTTCCTTTGTTCTACTTACTTGTGTTCATTTTCTTCTTTTGCTAGTTTCTCAGGGTAGAAACTAAGCTTAATCATTTAAGACCACTCTTCTCTTTTGATATAGATACTGAATGCTCTAAGTTCTCCCCCAATACTGCTTACAGAGCACCTCTCTCTGCAAGTTTTAATGTTGTATATGCATTTTGATTCAGTTCCAAATTCTTCCTTTTCTCCTTTTGATTGCTTCTTTGATTTACAAATTATTTATGGATTTGTTATTTAATTTCCAAAAATTTGAGGACTTTTCCTGAGATCTTTCCATTATTGGTTTTTAATTCTACTGTGGAATTATTTATTCTTGCTTTTTATTTCCCAATCTGCCATTTCTAAGAAACACTGTGATTTCTTACTTGTGACTTTATACCTTTTTCCACTTCTCCATTCGGCAAACTCCTGTCCATTCTTCAATGCCCAACTCAGATATGATGTCCTCTGTAAAATCTCTCCAAACTCTGGCAGAGGACGTTTGTAGCTTTCTCTTTTGTGCCTAAAAAGCTCTTTCCATGCACCCATCTAAGAGTTCTCATCACACTGGGCTGCAATTATGAGTCAACATTTGTCTCCCCCATAGACTCTGAGGTCCTTGAGTGTAGGACTAAAGTTCTGTGCAGGTTTGTCTCCACACAGCCTGGCACAGAGAAGTTTCAGAAAGAGAGAGGAGGAGGAGAGAGAGAGAGAGGAAGGGAGGAAGGAGAGAGGGAGGGAGGGAGGGAGGGAGGGAGGGAGGGAGGGAGGGAAGGAAGGAAGGAAGGAAGGAAGGAAGGAAGGAAGGAAGGAAGGAAGGAAGGAAGGAAGGAAGGA